>NC_134590.1:68279062-68582968 GCF_037038515.1 Microtus pennsylvanicus
ATAGCTCGCTCTGCCCCTCTCTAGACACTGCCACAGGAAAACTGGCCCTCCCCTCACCATGGGAGTGGGGCAACTGGCTCCAATGGCATGGGTCTAGGAGAGCTGATTCCACACCCTGCCTGAGGGGGCAGTCTCAGTGGCCCAGACTGACCAGCTCAGCTACCACCAGGACACACATCCTGGGTCTCGGGTTGACCCACCCTAAACTTAACATCTGTTCCATCTGTGACCTGCTGGGGCGTGTGAAGGGCTTGGCCCTGTGGAACCTTAGCCACAGGCTCTCCATGACCTGGGACAACAGCAGTATGTCTAAGGGGAGTTTCGGTGAAGGCCCAGTCATGATGGTGTCCCAGAAGTCTTGACCCAGACCACTGACTCACTGGTGGGTTTGAGGGTGGGCCTGATTGGACAAAATGGTACACTGCGTGAAACACCACAGTTCCCAGTGCCACTGGGAAGGAATGAAGAAGTGTTGGAGAGACGAGAAAGATGGAGGAGTGAGGTAGTGTTTTATTTGCTTTGTTTTGTCTTTAATTAATTTGGGGGGTTCCTTTTGGGAGAGGAAACTGCAGTGGTGAAGGGCAGATATGGAGGTGAGGGATTGGAAGAAGTGTATCACTGTGAGAGTGGCCTTTGAGATCTCTTTTGTTCAAGATACGGCCCAGTGTTTCATACCACTTCCTGTTGCCTGTAAGATGGAGGACTCTCAGCTACTTCTCCAGTACCACGTCTGCCTGCACGCTGCCATGTCCCATCATGATGATAATGGACTGAACTTCTGAACTGTAAATGAACCACCCCAATTCAATGTTCTCCTTTGTAAGAGTTGCCATGGTCATGGTGTCTCTTCACAGCAGTAGAAACCCTACCTAAGGTAGGTATTGCTGCACCAGACTTTTATACGGGGGTTGAGGATGTAAACTCAGGTTGGCATGCTTGCTCAGTAGACATCTTGTCAGCTGAAGCATCTCCTCAGGTGTATTTTGAGACCGTATTTCCTCATCTCATCCCTAAGAGCTGCAAGAGGCAAGGAGGATTCCCTTTCCTAGGTTCCAGAGAGAGGCAGGGAGGATCTCCTCCTCATGCTCCAGGGAGAACCTGGTCTTGCTGAAACCTTGAGTTTGAAGCTCTGGCTTCTAGACTATGTGTTTCTGTTGTAAAATAGCCACCAGTGATGTCTTAGTTTGCTTTCTATTGCTGAGATAAAGACTGTGACCAAAAGCAACTAGGGAATGAAAGGATTTATCTGACTTAATGGTCCCAGTCACAGCCTATCACTGAGGGTGTCCAAAGCAGGAGCTGAAGCAGGGCAGGAACCTGGAGGCAGGAGCTGAAGCAGGGCAGGAACCTGGAGGCAGGAGCTGAAGCAGGGCAGGAACCTGGAGGCAGGAGCTGAAGCAGAGGCTTGTTACTCTGGCTTATGTTTAGCTTCCTTTCTTGTACCACCCAGGACTTCCTGCCCAGGGAAGGCACTGCCCATTTGGCTGGGTCCTCTCACATTAATCATTAATGAAGAAAATGCCCTATAGACTTGCCTACAGACAATCTAATGGAGTTAACCCCTCAATTAATATGCTCTCTTCTTAAATGGCTCTAATTTGTGTTAAGTTAACAAAAACCAAACCAGTGGGAGGGAGGGAAGGAGAGAGAGCAAGAGAGAGAGAGAGAGACCTTACAGCCATTCGTGGCGGTGGCTCCTAGAGAACTCAGCTACCCAGCACTCAGCCTGTGGTGCGGAACTCAGGCAAGTGAATTGGATTAGAGAGGGTGGGTGTGTCCAACAAGGGCTCGCCGGTGTTTCCAAGCAGAGATGGCCCCTCAGCACAAGAGAGCTGCTTCCGCAAGCTTGTCTTCTCGCCTGTGAGACAGGAGGCACCAGAGTGTAGCCAAAGGTACCAAGGACAGCAGCAGTGGGAATGGTAAGGACCTCAGCCATCTGGACGTGGAAGCTTCGGTTGTGAGAATACGGATAACTGTCCTCTTCGACACATGCTCCTGTGACTTACAAATTCTCTAGACCTATTTATAGTCAGGGGTAAAAAAGGAACCTAATATGGTAAGGTTTGAAATCTGACACCCGGAAGGTTACTCTGCACCCGAGAGAATAGTGGGGGCTATAAGAAGGGGCTGTGGTGGATGCGCAGGGTAAGGCATCTATGTCAGAACTGTGAGCTGTTTCTTTTACAGGGCAGGGTGAATTATAAACCCACAGAGAAAAGCACGCCAGGTAATTTACTCAGCTCACAATCACTAAGTCCCCACTGCTAGCCCGCTGGAGGAAGATGCAATTATTAATCGGCTGGGATTCAGCCCTCCAGGGCAGTCAGATATTTCTGTAAACCAGGGCCTTCGGCTCCCACCCTAGTGGGTCTGACCATGCACATCTTATTTTGCTGGATGCTCCTTTAAGAAGAGAAAATGGGAATGTTTCAGAAATGCTCTTCAGGAAACCTTTGTCTCTCACCCCACCCCCACCCCACCAGCTAGCTTCTGGAGCTTTACACAGGTGGGGAGCAAATGCTTAGTTATTGCTCGCTGATCAACATTCATGGGGAGAAACAGGGTGAAAATGCTCCTGAAGTCATCGTGGAAGAGAGGATTAAAGCTCCGAGAGATGCTGCTGTGTATCTAAGAGAGGATCTCAAATCAACTCACACCCCGCTGTCTGCTGTCCTTTGCTCCAGACTCCCAAGCCCAGCCCAGCCCACATCTGCTTCTCAGGCCTTGGGGTGCTTCCCTTACTTGGTGGCGATGGTTGTTGGTTCAGCAATTTCCTCCCAGCTGAAACATTCCGTTCTGGAGGGGGAAAGGCTGTTAAAGTGAAGGAAGTAAATGAACCAGAAATTTGCAAGTCTCCAGAAGTTGTTGGAATTAACAGGACTCCCAAGGCCACTACCCCAAGGTTGTATGCCGGTCATAGATGCTGGAGAAGACTCTTCAGTCAGCTGAGTTGCCTTGTTGGAAGTGTTCCAGGTAAACAGTTTTGGTGACTCGTAACCCATGCTGGAGTGGGCCTTTTGGTGACACAGCTGCCTTTTTGTCTGCCGTGCTCCTGTAAGTAACCTCTCATCCGTAATGCTTCAAGTCACCCAGTAAACCCACGAGTTTGTTTGGGCTGTTATGGGTGCTCTAATTGGGGTGAATAGGCACATGTTCATGTCTTTCCAGGAAAAGAATCACAACCCAACTGGCACCCGAACAAGGACTGATAGAATTAAAGATGAGCTGGGAGGGGTTGTTGCCTGGCTCCTGCAATGGGTGGATGTCGGGTTATGTAACTGAAGTTGATCTGTGTGAGAATAGAATGCCCATGTAGGCGAATTCTGATACGGCTACTTTTCCCTGTGTGGTATGGCACGATGCTGTGACTCCTTGATGTAGTGATGGCTGCATGCTTCCTAAGATGGGTTACAGGATCTGTAGCCAACGGTGTGCTAAGCATGGAGCATCCTTGGGGAGAATTCTAGGGCGGCCATATTCTCCTATTTGGTATGGTGCCGTGTGCCTTCTTGATGGATTGCACCCATTCCGTCAGCGTGGGCATGACCCTAACTACTGATGGACTAGAGGGTGTACTGCAGTTCCTGACAGTAGAACATTCTGCTTGGGATTGTAAGCAGTCTATGACAGCTTTTTCATGGCCTTGGTTGTTGCTAATAAGGCATGAGATGGAGACTCAACTATCTGTCTCCAAAGAATGTGATTGTGCATTTATTCCTTGTAAATACAATGGGAGAAGTACATATGGATGCCATAGCCTACATCAGCCAATGGTTTGGGAAGAAAGGTAAGAAAGGGGGAAAAGGGGATGGAGATTTTGGCTTGTAATTATTTACATCAGACAAAATATAAGAGAAAGAGTGAAGGTTAGGTCTGTGCTGGAGCCTTTCCCGTGATCCAGAAACTCAGAACCCATGGGAAGAACCAGACAGTAAGGAGGAAGAGAACTTGGTAGAAGAGTTTAGTCAGTCATGACTGTCCTGGAACTTGCACTGTACACCACCAGGCTGGCCTTGAACTCACAGAAATCCACCTGCCTCAACCTCCCTAGTGCTGGGATTAAAGGGATACACTGTCACACCTGGCTAGACTTAACCTTTGTACTAGTTATTTTTCTGCTTCTGAGATGAAATGCCATGACCCAAAGCAATTTTTGTCAGAAAGAGTTTATATTCACTCCTAGATCCAAACGGGTAAGATATTATGTTGGGGAGGCAAGGCAGGAAGCAGCGGATTTGAGTACCTGAGTGGGAAGCTGAGAGCTGACATCTTGAACCACACCCACAAAGCAGAGAAAGAATGGAAGCAGAGAGAAACTATAAACAGTGAAAATCCACCCTCATCCCCAGTGATCTTCTCCCTCCAGGAAGACTCCACCTCTCACCCTCATCCCCAGTGATCTTCTCCCTCCAGGAAGACTCCACCTCTCAAAGGTTTCACAACCTCCCCAGACAGTGTCGCCAACTGGGGAACACATGTCCAAGTAGATGAACCTCCCAGCTACACTCTTAACTAAAACATTATACACTTTAACAGAGAAGAAGGGAAAATCCAGCATTCGGATAGAGGGCCCACCATGCTGGGGAGAGATGCCCTCCATCCCCCCATCCCTGCCCCTCGCTGCCTGTGGCAGGTAGGAGAGCTGGCCCTGAAGTCATAAGAGTGGGAGAGCTGCCCCCCCTTACCAGCTGTGACACTAGGGAAAGTAGCCCCTGCACCTCACCTGGGCAACACAGTAGAGCTGACCCTGATGGTCCAGGTGAGGGAGAGCCCACCCTGAGGACATGAAAACTGGAGTACTGGCCTGCCCATTGCTCTTTGCTGCAAGGGGTGAACTAGCAATGCAGTGCTGGAGAGTGCACCCTGGTGTTGAGGACAAGGGAGAGCTGGTGGGCTGACCAACCCTATAAACACCCAGACCCAGAACCAGGGTTCTGAGTTGGCCCACCCCAACACCCACCCTGTCCACAATCTGTGAGAGCACATGAAGAGGCCAGTCCTGCAGACCCAAGGCTGCAAGACCTCTGTGACACAGGACAATGAGAGAATATTCAGAAGGAGTCCCAGTGAGGGCCCAGTATTGGTAGTGTAGCTGAAACCGGTGGCCTTGAACCAGTGCTCTTTGCAATGAATGTTTGCAAGTAAAATATATGAATGAAAGGGTTCGGTGTATGACTCACTGAGATTCCATGACAAGATTTTTTTCCTTTTCTTTTTTTCTCTTAAGTTTTACTTATTTATTTATGGAGGGCATGTTGCAAAGGCAGAGAGTAGATACAAAAAGACAGGCAAATGAATGGGACTGGGGTGCATGATGTGAAAGACATAAAGAATAAAAAAAAGAAAGTTTAAAATAAAAAATAATCGCCCCACATAGGAAACTATTATAGTCAGGAAGTATTCTGTCTCTAAACTACTTGAGTTGAGAAGAACTTTAAAGCAAGATGTGAGAGATCTTCTCCCAGTCTGGCTCACGAGGCTGTGGAAATGGCAGATGGGGTGGGAACTGGCTGAGTGCTGTGGAAGCCGAGAAACTGATGAATAAAACCCCCATCCCTCCTTGAGGCAAAGGCTGAACAACCTAAGGCAACATGAAGGGAAGCAGTCCCTTGCAGACTGGCTTATAAAAGCCATTAGGGCCACTTGGTTATTGCTGGCTAATGTGCCTGTGACTATCAGGGGGCAGAAGACGGCAGACGCAGGAGGGGCATTTGTAAGGGGATTGGATAAGAGAGGCAATGTTTGATGCCCAGCTCCCTGGGACAGGTAGGACTGATTTCACAGGAGACCTAAAACAGAGGTTGATTCAGCAGGAACCTCAGATCGAGTAGCGGGGTATTCATGGATATGGCTGAGCCCCAGGGAAGCTCAGCATCTTTATGAGGCAGGAGAAATTCTAGTCAATCTGATTGACTGGTATACAAACCAAGTGCAAAAGCAGTCAAAAGAGGATGAAAACAGACAAAGAAGACACAGATGCTGTTTGGGCTACTCAAAGATAAATGTGACAAGGATTGGATCTAGTTGGAGTACCCAGGGAAGACCTGGTGAGAAGCCAAATGCTGTACTAGTGGGCTTCTGGAGGACTTTCAAATCTGAGCAGTAGTTCACAGTATTATTATCATACATAAGAAACAGACTAGGCTTGACCAGAGATGGGTGTGATATGTAATATTCTAGATTGTTCTGCCATTCCAGAGCTCTGTCAGAAGCCCTCCAGTGACAGTCAACCAGCTCAGAGTCTCTAGTGACAGGCACTGAAAGATGTGAGCTAGGCACCAATCAGTCCCACTGAGACCACCAAGGTGTGCGATACACAGTGGTCCTGTGGCAGCATCGCTCCCCCAACACAAGGAGGCCAGTGGTTATGGACAATGTCTGTGGAAAACTAAATAAGATGGTGGTCCTCATATATGCTGATATTGCAAATGCTGAGATTCTGATGAAAGAATTGTTCACAGTTATGAGATCTTTTCACAGTATATTGGACCTTAATAACAGGTTGGGGTTTTTTTAATTTGTTTTTTGTTGTTGTGTTTTAACCATCCAAGACCAAGCTGGCACTTGGGCTGGGTTGGCAGTGAGCATTCAGAGATCCTACCCACCATCTGTTAAAAGGTATTGTTATATAATGCTAACTCTTGAGTGTCTTGCAGACATGGAGAAGCATTTGGAAGAACAATGAAGGTAACAGGTAAGTTGTCTGAATAAAGACACCCATCACGAGCAGGAAAAGTCCACCTGGAGCCGTATAGTTGTTGAGGGAAAAATTCCAGGACCAGGGTATGTTCATTCCTTACGAGTTATTGGCCAGGAAGGCCCTCAAGCCCCTCGAATCATGAAAGCATTGCCAGTGCTGTCAGTGAATGTCAAAACTAGACAGCTTGTCCCTACACTTGAAGGTGTTGAATGCATTGATTACAGGACATGGGGGAACCAGGTTGGGACCAAACTGGAAATTCCTCTCCCTGCTGGCTGTTTTACACTGTGCTAGAAGATATTATATGGGCTTCTAGGAGGGGGGTTGTCACTAACAGTCCTGTCCAGGCATAGAACCTAAATGCTAGAGAACCTACATGCCAGGTAAGATGTGCCTGTGGTTGCCATCATGGCATGACTGTTATAGACACAACCTGTGCCACAGGTAGAACCTTACATTGGCACTGTAAGCCAACTCAAAAGCCCAAAGACTTCAATATGGAGGCTAATGCTATTGTTTTGTTGAATGGATGTGATGTGCTTGTCAAGATGCCTTCTGGCCATTCCTGTTTAAGCCCATATCACCATTGCTATTGGCCTCAGTTGGTTATGGAAGGAAACTTCTTTCTTTTCTTCTTGCAGTGAGAGGTATACTGCAGTGATTCATAACTGGTCCAGTCCTGAGGCTAAGTGACTTGCCCTGGGTCAGACATCCATAGCAACCTCCATCCCCACTCAGGAAACATTACAGAAGAGGTTTCAGAAAGAACTGGAGAAACGGATGGTTGTTTTATGTAGCGATTCCTTCCAAACTGGAATGTCCCATAATGGAAAGAGCTTTGCCAATACTCAGGAAGTAAAAAAACCTCACAAGGCTCTGGGAGTTCCTGAAACTAGCAGGATTCATAAGGCTCCTTTCCCAGGTGATGTAACAGCAACGAGTTCTGAGAAGAGGCTTTCCAGCTGTCAGAGCTGCTTGCCCAGGCCCCACATAAGGAAAAATCGACTTCGTTCACATCTCCGTAGAAAGAGTCGTATGATACGGTGGCAGTGTTCACTTTGTAAACTTCCGCCAAGCTCAGGACCTTGCTGGACATACTCTTCGGGTTTTTTGTTTGCTTTTTCGTTTGCCCTTGTCTGAGCTCCAGCTATGTAGGTGTGATCTCCTGTGGGGGTGCCAGTCCACATTTTCATCTGTATAAGAAGAGATGACTCTAAAAAAAAATATGGAGGGATTGCCTTTCAAAAGGCGCTGAGAGACTTCTCTGCTGGAAAATGAGTCAGGTTGGAGAGAAGAAGATGGTCTGCCCCACCCAAAGAGAGGCACGGGGAGAAGAGGATATGTCTTTAGGGGTAAAGCCAGTCTTCCACTCTGATGGCCCAGAGAAGCAGTAACTAGAGTGGTCACCTAGGATGGATGTGGGCAACCTGGTGGACCAGTTGGTTCTAGTGCACTCAGACTCTTTGGGTGATTATGTTTGTTAAAAAAAAAAAAAGGTTTGTTTTTTTTTTTTTTTACAAACTGAAAGCAGGAGGGCTATTCTAGAATAAAAAAAATACCGATTGCAACATGTGAGCCTTGTTTATAACAAATACCCAAAAGGGTGTGTGGGGACAATGAAGGAAGTGTAAAGTAGTTGAGACTGTCATGGTAGGAAGAAAATAACTAATTGGCCGGCTGGCTAGATTTTCTTAAGAGCTATAACAACAACAACAAACCTAGGAAATGGAAAAGTTCTATAGTGTCTGTAACTGTCCTTCAACTTAATCAAAGACAATTTCTATTCCTCTTTATACTTGAAAGTTTTAATATCAAAGTTAGGAAAATAGAAGGAGAAAGAAAAGACCCACTTGGGATTCTAAGCAGAAATCTTCTGGACTCCCCAAAGCTCTTCGTTTCTCTGCTTTGCCATCACAGCACACACAGCTTGTCTTGTAGGTGCAGGTCTTGGCCTCACAGCTGCTGCTGTCCTTGGCAATTGTCCCATTGTACCAGCTCCTCCAGTATACTGGCATCTCGGCTGCACCTGGACTGTGCCTTCACCAATATCCTCCCCTGGTATCCCTTCAGGGAGTCTAACTCTGCTTCATGGTGCCAACCCTCGCCTTCTCTCTACGACCCCTTCAATCCTGGGGTTTCTACTGCATCTGAGGCCGTACCTTCACTAATGGTGTCTTCTGTCCTTCCACAGTGCCCATCTGCAGCCGCTCTCCATGACCCCTTTATGCTTTCAAAGCAAGTGCTGGGAAACTCTTCCACATTACACGTTCAACTTCCAGTACACGCTGCATCCTTGGCCCCTCCACCACCGCTTCTCTGTGCTGACCCTGAGGAAATACTTCCCAGAGGATGTCGCCTCACTGATGCTAATCTCTTTTAGCCACAGCTTCTCTTCAGCCCTAGTTGACCAGTATTGGCTGTCTCAGAAAAGCAAATGTTTCACTTCAGTGGTATGTAATTCAAAGTATCATACACATGGCTTTGATATAATTTTTGAGAGACTCTTAAACTTCCCTCTGAAACGTTATAAGCCAGGCCATCATCATTGGCATTGCTTTGAGCCTTTTCTTATAAGTTCCCATTGCAGCCCCTTGAGCTTCAAACATCAGTGTCTTCTTCCAACCAAAGTTCCAATCACATCTCTAATCTTCCTCCAGACAACATGGTCAGGTATGTCACAGCAAAACCTCCAGCAACAAATTCTGTCTTAGGTTTTTGTTGCTGTGGTGAAATGCTACAACTAACAGCAACTTGGTGGGGACTGGAGAGAAAGGGTTTATGTAAACTTATACTTCCAGGTAACAGTCCATTACTTAGGGAAGACGGGGCCAGGGCTGAAGGGGAGGCCATGGAGGAACACAACTTACTGGCTTACTCATTCTGGCTTGCTCAACCTGCTTTCTTCTACCATCCAGAACCAGGAATGGAACTGCCACCTTTCAGGACCTCCACCCTCACCCCTCCCAATGAGCTGGGCTTTCTCACATCAACCATTAATCACCAAATGTCCCCACAGACTTGCCTACAGTCAAATCTGATGGAAGCATTTTCTCAACTGAGAGTCCCTCTTCCCAAATGACTCCAGCTTTTTTCAAGTTGAAGAAAAACTAACTAGTGCAAGGAACAAGGTTGAAGGGAGGGGAAAGGCACAGCGTCTGTCTGGGCTGTGAGGGACCGCCCTTGAGGGTAGAGGCTGTTGGGTTGCTTCTCAGTTGCTGGGTACAGGCCCTGGTTTACTGTAGCGGTATCTTGGTCTTCCCTAACCAACATGTTTTCATGGACTGGAGTTCCTATCACTTCCTTACCAGAGGAAGGACACTGAGCCTCCCCCCTGCATAGTGCTACTCCAATGGAAGGCATGTGACCAGAGCAGGGCCAGGGAGACTCTTGCTGGTTGGAGCCACATACAGGAAGAGATTTTCTCCTTTTTAATACTGGGAATGAAGATGAGGCTGTGGACTTCCAGGTTGTTTCCTGCCTGGTGGGCAGAACAGGATGGAATGATATAGAGAAGTGTTCTCTGCCCGCAATCCATAGCAAACAGTCCCTAAAAATCTCAGAGTCTCCAAAATGAAGCATCTGTGTACGTCGAGAAGCTGACTGATTGCTATTGTGAGTGTCCAGCTTCAGGATGGGGAATCAACTTTGAGATGGCTAGGGTTGAAATTTTCAGCCTTACCTGTGGACATTTGGAGAGGAAGAATGAGACGATGTTTTAATTGGTCACCAATGATCATTGATTTGAATACCTCAGAGGGTGGAATTTAGGCTTATATACTAGTAAACAACAACACATTTAGTTGCTGGGTTGGTAGTGCACCCTAAAACTTCAGAAGGCTGGAAGTATTGGTGCTTTGGGGCCTTAATAAACCACTGTGTATCTCTTTCTGTGGCTGTTCAACTGTGTCCTTTAATGTCCTTTGTAATGAACTGCTAACCCACCAAGGCAACTTCCTGGAGGTTTCTGAGGTGTTTTTAACAATGGTAGAAACTTAGAGCAGGGTTACAAGAACGCTATGTCTAGCAGAAGTTGTGGGTGACCCGGGGACTTCCTGCAGCTGGCATCTGAAGCAGAGACAGTCTTTGGTAGCAGTGTCAGGACTAAGCGACACTGTTGGACACCCAGCTGCTGCCAGTTTCGGCTGGTGTGGGAAATCCCTCCCCTTTGGGTGACTGAAAATTTCCTCTGTGAAGTGTGAACTGGAAAGACAGTTGATTGGCTTTCTTCTTGTTCTCCATAAGAAGGACCAAGATTGGGGTAGGGTCTAACAGGATAGCGGCAAGCTACAGAAGCAGAACACGGGAATAGGTCAAGACTCCCTGGGAGCCACGAAGGGGCCTTGCAGCAAGCTGTGTTTGGAGGAGGGGAACTGCAGCTAGAGGAGCCCCAGGGCCAGAGCGCTGTCCTTGGGGAGCCTTGGGTTTTCTCTGGTGAGCAACTGGAGATTCCACTTTCAGTGAGGATGTGCCTGCTTGACTGATCACCTCGAAGTGGGTTCAAAGACGACAGGTTTTCCTTTTTTAATTTTTAAATTTGATTTACTGTTTTAGCTCTTCCCTCGGGATGTGGCACTGTGAAAGCACACTGGACAGGATGTTTTGAGGCACTAGGAAGCTGTCGGGTTTTTCGGAGCCAGAAAGCGACAGGATCCCCTTCCCATTGCAGAGAAGACACTGCTGGGCTCTGAGCAGGTGCACGTGGGGGCTGCAGGAAGAGAACAGAGGGAGGAGGCTCTAGGAGTCCTGGCAGCAGTCTCCGAGGACCTGAATTCAAGCAGTGACAGGTCTGCTGTGGAGATGTACAGGAGGGAGCTATTTTGGGGACAGGATCCCTAGGACTTGGTGACAGATTGGCTGTGGGGAGGAGAGGGAGGTGAGGAGCATGCTGCTGGGTTTCTGGCTGGGGTTAGGTGGTGCGTGGAGATAGGGAAATTCCAGGAGGGTGGGGTGTGGCACATATCCACCGTATGCTGACAGTATTAGCATGTGTGTGTGTCAAGTGTGATCAGAGCCCCTGCTCCTCTCCTGGCTCTCGAGCAGGGCCATTTAACAGCGAGCACTCCAGCGGTGGCTAGCGGGGATGGCTCTGGGCTCAGGTCCAGGGCTGCAGGGTGGCTCTGATGGAGCCTCTGGCCCTGTCTGTGACTGCAAGTCCTGAGACATCATCTCAGGACCTTCCAGACAGAGGTTGTGTTTAGGCAGCCCACTGAGACACCCCCCCCCCTCCCGCTCTTAAAGGAGAAACACAATTTATTTTTAAATCTTTCTGGAGTTTTGGGTTTCCTTTTAGTCCCAAATGGCCTTTTAAGCTTCTGGCTCCTATATTTAACCTATTTAATGAGATTTCTTTTCCAGTAATTCCTGAAACTGGTAATCTCTAATTGGGTCAAATTCTCTACCCACAAGCCAGCGATGCTATTTTTAGCACAAATCCTCAGGCTGAAGCTCCTTGGGCCTTTCAAGCGCAGCTGTCAGCGCTGACTCTCACCACACTCCGCTCTCCGGAGCCAGACCTGATTTTCCATATTTTCCCTATTCACTTCAGGACCAGCCTGCCCACCCAGCCCTCTACCCTCCTCCCCATCTGCAGGTCTGGGGTGGTTTACACAAATCCATTTAGCGCTCATCAGCTTAGGTCTCCAGGGTCACTATAAATAAATCGGGTCCCTCCTGGTGGCTTTGGGGAAGTACCTAGGCTCTAGTGAAGACGAATCACCTGGGTGCAGGCAGGCAGGGGCACCTACAGACCCCAACAGGCGCTTGCTAAATCCCTTCCTGCTGTCCTCATTCAGCCAGGGGACATGGCTGGTCTTAGGATGTTTCTGTCCTGCCCTCCACTCTCCTAGATGCCTCCTGGTGGAAGAGGCCCTTCTTTCTTTCATCTTTGGATCCATGAGGGTCTAGTAACCTCAGAGGTTTCTTGTCTCCTGCCCTCCTGTCCCCAGGTCAAGTGCAGGACTGTGATCCTCTGGGAGCAGGGTGGGGCTCTCTACTTTTGTAACCCCAGAAAACACACAGGATGCCTCAGGGAAATATGAGGACATTTTTTACAGGGGCTTCTACTGAGAAGATCTTGACACTCCCATTGTTTGAAGAATACACATTTCATTTCATCTGGGGGAAGGGACAAGGATGTCACCGCCCACAGGTAGAGCCAGTGTGCTGTGGCTGCCCAACTTCTGGAGTCTCCCTGCGCTTTGCAATCCCGTGGCAATTTGTGACTAGCAAATACCAGTTCCCTTTCCTTCAAAGCAAGGATGTTGACAGAGGAGGGCAGAGTGGGACCTCCTGGGGTTTGATGCTTCCTGTCCAGGCTCTTCCTCTAAAGTCTCCATCTTTACAAGGCAAAATGCACGATGAGATTCTATTCTAGAAGGGTCTGGTTTTCTTCTTGTACTTGCAGAATACCTAAAAGAAAGAAACCTGACCCAGCATCAAATGTGCCTCCCTGAGTTCCCGTTTGCCCACTTACAGAACATGTGATCTGCTACAGATAAAACACTCTGTCCTTCCCTTACCAGTCACTTGGGTCAGCCTCTCCGGGAGGGTGATTTCATGTGTCATCTTGGCAGGACCATAGTGCCTAGAAAGGGAACCTGATATTATTTTGACTCTACATCTACAAGGGTGATTTGGGGGTGGAATTTACATTCACACCAGCAGCTTCTGAGTCGAGCAGATCATTCTCTGTAATGTGACTAGTCCTCATTCAATTTGTTAAGCCTCTTCAATCAGCTAAGCCTGGATAGAAAAGGCAAAAAAGACTGGCCTCCATCCAGGAATAAAGACCTCTTTAGCCATCAGACTTGTCCTAGAGTATAAGCTCTTCTTCGGGTTTCTAGCTGCCCATCAGTTCTGCAGATTCTGAACTTAACAGCCTCCGTTGTTACATGAGTGAAACATGCCTTTCTTCATGAGCGTACTACCTTTCTCTCTCCCCCATCTCTCTCTCTCTCCCTCTCCCCCCCACCCGCCCCTCTTTCTAGGCAATACACATATCCTGTTGCTTCTGTTTTTCTGGAAAGTTCCTGACTCATACTCCTCCTTCCAGTTAACTTCAGATACCGCCACATACTGGCTTTCTTAAGAGGGTTGGAAGGGATGGAAGAAAGCAGGGCTGATGCAGTGTGAATGCAAATGTTCAGGTCTGCATTCATCAGGGGAGGAGCCTGGAGACAGCTGCTTCTGGTCTCCAAGTTCTACAGTTTAGGACCTCCCTGTACTGCCGACCTACCAAAAACATACCCCATGAGGACATGCTGAAAAAACTAGTCACCTTTAGTGAAGTTGGCAGTCACCTTCAAAGTAATATGTATCAAGGACAAAAGGCCATGACCCCTGAGGGTAAGCTGCCAGGAGCACATCAGGACAGACCTGGACAACAGTAGCCAGCAAAACTTCTGGGGGCGTAATACCCATCACCCCTAAGATATGCCAAAGAGCTAAGGAGGGATTAGCAAAGATGGAGCATATACTATCCACCATGCCTACCACACAGGAGCTGGCCTTTGCTGTTAGGAAAGAGGGGAGTGACAATCTAAGGTTCCCAGTACACCTCGATGACTCTAACTACCTTTGAATTAGGCTGAAGTAGATTGTAATAAAAACGCAGGGGTTGGATGCACTGCTAGCTTTGGGCCTTATGGGGTGTGTGGTGTACATTCAGAAAGATGGCTCTTCCTTCTGAGGAAAATCTGAGTTAGCGTGTGTAGGTGTCTGGAGTGACTCACTGTCTCTATCTGAGAGCATGGGCAGAATGGGACAGACAGACCACAATACCGTGTACGGATAACAAGGGAGGCTGAAGTTTGTGTTGCATGGCTGAGAAGCTAGGAATTCAGCTGGTGTGAAGAGAAGATGGAAGAGTCACAGGGCAGCATGTGGGAGATTTCACAGTGGGGTCTGGGGAGTCGCGACAAGTGAAGTCTAGGGCATTGCAGAGGAGATGGAGACTCCTTCGTCCCCTTCAGTTTTCTCTTGGGCTCCTGGATTGTATTTAAGAACAATCCATGTCTGTTTGAGGTTTTCATGGACATGGGGACAATCACTAGACTGAAATCTAAGGAAATGCTGAGATACGGTGATTTCAAACTTTTAAGCAGAGAACAAAAAGTCTTGAAGGAATGGTGGGAACAGTGGATCCTAGGCTAGTGTGGAGCTCTGTCTTCTGAGCAGAGCAACCCTCGGATGACCCGCAACAGACCCTTCTACACTGCCCTACTTCCTGCATGAGGTTCTGGCCTAGCTGTGGTTATCCGGTGCTTGAGTATGGAGGGGCGAGAGGTTAGCTAAATTTGGGACTCCATCCACTGCAGCCATGGGAAAGTCATCATCCATGCTGGGGGAGACTTTGCAGAGGTACAGTGTGGGGTCACCCATGCTCCTGTAAGCAAGCCCAATAAATTCACTGGCTTACCAACCGGAGTTTGTGTGGGATTGTTGTCTCTTTCGTCTGAAATTGGTGCCCTATCACAGTGAATAGGTGCTTATTGGTGTCTCCCCTGGAAGGGTCACGAAATAGATAACAAGTTCTAGGGTTACCATGAAGACAACACATAAGCCTGAATGTCCAATAGCCGCTTTCCCTCTTTCTGTGCCACAGGGAACCCCACAAGACACCGGTGCTTGAAGTGGCCGAATCTATGCGCCCAGATCTTGCCTGCTGAGCTCCATGACGTCTGCTGCTCGTTACCCACGCCTCCTTGTGCAGCTGCAGTTCTGCCTGGAGTGCTGGAACACTTTATTTTCAGTTCCAGCTATCTGGGCACTGTCCCCAGGCCCAGGAGCAAAGAAGGAAGAGCCTACACCTCCCACCTGCTAGTGTGGTCACGTCCAAGCCTGGCAGGTGGCAGTGGGAGCCCCATCTGTAGCATTTCCAGGCTCTGGAGTTCTGGAATGGACACAGCTGTGACCAGCCCAGACCTTCAGTCACAAGAGCCAGACCTTTTCTGTTTCGGATTATGACAGCCTGAGGCTTTTTGTCCTTTTGAAAGGAAGAGTCCTGAACAGATGCATGAGATGGTTTGTGATGGTCGTCAAGTGAAGCAGAAATCCCTTTCCTCTGCCCGGATGCTCCAAGGAAGCACACGGAAAAGACTGAAAATGGCGAGACACAGTGTGTGCAGCGTCTGAAGCTGGAGGTAACGGGATGATGGCAGCAAGCCAGGGCCTGTCCTACTTCATTTTCTGCTGCTGTACCAGAGTGCCCACGGATGGGGACTTTATAAAGAAAAAGGGGTAATTTGACTCACAGTTCTGAAAGCTGAGAATCTAAGAACACAATGTCAGACTCTGCTGGGCTTCTGGAGGCCTTGTGCAGAATTACACATGGGCATAAAGTGGAAGAGAGGATGGACCAGGGGTGCACGGGGACTTGGAAAGGGGGCAGAACTGCTAACTGTCCCTGCAGTCCACTTATGAGGGCTTCACCCCCTTGACCCATACATCTCCCACTAGAACCCACCTCTGAATGCTGACACATGGACTAATTAAGCCCCAACATAAATTTTGGTCAAGACGAACCGTATTGGACCCACAGCAGGGATCAGCTTGCTCAAGGATGAGCCTAGCACATCAAAAGCTTTGATTGCTCCACATTATGAGACCTTCATATGTGCATTTGATCACTTAAAAATGAGCACAGAAATATTAACTCTACTGAGCATCCTATAGTCACAGGGTTGGCAAACCTTATCCATGTGTTGGCAGTGGCCCAAAGGCTATTAAAGTAGACACTAATCTCCCTACAGGTTCACAGGGAAACGTGGTCTCCAAATATGGAGTGGAAATAGACTATAGTATACAGTCTTCTAGATGCTGATCCCTGACTGCAATCCATGGAAATCAGTGAGATAAAGCAGGACCGTGTGAGTTCTCTGGCTACTAGGGCCACTGTCTAGACGGCTGAATCAAGAGTTTGAGTGATCCACTTGTGTGTATATAGAGCACTGAATTGGTAAAGCAAAATCATGTTTATTTTATGCGTAGGAAGGGTAGTCGGTGTGACTGTGGCTCCTTCTTCCCACATTTTGCTAGGGAAATTAAATCCACAATTCACAGTCAGAACACAGACAGAATGAATAGCTTGCTGAAAGTCACACATCTGGCACGGGCGTCCCTGAGATGTTAGCTCAGGCATTCACATTCTTTTAGCCGTGATGTCTCATGACCTGCTAGGGTAGACATGAAGTAGGACTGGGCCAGGCGGGCTGAGGCTTCAGACCAGACCCACTCTGCATCACCTGAACGATCCTATCCTATGCAGTCTCGAGGCATCGATACAAAAAACACACGGGAAGGCTCTGTAATAGCGACCAGCAGACGATGGCCAGTGACGCTCTTCCATATGCATAGAAGAGGAGACTGTGCCTGAAATCCACCCCCTGGACAAAAGTGCTCAAAATGCACCGTGAGTTTTTTTTAATTAAATTCAGTTATTTATTAGAGAGAGACTGGGGTGGATGATGAAGAGGAGCGATGCTGTAGGGACTGGGAGGTGACCAAGATTCTGGCTTCTCAGACATATCTACATTATCTACGGCTAGCCATGCTGCCTCCCGAGTTGTTGACATCTTTTGGAGTGGTAGATACCCGATAGGAGATTAGAGTTTCTATTTGTGACCCTGCTAGGGAAGATTTGTTCTAGGCCTTTCTCGGGACTTTCTAGTAGATCCTTGGCTTCTGACAGCGTCATTCGTGGTACTCTGCCTGCATGGGAAACGGCCCAGACTTCCTCCTTTGATAAGGACAGCAGTCATATGGGAGGTACGCACCACCCCTGGTCCCGCTGTATGATAGATCACTTCCCTCTCTGTCTGTGGCTGTAGACTGTCCATTGAAGCCCTTCTTCCAGCCTGGCACGTGATGTGAGAGCCTTAGCACAGTAGTGTACAAGCCCATACTGACAATAGCAAGTATGGGCTCTTGTGCCATCTAAGGGTTTCCGACAGGGCTTGAAGGAACCCCATGCTCCCTCCAGACTGTGAGACTGAGCCAGCAACTGAGCATCTCTGGAGTCTGGTTCTTCACCAACAAAACAAAGGTGACAAAGGTTGTTTTCCAAGATGCCGAGTAAGGTATGTCAGGCAGACATAAGAAGAAGCATAGCTGTGACAGTGAGCTAAAGGGTCACACTATGACCCACCTTCTTTCCAAACCCGAATACAGGTTCCTCCAGGTTCTCTTGAAAGCAGTTGCTGCTGACTCAAAAAAAAAAAAAATGAGTGAAGAAGGAATTGCAAGTCGACACAGAAGCAAGCAGGTGCAGCTTACTTATGAACTTTGCATTTAAATGACTTCACCATATGTCTTTCATTTTTTATGTAGTAGGAAGACTTCTGGATATTGCTCAGGTTTGCTTTAATAAAACCACTAGGATATGAAACCATACAACACTAAGTGACAAGAGATTCTACCTGATGCAGATACTTGAGAAACCTTGCAGACTTATTAGTAAAGACAACCAGGAATCAGGTAGTCACAGTGGTGCTTTTCAATGCAGTGACCTAAGGATAGAGCCGGACCGTCTTTTCGGCATCAGCTGGTGCTCGCCTTGGGTTTCAGCCAAAAGAACAGAGAGAGAAAAATGACCAGAGAATGAGGCTGCGGAGCACTAGGTGTGAACCTTCATGGAAGGGGCAGGACTGGGGTGAAAGCAGCCTGGGTGCAGGCTGGTGCCAGGCAGGCTTTGCGCTGGGACTGTCTTCCTGGGGAGTCTGCTCCAAGCAGAGGGATTAGCAGGCTATCAAGTGATTCCAGAAGATCTTGGTTTTGAATTATTGGAAAGGTTGAGTGGAACATGTAAAAACGACAGTTTCATGTGGCTCAAACTAATACTAATTCCAATGAAAACTGGAACACCTCAAATTCTAGTCCTTGCACCTATAGAATAGGAGGGCAGTTGCTCTTACCCTGAGAATCTACTCTAAAACAGAGTAGAGTTTGAACAGGATAGATTGAAACTGAGCATTTGGAAATAGGGCCTCCTGTAGGAGGAATAATGTCTGGGTTGCAAAATTTCGTGAGGGACATAGCTGCTGTGCACCCATGGGATCTATAGATGGTAAGGGCTCCTCTCATCCTTTCTACTGTCTGAGTCCTCTGGGACCCTCTTTAAAGGAAAACAGAAGCAGCGACCTCAGGGGTCCATCCTGAGCACCAGATGAAATTCTGTAAGGTCCATTCTGATAGTGAATGGATATCACGAGGGTGCAAACTAGGCATCAGCGGTGGATCTGTCCCTGCCACTTGTTCCGCAGGAAGAAAACGTCTTGCCATCATTTGCATGGCTAGCTCCTATTTAGGGAGTCAGCGGAGCTGTTTTATCTCTCCTTCCTGCCCTCACCCATCCCTGCACCTATACCTCACAGCTTCCCTGGACATCGCAGCGCTCTATTCTTGTTTAGGTCAACAGACAGAGCTCCCACCACCCACCCAGGCGGTGGGCAAACCAGACACTTAGAGCTCCCTGCATGTGTGACCAGGGATCCACGGGGCTTCTCGGTGGGCATTGACTGAGTCTAAAGCCTCCGGAGTAAGGGCTCCTCTCCGGTGACCTGGTTCTGTTTGGGGAGGGGACATACACCTTGCAGGGCTGTTCCTCTCTACTGGGAATTTCGGCTTAAAAAAAAAAAAAAACAAAAACGCCTCAAGAGACTCCTGGGGGTGGGGATGGGTGGGCTCCGCTGTGCATAGGTGGGAAAATCGAGGCTCGGAAAGGCAAGAGCGGTATCCAAGGTCACGTGGCCCCTCGGGCTAGTGAGACGTGGGGCGCAGAGTTGGGCGCGGACTCTGCCCGCCCAGGACCGGGGCTCGTGGGGGCTTGCTTGTCGCAGCGCGGTCGCGGCGGAGGACCACAGCCGGGGCGCGGGCGGGCGCCAGTGCGCAGGCGCGGCGGGCGGGAGGGGACGCGCTCGGGGCGCGCGCGCTGGGCAGCCGGCGCCCCAACTCCGCCCGCCCCGCGCCCCGGCGCCTCGCCGCCCGCCGCCCGCCCGCCCCGGCGCCGCCGCCCGCGCCCCGGCGCCCCGGGCCGGCGAGGGGCGCGCCCGTGGCCGCGGCCGCTGCATGGCGCTGAGATGGCGGGGGCGCCGCGCGGCCAAGGCGGCGGCGGAGGCGCGGGCGAGCCCGGGGGCGCAGAGCGGGCGGCTGGGCCGGGCGGCCGGCGCGGGCTCCGGGCGTGTGGCGAGGAGTTCGCGTGCCCCGAGCTGGAGGCGCTGTTCCGCGGCTACACGCTGCGGCTGGAGCAGGCTGCCACGCTGAAGGCTCTGGCGGTGCTTAGCCTGCTGGCGGGCTCCCTGGCGCTTGCTGAACTGCTGGGCGCGCCGGGTCCCGCGCCTGGCCTCGCCAAGGGGTCTCACCCCGTGCACTGCATTCTCTTTCTGGCGCTGTTCGTGGTCACCAATGTCCGATCCCTGCAGGTGTCCCAGCTGCAGCAGGTCGGTCAGCTGGCGCTGTTCTTCAGCCTCACCTTCGCGCTACTCTGCTGCCCCTTCGCGCTGGGTGGCCCGGCGAGGGGTTCTGCGGGAGGCGCAGTGGGAGCCGCGGTTGCTGAGCATGGGGTTTGGCAACTCCTTTTGATCACCTTCGTATCCTATGCCTTGCTGCCCGTGCGCAGCCTACTGGTCATCGGCTTCGGGCTTGTGGTGGCTGCCTCTCACTTACTGGTCACAGCCGCCTTGGTCCCTGCCAAGCGTCCACGTCTCTGGAGGACGGTAAGTGCCATCACGCGCCCTTCATTGGGTTGGAGACACACCTGCCAGCGGGACTGGTGGTGCCAGGAGTTTAACGTTCTTCTTTCTATGGGGAGGGTGGGGAAACTGAGGTTCTGAAGAGAGGTGTGAGTGTTCAAGGTCACTCAGCAAGCTGGGAATGCAGTCGGGATTAGCACTTGGGGTTTCTTCCGAGGTAAGAGTCCACAGTGTCTTTAGGGTGGAGACACGAGACCGTGTGTGTGTGTGTGTGTGTGTGTGTGTGTGTGTGTGTGTGTGTGTAACGCCCAAGGTCAGGCAGTATTTGTGTGCCCAAGCGGGAGCCTAAGCCTGACCCACTGCTTTGGGTTGCACCCATCTCCGTTGAGGGATGAAAAGTGGGAGGATGCGCGGTCTCGAGGCAAGGCTTCTAGTCTGGCGGAGCGCTCAGTCCCTGGGCTCCTCTCCAGTTCACCTAGAGCGGCAGCGTCTGGGGCTTGCTTCTCAATTCCGCGGACCCTTGGGAGCAGTCAATGGGAGGGAATGTACTTTGAACTCCTCCTATATCTCTAACCATCCTAACTCCTGCTCCAAAGGAGAGGAGTTTGCCAAGGTCACTCACAATCTGATCTTCACCATCTCTGCTCCTAGAAGCCTTTACCCTTGTTCCACAGAGCCTGGAACTTTGTCTCTTTCAGCTTGGGCTGGTGAGGTGGCTGCTGGGACAAGGGCATAGGATTCCTCTTGAGGCTCCTCCTGGACTCCGGACGTCCCTGTTCTCCCAGACCACTGTACCCAGACACATGGGGGTGGTGATGGTGGACCAGGAGACAGTTCCCAGGAGTTTGGTACCTTCCCTGCACTGGTCCTGCCTAGGATTGGCAGCTGAGGGAGTGTTGTGTTTCTAGGTCTAGCTATAGAAGAGCAGGAGGGAGATGAGAGGCAGATAGGTGGGGGAGCCCATATAAGGAAAGAAGGTAGCCTTGGGTGCACATGGGAAGTTGTGGGGGGCTGGGCTGCGCCAGGATCCAAATTGGGGGAGGATAGCTGGTGTGTGTGTGAGAGGGGGGGGTGTTAGTCGGGTGTACCTGGCGATTATAGGATGCACACCCTATCCTGATGTCAGGGAGCAGTACATGGTCCCAGAGGCCATGATGGCAGGTCTCATGCTCAGCATACATTGTAGGGCTAGTGAGAGACATGGGCTCAGGTCCTTTTTAAACTGGTAATTTTCTCCCCTACCCAGCCCCTAGGCATTCCTTTTAGAGCAAAGATGTAAAAGGCGAGAGGGAGGAGTCTGCGAAGGTGCCAGTGCCCCTCCCTCTGGGATAGAGGAGCCCTTGTTACTCCAGTGCGGGAAGGAAGCTCACGTGAAAACAAGGATTCTTAGGTAGCTGGTACCCAGGTTTCCCAGTGACTGACCTCACTTTTTTTTTTGATATAAATCCCCCACCCCTCACTGAACTCAGCCATGCCCCTGCCCACAGGGGAAGATGCTGCTTCCACAGAGGCATTGTGAAGGTAAAATGTCCATAAGGAAAGCATGTGTTGAAAATCTTCTGCCATTTCGAAAGCATTTTATCCTCTATAATATTTGTATTCACGTCTCATATTGACGCCTAAATGGGGATCAAGGTAAGGAAACCTGTAATGAAGGGAAGCCCGTAAGTAGTCCTCAAGGGTTTCAAACATCTTCCCCTTACAGAATACCAAGCACCCTGCAGCCTGTCAGTGAACTCTGCCCCTTAGTGTTTGAGATGCCTGGAGAAGGTGGCACTTGCTTTAGGAAGTGCTGGTGTACTTCACCGCCTTTCTGCCACCTCCCTTCAGCCCATTACCTCTGCTGTGCAGCCTTCTGCTGATGGCGCTGCCTCCTCGCCTCCTAATTCTAGGCAGGCGGTAATGGGAAGAAGGCTTGGAGCAGCTATGCAGAAGAATCTGAGAGGATGAGTCATGGTGGAAACCCTGCAGGGTGGCCCTTGCTGCACACACAGGGGATGCTGCTTTTGGGGTGTTAGTTCTGCACGGGAGTCCTTTGGAGCTGACTCCTAGGAAAGCTCCAGAGTCAGGTGTGCTTCCCCACTTCAGACCTTCCCGTCAAGGGTAGAGACTCCGAGCAGACCTGCATTTTGCAGAGAGGTTTGGGCTCCAGATCCTGTCCTGTGCAGGGAAGAAGGTCCCTTCCAGAACCGCTGCCCATCTTCAAGGAGGTTCCGAGAGCCATGGGGAAGTAAGACAGAAGAGTAGAAAGCCACTGTCTTGGCGTGCTACTGAGGGGAGGAGGTTCTTGGGAAAAGTGGACCTGGGCTGGTCTAGCCAGTGGCCCAAGGCCTCCATCCACAGTGGTCTCCTGCCATCCCTTCCTGAGCCTGGGGTAGATGACACAGACAGACTTGTGCTCACTGGCTCTGAGCTTTACCTAGTGTTCTTCATAGACCCTGTGCGCTTGCTTTTGCCCCAGATGAGTCTGTATTACTGTTATTATCTCTTTTCTCTTTGAAGTAGTCCAGGTCTACTGAACTTGTGTACACTGTGTGTTTTCAGCTAGGCTGCCTATCAGGGTAGAGGAAATGGACTTCAGTTTCTGTCGGATGCCTGTGATGGAGATCAGGGTTGTTAAGGAATAGGTTTGCTCTTGTTTCTGTCTGTCACCTAAGCTGTGGGCAGCGCCCTCTGGGGTTCCGATGGCTTCTGATGTATTCTCTTTCCTTTAACATCCTTGCCGTCTGTCTCTGGGGTAAGGGCTGAGTTCCTTGGGTGCATGGGTAACTGTGAGCACAGAGCAGGGTGGCTCAGGTCCTGACTCATATGGGTGCAGGTGGGCTTGTGAGTGAGGGGGTCTCCAAGCATTTCAGGGGTGCTTGCAAAATCCTGTGAGCTGGGGTGCGGGAGGATCTCTGTGCCTCGGTTTCCCCCACTGTCGATGGGAGCAGTGTCATAGGACAGCTGTGTTTTCTGGGTACCATGTGTGGACCGTGTCTGGAAGGCGTTCCCTGTCCTGTCAACCTTCTGAAATCAGAGACGTGGATGCTGCCACCTTAGTCAGGCGCGTGAAGTCACTGATCTGCTAGTTTCTCTCTGGCTGTGCGAGCCGCGCTTTGGACCGAGGTGCTTTCAATGTGCCGAGATTGCCCATGGAAAGGGACTCCTAGGATGTGATGACAGGACACTCTGCCTGTCCTCTTCCTACTGCAATGGTCCGAGCTGAGTGGCCAGAAGGGCCCTGTGGCTGTGGTGGGGTGGTGTCCCTGCGACCAGGGGCCTCGTGCCTTCCCCGTGCTTGGCAGGCCCTATGGAGCCTAGGAGGTTGCAGGAGTGGGACCCAAGCCTCGGTATAGACAGGACTAGCAAAGGGGTGGGGCAGGGAGACTGCTCTCATAGCTGTGGGCTCTTGTCTTCATCTCAGGATGAATGAGGCAAGGAAAGCTCTGTAGGACACTGTTTTACTGTGTCTGGAGACGTGAGTCATACCTGCCCCTCCTCTGTTCACCCTCACGTGCAAGCAAGCACACATGCCCGCTCAGAAGCACACTCACTCACTCCCACGCAGGCACCTACACAAATGCTTCACGTGCATCCTGCCATATTCTCCCACTTGCTCACTTGTGTTTGCATGTAGACATACCCATGCTCCTATGTGCCCTCCCACACATCCACACAAATACACCTCCACGCATACTCGAGCTCACTGTCGCCTTTGCATCCGTGCAGGTGCACATGGAAACACAGACACAAATCAGTGCACACTCTCACACTCAAGACCCTTGATTGGACGTTCACATTCGCCCGTATATACTCTTACACCCATTTTCGTGCTTGTGCCACACACTAGTACATACATGTTCACCTGCACTTAGAACGTCATGTCTTCTTGTGCCCACGCAAAGCATACACACATTTAGGGATGGATAGACTTTTACACACACCTGTGACACTCGTTTGTGCAAGCCCATGGACACTCAGGCTACAGGGATGTTCCAGTGTATTTTCTTTGGGGGTACATGCATCAGTAGCGGGGAGATGTAGTCTCAAGGACAGTAGCCTGGATAGAGTCCCAGCAGTACCTGGACAGTGTCCTGCACCCCTGCTTCCATGACCTTGGGTCACTTCATGGGTCACTTCATGGTCTTGACTGTAGAATGAGGAGTCCAAGCTCAGACCTTGTCTGGATCAGTGAGATTATGTGTGCCTGAGTGGGGCCAACGTGCCATAAGGACAGTGACTAGGTCCAGGATTTTCGAGCACTCGGTGAGATGAGTGGACCTCCCACCACTCAACCCAGGCCAGTATGGGCTTGTGTCCCGTGTTTCCCACTTCCCTCCCTGGGACTCGTTCTCTAATTTTTTTTTCTCGGAGACAGGGTTTCTCTGTGTAGCTTTGGCGCCTGTCCTGGTCTTATAGACCAGGCTGGCCTTGAACTCAGAGATCCTCCTGCCTCTGCCTCCCGAGCACCGGGATTAAAGGTGTGCACCACCACTGCTCAGCTGTCCTCTGATCTTTTCAACCATCTCCATTCCCCTGCCCTCTTCTCCATTGTGCTGGGACCTACTGAGTTCTTATGCTAAGGTGCCCCGCCCTCTTACCACGTGCTGTGCTAAGACACCAGCCTCAGGAGGAAGGTGGAAGTCCAGGCCGGGACTGAAGGCAGTGTAGATCCTGAATGATTGGCCCTTGAATTGGAAAAAGGCAGGGCCTGATTTGATGTCCAAGTTGGGTGTTTGCTCTGCCTTTAGTCGGGAATAAGAAGAAAGCTTAGAGTCACGCTGCTTGAATCCCAGGGTTCAGAGCGGAGGAGACCCTGGATGCCGCACTATGGGGGTCAACCCAATGTGGCCACCTTCATGTGTGTGCACGCTCAGGTGTGTGTTCACGTATGTGTGTACATAGGTCACACACAGGTACACACTCGTGTCTGTGCATGTATCCATGTTTGGGTGTGCATGTGTGTTCAGGGGAGTTGGCAGCGTCCAGAAGATGAGTCAGGGGAACAGGAAGCCACCTGTAGTGTGACAGGGCCCTGTGGTGTCCCTGTTCCAGCCTCTGAGCTGCAGATGCTCTGAGCAACATGTTGTGGATCTGAATACAGAGCTTACCTTTACTCCGAGAGCACAGGACAGCTCACAGGCCTAGCACAGTGTTTCTGAAAGAGGTGCTCCTGCCTTCGGGAGTGGCCGTGTCCGTACACAGTGTGGGGCTGGCCTGGCTCCCCAGTGCTTGCACGGCTCAAGTGTCCTCTTCTAAGCATCGCGCCTCATCTGATTGCGCTCATGGCGCTCGTTCTCCTGCTGTTTTGTTCTCTGCTTTCCTGGAGCACTGATGATGCTTCTGATGGACAGGAGGGATGTTTTTGCTCACACAGTAGTCTCCATGAGGATGTGTGGTATGTGCATCTTGTACAGGGAACATGGCCAGTTCAGAGCACCTGGTCACCTCCTGCTGTCTGAACATTATCATGGTCCTAGGCCAGCACCAGACCATGAGTCCCCACGGTCCACTGGACCTCTTAACCCTGCATAGAGTCCTTGTAGTGCTGTCCCCAGGCAAGAGACCTGAGTGCTCTTCATAAATCTATATATTTTTTAATTCTTTGGAAGGTGTCTCCCCTCCCCTACTCATCAGCATGATATAGAGCTAAATCTAGAGCTCTTAGCCTATGGCTACAAGCCAGCTCTTCCATGAAAATTATTACTGTAAGATACTGCCCTGTCCACCTGCCTGTGCAGCCCAGGGTCATCTGTGGGATCCTCCCAATGACCGTGCAACCCTAGAAGAAGCTTTGTCTTGCTGGCTGTGCATTTGGTTTAGTCTCCTCAAGAGTGTATAGGCAAGTTCAAGACTCTGGAAAGTGGCAGGTGGAGAGAACCAGATGCAGGGGCTGCCCACTCCAGAATGTTCCACTCCTGCGGGGGAAAAGTATGTCATCAGCCTTCTGACTGGTCATGTTGGAGGTGTGCTGGGCACCTGTCAGCATGAGGATGGTGCGTTGAGGTCGCTGCTTCGTGTCGTGTCTTCAGCCATGCCCTTCTCACAAGAGGGAGGTGTGTCTGTCTGGGTGGATGGTTGGCTGCTGTCTGAAGCAATACAGCCCCCAAAGGGCTGGAAAACTCAACCCTTGAACCATGGCAGGTGTTTTTCCAGCATTATATTCCCTGTGGTATGGGGGGTTAATTAAGTGATCGTGTATTAGGAATCATTGGTTGAGCCTAAAAGAAAACAAAAAAACTTCACTGGTGTATACTTCAGAAGGTTTCCCGAGAACTGTAGAGGGACTGCCAGGCAGGGTCTCATCCAAAGATCAAGACTGGGCACTCAGCCAGCCATATTCTCTCTGAACAACTTCTGTTGATGTTCAAGTATCTGAAGAGGTCTGAGATGCAGAGACATTCCAGGTACCAGGGGTGGGGAATGGGCAAGCCTGAAGTGGGGCTGTCTGGGGATCCAGTGGGTGAACTCGGGCCTCCCCTCTGGAAGGCTTAGATGGCCACTGTGGTGTTGCTCCCTGATCCTCTAGGCAGGGTATCTGGAGCTGGGTGCTGTCTATGGTGAGAGCTGTCACTGAGGTGCTGTGTCAGCTAGGGCCTCCCATCTGGTTCCTTACCTCCTACCTTTCACTCAGAGTTCTTGGTGGCCCTGCATAGGTCCTTCTTGTCTTCCTTGTCATCACATGGTATCTATGGTCTGGGAGGAGAGGCCCCACTTGGTTGGAGATGGGGACTGTGAGGGTGACTAAGTGCAGCTTCTATGTGGGTCCCTACGACCCCTGAGAGCCTTTTGACATTGAGAGACAAGGAGTTAAAGCAGGAAACACCAAGGATCATGCTTCTGAGGTCCCAGCGAGAGCCATTTCCTGGCCTGGTGACGACAGCTTCGTTAGTTGGGAACTAGGTGAACGGAGCTTGTGAGGAGTCACCATATCCTTGTTTTTAAACTTGTATTTATTTTAATCATGGAAAATTCAGACCTGCCCAGAAGTGGAGACCGGTACCATGATCCCTAGACTGCCGTCCCCGCCTCCAGCCGAGATCAGCATTCTGCTGGTTCCCTTTCAAATGATGCTAATTCCGAAGCGTTTACTAATTCAGAACCAGAGAGCGAACAAGCAATTACATTAATTTAAAAGCACACTTGTGTGTGGTGTTGAAAATGCAACCACGGTTGGAAGAAAGTGGCATGCAATCCCCACCCAGGCCCTGTGGACACCCATAGGCAGGGATGGAACAGTGTCTAGCTAAGGAGCCCCAGAAGGCAGGCACCTAGAGGCTGACTAGCCCCCGTAGTCTGACCTGTGGGGATGCTGTACAAGGTGATGGCTGCTTGTGGATTTGCCACTAACTGCCTTGGGCTGTGTGGGATTCAGTTTCTTCTCTGGAACGGCAAAGATGCCGTAAACAAAATTGAGGGAAAATGCAGAGCCGGCTCACGCTTGCACGTCCTTGTGGCCCAGGCTGCCTGCAGGACTCTTTTGCCCGACAGACAGTTTGAATGATGCCTGGACTTGCTACTTGCTGCAGGGCAACCCGGAACACCACGGGTTGACAGCTGGGGCAAATTCAATGGACAGGTTTGCATACTAAATAGGGATGCGGATAAATATGGGGACTACAGGATGACAGAGGGTCACTCTAGGGGTCGGAAAGGCCTCCAGGTCATGGCTGCAGCAAGGGGAGCAGTCCTGAGAATGTGAGCTGCCTAGAGCCGTATGCTGGCCACACGCTAGGACATGCATTGTGTCTTTGGTGCTCGCCGAAAGAGGGCAGGGCACTGGGAGGTAGGTCTGGGCCAGGTTAGCCTCCAGCATGATGGCGTTTTAAGGCTCTTTCCAGAGCATAAGATGTCAGGAGGGTCTATTGAGAGAGTGGTTCCAATTAGCATAGGATATACTGGTGGTGAGGGTAGATAGAGATGGAAGGCCCAGAGCCCTAAGGGACAGAAATTGCTGAGATGAGGGGCAGGAGGGGACTCACAGCCTCTGGCCTTGACAGGGCCGCCTGTGGCACAGGGAGAGAGGCAAGTGCCTGGGAATGTGGGATGATGATGTCAGGTTGGGAGGTCCTTTCTTCAGGATGGTGGGATGAGGGAGTGGCCAAGGCCAGGGCTTGCCAGGTGTGACTATAGTGACTTCCTGGCATCTATCCTCTGCCCATCCAGCTCTGATGATTTTTCCCATCTCTTTGGGGTACTGGGTTTTCAGCAGCAAGTGCTTCACCTCTGGGGAGGGGGGCGTGGCTTGTCACTGCCGAGCTGCTGTTACTGTCTTGCTGAGAGATGTTGCTGAGTGCCCTCCTCAGTCTTCCCATCAAGTTACCCTTTTCTGTACTCTTTGTCCTTGTACTCTTGGTGGGGGGTGCTTCCTCCCTTATCTGGGGAGCGGGGAATTTACCTTCCAAAGTGCAGGGTCGCCGTGAGTGGCTGGGAATGTTGCCAGTGTCTGCCGTCCCCCATCCTGTTTTACGTAGCCATTGATTTCTGTCAGTATGACTCTTTTTACACTGGCTGGCAACTCAGTACCACTTGGTTTTGATGCTCAGGTGGTCCTGGCATGGCTTGCAGCCTTTTCGTGTGCTTTTGTGCGCTCTGAATGTAGCCCCACCCCTCTGACCCTTAACACACCTCTTCCTTACTCTGTGACATGTAGGATGCTCCAGACTCATTAATATATATTCTGTTCCAGTCTGAGAATCAGCCTTTTCATCCAGGGGTCCTTTCTTGTTGTTTGACATAGGGTCTCACTATAGCCCGGATTGGCCTTGAATTACCATTCTCCTGCCTCAGTCTCCTGAATGCTGGGATCACAGGTGTATGCCACCACACCTGGCTGAGGTCTAGTTTCTCTCAGAGGTTCTCATTAGAAACCACCGTCTGGGCTCTGGGTACCCTTGTTGTTCCTGGGACCCCGCTGCTTCTGTCAGCAGTGCCAACAGATTCACAAGTGTACACATTCCTGTAAATATTGTGTTTGAGCCCATCTGCTTCTGAGTTAAGCTGAACACAAGTTCATCCCGATACCTCTGACTGTAGCATGTCACCCGTGGACAGCCCCAACTCTTTTTCTGAGACATAACCCCCTCCTGTACTGAGAGCTGGCTCTGGTGATGTTTTGAGCATGCCGGGCAAGCATATGTTGATGCTGCTTTTGGTCTCTTTCTTGGAACCTGCTGCATGTGTAGAATGTTAGAGGGATCCTGGGTCCCTGGGAGATCCTTCTGCTTTGGGTTCCGCCTCACCAATCAGGGACCATAGAGAGGCCATGAACTGATTTGCAGCTGGTCCTCTGGGTTTGATGCCAGTCTGCCCTGCATCGTGATGGGGAGGTGAGTGATTCCTTGTTGCTAGTTTGCTTCTGATTTCTGTGAGGTGGACACTGGTTTGGATGCAGGGTCTGCCCCCACGACTGGGGCGTCATTCAGGCAGGGGCCACTGCAGGGGATTGTGCACGTGTTGTCGTCCCTGGGAAGCCCTGTTTTCTTCCTTGCCCTTATTGTTTCTGACTGAAGAACGGGGTCAGTGGCACAGAGTGAGCTGGAGATGCAAGGACAATGTGGAGCAGTTATTGGTGCTGGCCCTGTTCCCACAGACCCTGTTAGCCCTGCCGTGCCATGCGCGAATGTCTGCCTGACAGGGTGGGGTTCATGAGGAATATCGATGACATTCTGTAAGATTAGCATGATCATTGTGTGTGGTGTGGAGTGTGCATGTGTGTATGGTGAGATTGGGGCTTTTGGAAGCACAAGACTAGTGGCGAGGCCTTGAGCATTGCACCCACCCTGCCACTCCCACTCCTGAAAGAGCTGTGGAGCCCAGTGTCAAGACTCAGAATCTTAGAGGGAATCAGAAGGGAAACAGTTACAGCTGAACAAGAGGGATAATTTAAAAGGGCACACATGACTGGGAGGATGGCCAGAGAGAACACACAAAGACCAGGAAGGAGCCTGGGTCATACACTGCCTCAATGCTGCTGTGGTCAGTGGTGGCCGTAGGTCAGGATGCTGTCGGGTGTATGGAGGTAGAATAGGAGCTGGGCCTCTCCCCTGTGGAGATCCGGTAGCCTGTGGCTCCTCGGTCTCTGGTCAGCTCACAATGACCCTAAACCACCTTCCTCTTACCATTATGAGCAGGCACTCAGCCACATGGTCAGCTTCATGTACTGGAGAGTGTGTTCCCGCTTTGGCCAGAAGTTGAGAGAGCTTCATGGGGAGAACTGAGAATCACTACCCATGGATAACATGGGTGCGTGTTTGCATTATTGAATGCTTTTGTAGCACGAGTTCAAGGGTTAACTAGGTGGGGCAGACCTGGGCAGGTGAGAGGTATTTATTGGATGTCCCTTACTCTTTCTGAGGGGCCACTTCCCCCCTACAAACTCTTCTCCACAGTGCTGTCTGTGGGGGACAGGCTGTTTGATCCACTGACCTCTTTCCCTTGGAGGGGCTCGCAGGAGGACGGCATCTTGTAGAATTTTGACTTCACTGAGGACACAGCCTTTTAGATATCCTCAGTGTGGCTGGATATACTTCTCATCTGGAGCGGGCAGACTTTTAGCTAGTGGACATGGAGAGGGGAGCTTCTCACTTCTGTCCAGGGATACCGAGAGGCCGGGGGGCTCCCAGGGCTACCCCTGTACTTTGTGGAGATGGGCAGCCAGCCTGTCTAACAGCCCCCACAGCTTCCCACTCCATATACAAGGGCTCTGGTGCGTGTGGGGAAGAAGGGCTAGTTCATGAGGCCTAGCACACTGACAGGTGAGTGCACCAGTTCTTACCTCTTCCCTCCACTCCCAATCACACCCACAATCTGGGCCCACACGTTCTCAGCGGATGTCATGGAAGGAAAGAAGATGTGGCGTGGGCAGATCTCAGAAGGGAGGCTATTGCTGTAGTTTCTACTTTAAGGGGTGTGTCTGCCTGACTTTCACTTCCTTTAAAAGGAGGAAGTAGCCTCTTGTTGAGGCCCTTCTCTGGGGCTCACCAGCTCAGCTGTTAGCCTGGCTCATTCCTCCGGCCTTGGCCTACTGCAGACTGCCATACTGTTCAGGGACCGGTCACATCTTCCATTAGTGCTCAGCATGCTATGTTGTCCTGAAAGATGACCACCTGCCTGATCTCTCAACCCTTCAGCCTTGGCTTTTGTTCTGTGTTGAGGGCAAGGGGAGGGAGAGGCTATACCATTGATATCTCCATGTGGCCCTGAGCATCTCATACAGGGCCACCTTTGTAATGGCTCTGATGTCCAACCCAGTATGTGCTGAGGGTACAGATGTCCTGTCTGCCTAGTGTCCAGATCTAGAGATGTGACTGTAGCCCTGAGTTCTAGTTTTGCTTTTGGGACCCAGTGTCTGTTGGCTGTAGAAGGTTTGATAGTCAGTGACAAGCCTTGCTCAGGGTTCTGCAAGCCCTACAAATAGCAGGCCTGGATCTTAGACTGCAGTAACCATGAGCCTTATACCATCGGTTCCCCCACAACATATTTTCCAGAGAACTCTACTGCCCTCTCTGGGAGGCGGTGGTGCTAGTTGTCTTTGCTGTTCGTGTCATGTGACTTCACATGCTTTGAACATACTCTGCTCTTTGGCTGTGGCCGCTGTCTTCCAACCCCTGGAGCACCACCTGCTTGAGCAATCTCCTGGTGTACTTAACGACAGTGAAACGACTGGAATAGCCTGTAGTGCTGAGCACGTGGGCCAGTCAGTGGGTCCAGTTGTACCAAGAGGAAGTAACACAGTGGGGTGAGGGTCGAGGTTAGCGACTGAGGACAAAGAGGGACTCGCTCGTTCTCATCTTTAGCAAGTTCCATGAATTCCAGGTCACAGTGAGACCCTTTGGGGTCACGTGGTAAAGTCAGGGTCACAGGGAATGCTCTCTTCGATGTGTTCCTAGGGTACAGGTGACCACTACTGGTTTAAATGACTTTGAGATGCATAATTTAATTTATAACAGATGGGATTCATGAATTTGGAGCTGGGTACCAAACCAGAAGGGGTCTAGTGTTCGATGACAAAGCCTGGAGTGTCAGTAGTCACAGGATGATGGCAAAAGCAAATCAAAGAACTTGCCTGGCCACACTCCCACCATCCCTTTGTAGATGCGACCCCAGGAAGGTCCGTGCAGCCAACCTCTGAATGAACAGTTACTTCCATTGCTTGAGCTTTGGCTCTAGTTTCCATTATTAAAGGCTTTTGCAAGAAACAACTCGGCTTCAGGCTTCCTGTGCTTGCACATCAGGTCAAGGCCACTTGTGAGACTTGGGTGCTTTGTTAAGAGAGTCCCCAGGTCTGGTCCTTGTTTCAGTTGACTTTAAAAGATGTCATCTCACACAACCTGAGTTTAAAGATGCCCAGATCCCTGTCTGATGCCCAGATCTGTCCCCTATGGTTTCCCAGGCTGGATCTCCCACTTATTCCTAGTCAGCATTCGGGAGTGTCAGGGCCTGGCAGATCTTGTCCCAAGGCTGTCTCAGGCCCACTCCTGGTTAGGACATCTCCCCAGGCTCTCCTGGCAGCTGTCAGGAGATGCTTGCTCCAGCTTTTGCTGTGCTTACCGACCTTGCTCTCTGTGTGTAGAGTGTGGCACAGCCACGTCCCTACTCCTTGGAGATAATCTCTGAGGAGCAGGAACATTCCAAGTCTGCATTCTCCTCCTCCCTCATGTAGAAGTGGGAATGCCTCGTTTAATCAGATAGAAATTCCACACCTTGACTAGAACTGGGTTGGGGCCACAAGCTGAGTTCCCGCAATTCTATCTAACCAAACAGGTAGCGTCCTTCTGACCTTCAGAGAAGGCCTAAGAGTCTGGTCTCCCCGCAGACCCCTCCTCAGCCTGGCAGGCATGGTGGAAGGGGTTGTTTACAGAGCGGGGCCTACTCTGCTTGTGCTACAGTTTACTCTGTGCCCGAATCAATGACTCGAGTTTTATTTTTGTCTCCTTACCTCCTCTGAATCTTTCTAGGGTGTTCCATGTAGTGTTGAAAGCAGCCATTTCATATTCTTATGTTGTAGGTGTGTTGTTTGTACGGGACTGTCATAACAGAGTGCCACAGAGTGGGGGATGATGGTTTATATAACAGAAATGTCTTTTCTCGTGGTGCTGGAGGCTGGGATCTACAATCTGGGTGGGGGCATGGCTGGCTCCTTGGGGTCTCTCACAGTCCTGCATCCTGGTCTCTTCTTATTGGCCAGGCCGGATCGGAGTTCACCCTAATGATCTCATTTTACTTTAATTACCTCTTTTAATAACCTGTTTCTAAATACAACTACATCCTGAGGTCTTCCAGCCTCGATGTTTTGACATACAAAATTGGGAGGAAATAAAATTCAGCCCAGGGTATAGATGCAGCTCTCCCTCAATCCCATGACCTGCTGTGGCATCGCTGTCTGTTGGGAGGGTAGAAGTGTGTTTCTGCCATGTGTGGCTCCCACGGTGTTTCACTGCGGGTCTGGGCAGGGCTTGAATGTCCCTGGGTGGCTGTGAGTCTAGAGCTGGCTGAAGGGTTGACAGAGAGTCCCTTGGTGGTTTCCGTGGTAGCTCAGGCCCTCCTGCCCCTGACTGGTCTGAACTCAACACTCTGCCACTGTTCTCTCCCTACAGCTCGGTGCCAATGCCCTGCTCTTCGTGGGCGTGAACATGTATGGCGTCTTCGTGCGCATCTTGACGGAGCGCTCACAGAGGAAGGCCTTTCTGCAGGCTCGAAGCTGCATCGAGGACCGACTGCGGCTGGAAGATGAGAACGAGAAGCAGGTCAGTGTGTCCAGTGTGAGGTGGTCCTTCGGTCACCTCTGTCTCTCTCCCAGTTTTGCTGGATTTCGACATTATCTGACTAAGGGCAGTTGTGGCTGTAGGGTGCCTGCCTCTTCTCACCGTGAGCCTCAGTCTACCCTTTAAGGGCAAGGTTGTAATGCTCAGTGTTTCGTGGTGGTGTCTGGGGAAGAGAGGATGTGATGGGTAGACAGCTGGGGCTTGCTTCTCTGAAGCAGCTGAACTACTTGTAAGTCGTGGATGGCCATGGGGTGGCATGTGGGCATCTCTTATCTTTCTGATGCATCTGTAGTGTGATGAACCAGGCTTGGGAGGTGAGATGGGTCCTGGGCACACCTCAGCTGAGTATGAATGTGCAGCTGGCCCTGACCCTCCACTCTTAGGCATTCAGTGTCCTTCCTGTGAGACAGTGTAACTGTCACCCTATTCTGCAGATGAAGTGGGCTAGGAGGGCACCCCACATCCGCCCCTTTGTCACCTGTGGTTCATCACCTATGTGTCCTTGTCTGGTGGAGGGAGGAAACTGAGTCCATTGGGTGAGTAAGAGTGACTCAAGGAAGCCTAGGAGTGAGGCTTGGTACACCATGGGTGCCTGTGCTAGAAGAAGCCAGAATCTTATCTAGGCTTGGGGCTCACAGGCACTCTGTGGACCTCTTGCTAAAGTCTCATAGTGGGTGTTCAGGCTATGGACAGAGTACTCATTTCTCAACCGTTTTTTCCTTCTTTATCAATAAAAGATATTATTACACCCACTGTTAATTTTAAAACATTTCTTCGAATGTCTAGACACTGTAATGCAATGTAGTATTTATAGCAAAGTTTGGATCTAATTGAAGAATAAATCACATAAGTATTTTTAGACCGTGTGTGCTAATGAGAGCGCGGACACATGGATGGGCATGTGGAGGGTGGTGTGTGTTTGTGTGCATGGGTCCGTAGAAATGCATAGGTGGATGTCTGTGCATTTGCATTTGTACACATGGGTGCATATGGAGCTGTGGGAATGTCTGTATGTGTATATGTGTTTGTGTGTATATCCATGTGTAGGCATTTGTGCATGCATGTGTGCATGTCCATGTGCATACGGATATTGTTGTATATGTATGGATATGTGGATCAGACATCTTCACAGGCTTTTTCCTTGGCTTCTAGAGTCATCATACTGGTATTGAGAGTTCCATGGTATTTTGTAAGAATTTCTTGAATGTGGCTTTTTTTTCAAATCTTGGATACAGGATCTTGCTATGTAGCCCAAGCTAGCCTTGAGCTCTTCATCTCCCAGCTTCGGCCTCCCAGATGCTGAAAGCGTAGTCATTCACCACCGTGCCCAGCTTGCCCTTGGCTTTATTAGCTTCACAAGGTCGAGAAGTGAATCCTCAGGAAATCTTCTTGTCTCAGAGCTAACAGTATCCCGCAGGGCTGGAGCAGCAGGCTTCAGTGTGGGCTGTGCTCGTGTGTGTTTGTGAAGAAGCCCATGGCTGCCTCTCGTTTTCATCTTCTGCTCAGTGTTTTCCTACGTCCTTGGCTTTTGTCTGATTTTATTTCTCTCATTTTCCCTGCATTTTCTATTGATCTCCTTGCTTATAGCCTTTTTCCTTTCCTAGCTTTTCTTTAAGGCTATGGAGGTAATTTTATTTTTACTTATCTGTAATCTAATTTTATTTTGATTAGTATGTATTAATCAGGTATGCTGATTTAGAGGTGCAGTGTGATATTTCAGCATGCACATGCAGTTTGCACCAATCAACTCAGGACAATTAACATTTCCTTCCTGGCCATTTTTTATCCCATTGCACTCTTTTCTGCTAGTTTCTCCTAAAATGCACAGTAGGTTGTGATAAAGCCACTCCCCCCTGCTGGGAACACCAGAATATACTCCTCGCTGTGCTTCGGCACCTATTACCCAACCTTCATCTGTAACCCTGCTCCCATACTCTGGCTGTTGCTATTCTACACTGTGCTGGCTTGTTTTAGCTTCAGTGTATTTGCACGAACATACAGTATATAGTCTTCCGGTGTCTGGCACTGGTCTATTTAACTCAGCCTCATGTCCTCTGGTCCCATTCATTTTGGAGATGGCATGATTGTGTCCTACTCCATGGCTGAATAATATTCACATTCCATATCCCTCCAGCCACTGGCAGTCACCGAGGCTGCTTTCCTGTCTTAGCTCTTGTGACTAGTGTCGCTGCTTGAGTGTGTCACCTCTCTTGGTTTTGTAGCAGCCTCAGGATCAAGGCCATTTGCAGCCCTATGGGTGAGGAAGGCTGACGAGGGGACCTCCAGTCCCCATGGACTGGATGGCGGTGGTGGTAGGTGGTTTAGCATCATCAGTAGGGAATGGTAGAAGAGCCTTCAGAAGGTCTGAGCTGGTGGAACCTCAGGGGAGGAGCGTAGGCAAGGACAGCAGTGGATCACCACAGTGTGTACGGCTTACGAAGACCTACTGTGTTCTCAGCTCAGGGTAGATCAGGAGGCTGAACTGTTCGTGCATGGCTGCTGGGGGAGGGTCTTGAGCCACGGCAAGCACGAGGACCAGAAATCCAAGGTCCCTGGCTCAAGTAGGAGACATGGGTTGGGTAAGGGGAGAGCAGTGTCCAGGCATGTTCTGAACGCAGTGGAGTGAGCTACGCGGGATTTGGAGATCTCGGTTTCCCTCTTCCCTGGGAAAGAGGCTGTAACTGAGGGTGCCAGGCAAGGGGAAGACTGGGCTCAGTTCTCGGAGCAGGTGCTGCACTCAGGAGACCAGGCATGTGGCCGCCAGATGTACTGTGTGTCTGTGGTCCACCCTGGCCCTCTGGGTCTGTAAAGGGCAGAGCAGTGGGCAGTGCTGATCTAAGACACGAACCTCTACATGACTCTCTCCCATCACCATCCTCTCCATCTTGTCCCAGGGACTCCTGGAGCAGACAGAAATTACAGAGACAGTAGGACCACGCCCCAGCAGAATGCTCAGGGCTGCAATGCCTCATTCCATTTCCACAGTTTGCAGTTTGTTGGCCTTGACCCTGTTGCCATAGCTGTTCTTGTCCAAGTTCAGTTCTCTGCTGTTCTGGCAGCGTGTGCGGCCCCTGCATCTTGCAAAAGCCTCTGTATGTCCTGGGTATTGGTACCGTGTGAGAATGTGCCATTGGAGACTACTGAGGTATTCGGTACCTCTTACAATGTGTTTTGGTCCCAGCCTTGTGAAGTAGGACTGTTAAATACAACCAGCGGAAACCTGTGCCCATTGTGGCAGGGCTGTACTGGCAGATCTGGTTATGCTTCTGCCGATGCTTCAAACTTGGCTCCTCACGTTATTTTAGGCTATGAGGCCTCCTTCACCTGAATCAGCAGAACTTACACTCTTGCTTTAAAGTGAGTAAGAATATAGTCTATTTTGGGGCAAAGATGAGTGACCAAGGTCAAGATGGCATTGGCTATGGAATGACCTGCTCCATCATGAGAGAGAGTACATGCACTGGTATTGCCAATGGGCAAGAGAGAGCCATACATCAGTGATTCAGCAAATCAGTTGTGGATTCTCAGGTAGGTGGGCAACAGGCAATGGGGAAGGAAGTCTTTCTAGAGGTTTCAGACATTCGTAGAGTACACTTAGCATTCGGGTTGATGGAAGCTAAGCTGCTAAACTTAGCAACGATCATGAGTGTTAAAGGTAAGTTGCCATTCATCTAAAGAACCTGATAGTCCAGAGTAATGTGGCTTTCATTCTGCAACATTCCAGCTCCCCATCACAATGCTCTGTAGTCTCTAACAGAGAAGCAGTGGCTTTGGAAAGCTTCTGCCCTGCATGGAAGAATGTGCTAAGAGCTATTCCTGCTTTCTCTGCCCTGTGTGTCTGTGTGTGCATGCATGCACATGCATGTGCATATATATGTGGGGGGAGAGAGAACATGTGTGTGAGAGTGTGTATGTGTGACTGTGTGCGTGCACTTGTGTGAGAGCATGCGCGTGTGTGCATGCGTGTGTGAGAGATAGAGAGCATGTGTGCATGTGAAAGTATGTACGTATGAGTGTGTGTGAGAGCATGTGTGTGTGAGTGTATGCATGAACATATATGTATGAGAGAGTATGTGTGTGTGTGTGTGTATGAATGTGTCTGAGAGAGAACGTGTGTGTGAGTGTGTACGTATGAGTGTGTGTGTATGTGTGTGAGGGCATGTGTGTGTGAGTGTATGCATGAACATATATGTATGAGAGAGTATTGTGTGTGTGTGTGTATGAATGTGTCTGAGAGAGAACGTGTGTGTGAGTGTGTACGTATGAGTGTGTGTGTATGTGTGTGAGGGCATGTGTGTGTGAGTGTATGCATGAACATATATGTATGAGAGAGTATGTGTGTGTGTGTGTATGAATGTGTCTGAGAGAGAACATGTGTGTGAGTGTGTACGTATGAGTGTGTGTGAGAGCATGTGTGTGTGAGTGTATGCATGAACATATATGTATAAGAGAGTATGTGTGTGTGTGTGTATGAATGTGTCTGAGAGAGAACGTGTGTGTGAGTGTGTACGTATGAGTGTGTGTGTATGTGTGTGAGGGCATGTGTGTATGAGTGTATGCATGAACATATATGTATGAGAGAGTATGTGTGTGTGTGTGTATGAATGTGTCTGAGAGAGAACGTGTGTGTGAGTGTGTACGTATGAGTGTGTGTGTGTAGTATGCCTGAGGTTTATTCTTGGGGAGGATTTCAGATATAGTAAATGACCCATCTTCCTTAATAAGCAAACTGGGACCAAAGCAAGAGGAAATCTTGTCCTGTGGGATCTGCGAGGAATAGGAAGCCTGCTGCACACGTGTTCATTCTGTAGAGAAGACAGGAGTTAAATCCATTTACAATTCAGAGCTGTCTGCAGAGTGGCCTCAGCCGCATCAGCCTGTAATGCTGCTTCTGGTCGATCAACCTAAGACCTGGGTCTCAGGGATTTTAAACAGCTCGGGATGAGGGCAGAACCTTGGCCGAACAGAGCATCTCTTACCCGAGGGAGCCGTGACCACTCCCTTCTTCGTGTCACTTTTGGCTTGCTCACGCGTTCACAGAAGTGCATGTTCACAGAGGACCGAGCTGAATTGCTCCGAGGCTAGAACAGAGGCGTCAAAGTTTATTCTTTGAAGTAGAAAAATCTGAGAGAGATGGAGCAAGAAGAAAGACGCCTGTGAGGCCCGTGGGGCCTGGAAGGGTGGTTACAGACAAAACAGCCAACCGAAATAGAAACCTGGGGCACACAGGGATCATTTGATGCCTGTGAGAACTTAAAAACTTCAATAGATAAAACAGGCCAATTCCTAGAAAAGCACCAGTAACCAGAGGTGATCCTAGAAAGAGAGCTGAAACCCATACAGCTGTGAAAAATACCCATCAGAACTGTATTTATTTATTGTTATATTGTCACATTGTGTTTTTCTTACCTTGCAAGGCTGGGGATTGAACCCAGGACTGCACATGGCAGGGAAGTGCTCTCCCACTGAGCTGTGCCCTAATCCCCAAGCAAGTGCAGAGGTTTGCAGATGAGTTCTCTATATCAGCCAGGAAGCTAACAGCTGAACCTGGCCCTGGCAAGAGAGTGTTCTTTGGGATTAGCCCTTCCTGGTGATTACACTGGGCCAAGCTCGAGTCTCAGGAGTCTCAGCTATGATAGGTGGATTGGGGTGACTGTGGAAGCCTGTTTCCCTGTCTAGTTTTCATTAGCGATTCTTTAGGGGCCTTTGTGATTCTGGTTCCTTAGTAGACTGAAGGCGTTTATTGGCTGCTTGTCCTTTTGTTAATACATGGGGTTCTAGGCAGGAGGCCAGTATGCTTATTGTTGGAGCGACCTGACTGTTAAGAGTAGTTTGTTTAACAGTAGCCAGGGTTACTGGCAAATGGAATAGAGACCCCGGTGGTTGGCCTGGCTTGGGTCAGCTTCAATTCCTCCTGTCGTATGGTCAGATGCTGGGCAGGGGAAGTGATCGTTTCTATTCTCCTTCCCTCCCTCCTCCCTCCCTTCTTCCTCCTTCCCTTTTCCCTCCCTCTCTTCTACATTACTCTCTTCCTTCCTCCCTCTCCTCCTCCCAGCCCTGGACTTGGATAGTCAGCAGGGGTGTGGTGGATACCTGCTCCAGCCTGGATGCTGCCTGTTTGTGTACACTGTGGCAGGCATGTTATACGGGGCTCTGCCAGACTCCTAGCAGTGTGTCCCCACGCACTCCAGCATTTGGGCAGCAGAAGCCACAGGGTCCAGTGTCTCCTGTTTGTTTTTCTGTGGTGGTTCTCAGCATTGGCAGGAAGGATTCAGTGCTAGTTAGATCCTCTCTCTGGGAAGGAAGCTTCACAGCATAGCCCAGGGACTGCAAGAGGTTTATGTGGACCTTAGATTCCTGACTTAGCTGTTTTGTTCCTCATCTGCCTTAAGTCTGCATGACAGTTGGTGATTTGGGCCGATGTGCTGTCCCTGGACAAGCTAGTCCCCTTGGCTCTCCTGATGATAGTATCCATGCATGGGAGCCACTGATAGCATATTGTAGAGCCCAGGTGTGTCTGGTGAGGAAGGGACTCTGGATCCCACTGGGACCTCCTGCTCTGTGGGCGAGAAATTGGGTCTGTTGTTTTGAGAGTACCCGGCGATCTGGAGGGAATTGTCAGGTCTGTGGCTGCAAGCCTCGTGTCTGCTGCATGACTTGCAGAGACTGGACAACCAGCCCCGGCTGTGTTCAATAGTTATGTGAAGTAACTCGTGGAAGGGGCATGGGGTTGAGAGACTACTGGCAGGTAAGGAGTAGGTAACACAGCTTCTGGGCATGGCTGCAATTTCACTAGGATTAAAAAAGAGCTGGAGAAATAGGAATAGAAATTAGAAACAGGGCTCTCTCCTGACCTTCTAGCTGTGTCCTGCTGTGGCTCTCTATCTGTTTAAACAATTCTGGTGTCTTATGTTCTCAAATCTCTTCTAAGGACACCAATCGAAGTAGAGGAGGACCCCACCCTAGTGACTTTGTTTTAACTTAATCACTCCTTTTTTAAAAAAAAAAATGATAGAGCTTTTTATTTTTTCACTTTTATTAGCATTTATTACAAAATAATAGATTTCATTATGGCATCTCTTACATGTATATGTTTGATCATCTTTCGCCCCTATTATCAGCATCCCTTCCCAGTGCCCCAGAGCTTCCCTTCCTGTCTCCAAGCCCTCCTTCCACTTTCATGTATCATCTTGATTGTTTCTTTTCCTTTAGTCATTATTGTTACATATATACATATGTATAAATATGGAAACACAACCTTCTGAGTCCATTGAGTGTTGTTCATATGTATATGTGTGTAGGGTTGACCACTTGGTATTGGGCATTCAGTTAGGGAGCTCATCCCCGGGAAATACTAGCTCTCCCTCTCTGGGCAGTCATTAACTGTCTGTAGCCCTTCATCTAGGAGTAGAATCTTGTGACATCCCCCCTTCCACGTTGGCGTGCTAACTGGTGTTTTGTTCAGGTCTTGTTTAGGTTGCCCTAATGTTGAGATTTCATTGTTGCAGCTTCCCGATCCTATATAGAAGATAGAGGTTCTCAGCTTTGTAGAGCCTGATCTTCAAGTAAAGTCCCATTAGGGGTTGGGATTTTACCTATGCATGTTGTGGGGGACACAGTTCCATCCGTACTCGGCACCAACAACAAGTCAAGTGCGTGATCCCAGAATAGGGAAAGGGTGAATGAGAGCCTGGGTGGGTATGTATTGGGCAGAGGGTACCCTTCTTTCCCCCTCCAGAAGGCCAGGCACAAGGAGAAGAAGCAAGCCTAGACTCCCATGGAGCTGGTGGAGAAGCAGCCCGAACTGGAAATTGGCCTCTCCCTGCTGGTTCTTGCGTCTCCCTTTGGTTCTGATCAGTGTTGCAACAGCCTTGGAGCAGAGCCCAAGCAGGCCCTCCACCCACTCTGGCTAGTCATGGCTGCGAGTAGTTCATTAGCTATCTCTGGCTTGGGATGCACCACATCTGGGGATAATTGCAGGTCGGGTGTAGTGGGTGCTCCCCTCAGCCATCACTGGTCATTCTAAGGGTAATCCATCCCCACCAGGGAAACTGGTCTTTCTCAGCACTCTCATGACTACAGAAAAGATGAGTCTTGGATGTTTCTTAGTATGGATTCTACTCCCCCCACATAATGACCGGCAGAGGTGGCATCTCTGGTCCTTAGTAAGAAATGGGCTGTAAACAGATATGATGAGGAGGAAGAGAGTTCTTCATCTGTCTCCTTTGTCTCCTTTGTCCTCTCTGCTTTCAGATTCTATGTGCAAGCTGATGACCTCAGCAATGCACCTGAGATGCTCAGTGGGAGACAGACCTTGAATTGTAGACAGGGGAGTCTGACTTGGGGCTAATGCAACGAGAAGGGATGGGCGTGGTTTCAGCTAGTGGGGTGAGTGGGGCATAACTGCCAAGGGTGCTCTCCAGGCCTGGGCAGTCTGGAGGGCACTGGCTGGTTGCTACAGCTATGAAGAGGCTTCCACAAAGGACCAGCTGTAGAGCTCAGGGAGGCTCTAACTCCATCAGGGAGGAGAAAAGTCAATCCCGTTTGTAGGATGTGTACGGTGTGTGGGTAGCCCTTGAGCAATAGGTGGCCAGTTTCCTCGAGGGACTCCTACATTGTAGTGGACAGAGGGCCAAGTGCCCAGCCATTGAGATCACTGGAAAGGAAGACAGGCCGTGTTGTACTGCCGACCTGTGGTGACAGGGAAGCTGTGACCGGAGCCCATGTCCCTTATTTCTCTGCATCTGGTTCTTGCCTCTCGCATCACCTTCCTTCCAGCTTCAAGGGAGCTTTGAGCTCACAGCCTTGCCCTGGACCACAACCTTGGAGTTTCTACCAGTTATAGCTGGAGAACACAGGACAAGAGGCCTGTGTTATTTGTTATTTGGTGAACTATGAAGATTAGCTGAAAGATGAAAACAATTAAATGGGTTCTTCAGTATTCATACAATTATTTTTGTTACATGGAATTATGTCTTAATGCCGTAGGTTAATGTTATTTAATATATTTATTATAACCTTAACCTTATATATTAACTTTACTTGACATGTGCATTAAGTATGAATTAAATTAGCCTCAATAGTATTAGTAAAGAATTATTATACAATTTAATTTTGGAAATTTTTCTTACTTCTCAAAATACCTTTCTGCCCATTAGCAGTCACACCTGTTCCAGTCCACCTGCCCCTCCACCAGATGTAGATACATTATGAATCTACTTTCTGTCTTTATGGATTTAACTCTTCTGGGCATTTCATACAAATGGAACCATATAGAATATGACCTTTTGTCAGGGATCAGCCCGGACCTAAACCTTTTCTCTTATCAGAGTGGAGGGGTGGAAATAAATGAGGCTCAGTTTTCAGCTCCTCTGCAAGAGCCAAAAGAGCTCTTGGCCACTGAGCCACCTCTCCCGTCCTGTTTTAGTTTAGTGCTTTGTTGTCCTTTTATTATTTTTAAATTTATTTATTTATTAAGGATTTCTGCCTCCTCCCCGCCACCGCCTCCCATTTCCCTCCCCCTCCCCCAATCAAGTCCCCCTCCCTCATCAGCTCGAAGAGCAATCAGGGTTCCCTGACCTGTGGGAAGTCCAAGGACCGCCTACCTCCATCCAGGTCTAGTAAGGTGAGCATCCAAACTGCCTAGGCTCCCCCAAAGCCAGTACGTGCAGTAGGATCAAAAACCCATTGCCATTGTTCTTGAGTTCTCAGTAGTCCTCATTGTCCTCTATGTTCAGCAAGTCTGGTTTTATCCTATGCTTTTTCAGACCCAGGCCAGCTGGCCTTGGTGAGTTCCCGATAGAACATCCCCATTGTCTCAGTGTGTGGGTGCACCCCTCGTGATCCTGAGTTCCTTGCTCGTGCTCCCTCTCCTTTTAAAGCTGCTTTTAGATTCATGTGTAATCAAGGCAGAAAACAGAGATCTTACATGTTTTTTTTCCTTTGTTTCCCAATGGTACTGTTTTACTGAGCTAGTACAGTGTTACAGTGAAAATGTGCCTTCAGACACAGGCTCAAGGGACCCCTCTCATCGCCCCTCCAGAACCACACCACCCACATTCTGAAGCTGGTGCCAGGAACCTGTTCTCTATTTCTATAAATTTGTAATATCATAAAAAAGGAAGCATCTGGTTTATGTATTCTTTCATACTGAACGTAATTCTCTGGAGATTCATTCAGGTTGTTGATTATATCAGTAGTTTATTCTGGTTTTTTGCTAAGTGGTATTCCACAGTGTGGCTGTTATCACAGTGTGTTTAACCATTTTGTCTGTGAAGGACATCCTGGTAGCATCCAGTTTATGATAATTATAAATAAAGCTGTTTTGAACACCATGTATAAGTTTCATATGAGCATAAATATTAATTTCTCCAGCCTGGATGCCTAGAAATAGTACTGAGGGATGTGGTATTTGCAAAAAAAATTGAAATATATCAAAAACTGTTTTCCAAAGTGGTTGAACCATAGAACTGGAAGGATTTCAAACTGGTGGACTCTGAGGTAACTCTAAATGGGCTGCATACTGGTCCTTCACTAGATGCGCGACTTGCAAATATTTTCTCTCAGACTGTGGCTTGTCTTCTCATCATCTCAGGAGATTTTTTTTTGTTTTGCTAGTGAGCAAACATTTTACCTTTTGATAAGATTCAATTTATCATTTTTTCCCCTGTTTTCTGGCCCATTCAAGTTCTTGACTCAATCAAAGTTTTTTTTTCTTTTATTGCTCTAAGTCAAGTCTAAGAATGCTGAGCTTAGCCATGATTCCTGAAGGTTGTCTCTGTTTTTCCAACAGATTTTCAGTTTTAGAATTAATAGATAAACCTGTGACATGTATTTCAAGGTGATATTTAAACAAGGTATGAGGGCACTTTCTTGGTTATGGGATGGCTGCTTTGCGGTTTATTGAAAACATTATCTTTTGGATTTTTGAAAACATAATCTCGGTATATTTGTGAAGGTTCACTTCTGGGTCTTGGACGTTATTACATCATCGTCAGTATTCATCCTTTCCTGGACTTTATCTTGAGTATTGTTTCTTTGTAGTAAGTCCTGGGATTGGGTAGACTAACTGATTCTACCTTTTGGTCTTTTTTCAAATGTTAGCAGTTGCTTTCCTTTTGTCATCCCTACCAGTTTGGGAATGATCTCGCCTTTGTCTCCTGTAAACATCGCTTGGCTTTCGACAGCATTGGTCCTGTCATCTAGAGAGAATTTGCATCCTTACAGGGTTGAATCTTCCCTTCAGATTTTGACTCCATTTACTTAGCTCTTCTTTGATTCTTTACTCAGATCCTTGATTTTCAGAATACAAACTTTACACCTTTAAAATTAGCTTTACACGTGGGCTTTTCCTTTTGAGCATTTGTAAACAGTGTGTGTGCACGTGTTCATTGCTACTGTGTGGAAATGTGGGGGGTTCTTGAAGGGCGGTTTGCCTATGTGACTCTTTGACGTTGGTTATTTGTCCTAGGCATATTGGTTCTGTTTTTTATAGATGAGACCACCATATACTTGGTGCTCCTTCTTCTATCCTGCAGCTCTTTTCTTACCTCCCCACGCTGACTAGCTTGCCAGGTGTGACATCAGATGCAAGTAGTGAGAGTCACTGCCCCATTCCTTGTTTCGATGGAAGGTCTGAAGTTCTCCCATTAAGTGTGGTGTGAACTGTAGGCTTCCTGGGGCTTCCCTTTGTCAATATGAGGAAGTTCCTAGCTTCTCCTTTATAAAGATTTTCACCGTAGGTAAGAGCTACATTTCATTGTTTCCTTTATCAGTACTAATTGCTGCTATTTTCTTCCTTATCCCAGTATAGCATTGATATTTCAGTACTGAGCTAGCATCTCATTCTCGAGTTAGATTTCATTTGGTGGGAAATGCAGTTCATTTATGTGTTGGGAATTGCTCGCATCTTGATAAGGATTCTTGTCATCTCTTTTCATTTTTATCATGTGCTTATGGCGTGTGTATGTGTGTGCGTGTGTACTGCACACACCTGTGTGTGCGCATGTGGAGGCCAGAGATCAATGTGTCTTTCCTCTATTGCTTTCCAATTTTGATTTTTATGTTTTAAAACAGTAAATTATTAATTTCATTATTTTATCTTTAATTCCTCCCCTAACCGCCTCACCAGTATTTCCTTTTTTTGTATTATTTGTTTTTGTTTTAAATGCGCCGAGTCCAGTGCAGGGTGCAGGTGGCATGTGTGGGGGGGTGGGGCTGTCTCAGAAACATAGGTAATCTTCCGTCCACATCCCTGAAGAAAATTGACTCTTGCTCCCCAGCAGCCATCAAGTGCCAATAGTCCCTCAGCTAAGGGTGGGACTTCATAGACCCTTCTTCCATCCATGCTGGGATTTGGTTGGCTTGATCTGTGGAGGTCTTGTGTATGCAGTCATAGCCCCCGTGAGTCTGCGTGTGTAACACCCCATGTTCAGAAAACACCATTTCTCTGCAGTCTTCCACTCCCTCTGGTCCTGCTGTCTTTCTGCCTCCTCTTGATGATCGCCCCCAACTTGAGTGGAAGGGGGTGATGTAGATGTCTCATTTAGGACTGAGAATTTTGCAGTCTCTTAGCCTTGCATGCTGACCAGTTATGAATCTCTGTAATAATAGCCATATGCTGGAAAGATGGGTTTCTGTGATGAAGGCTGAGAGAGGCACTAATCTATGAGTATGAAGATAAGTACTTAGGGGGCAGTTTAATTCTATTTTCATTTAGCAAATAGCAGGAAGTTCTACCCTAGAGACTATGATCGACTAGTCACAGATTCTTAGCCTACTTAATGGTACCAGATATGAGTTTTGTCTTGTGAAGCAGGACTTCATTCCAAGCAAGAAATGGTTGGTTACTCCCAGGACATCCATGCCACTGTGGAACCAGTGGGCGTATCTTGCCAGGCCAGTCATTATTGTTGCTTTCAGGGTTCAAAGCCGGGTAAGATTGCCTTTCTCCCCTGGCAGCATGGACGATGAAGCTTTCATTTCAGAAATGTATTGATTTCTCCATGTTCTGTGACTCAAGTGTATGCGATCTTCAGCAATGGGGTGTCACCATCAAGTTCTGGAGGTTAACCAAACACAAGAGCATTAGCCTATAGTGTTTGGGGAGCATCTATGGAACCTCATTGTCCCCAAAAAGAGGTATCCTAGAGCTGGCACTGGGCTTTTTATTTGACAGCCTATGATGTATTTTCTCCCTGTTATGGGGAACTCCCTTTTAAACTATTCTTGTATGTGTGTATATTTTAGGAAACTCCTACAGAGTACGGTTCCCTGTGGCTTTTTCAAAGGGCTTTTCTGTTATACCTCCGTAGACTCCCTTGTCTCCTGACCCTCCCCCACCCTTTAATCCTTCCTGCTCCATTCTTCTTCCTCCCTTTTGCCACCTGAGTTCTCCCCACTGGCCCTTGAAACCCACCACCATGGGCCCCTACCATTTTTATTTTTACTTCTGCAGATATTCCAGTTTAAATGCACAAATCTAAAGGTTTGCAGCTAGCATCTCCACAGGAGAGAGAACATATGGCATTTGCCTTTCTGAGTCTCTGTTCCTTCGCTCCGAGTGGTTATTTCCAGCTCCATACATTTGTCTGAGAATTTCGTAATTTCGTTTTTCTGTATAGCTGGATAGCATTCCATTGTGTATCTCTGTGGCGTTTTCATCATCCATTCACTAGCTGACGGGAATCTGGGCTTTCCATTTCCTGTCTCTTGGGAATACAGCAACAGTGAGCAAGGGTGGGCAAGTGTCTTTGCAGTAGCAGAAGAGACCCGGGAGTTGTCTAACGAGATTGTATGATAGATCAATTTTTAACATTTTGAGGAACATCCACACTGATTCCCACAGTGGCTGCATCAGTCTGTGCTCCACCAGGTTGTGTTCTAAAGTTTTTAATTCTGAGTCAGAATTATATCTTCTTGTCCACAGCTAGCTGCTTGGGAGGTTGGAAAACGCTGGCAGCCAAAAATCCTGATGAAAATAATGCTAGCAGCGGAACAGATGTAACGGGCCAGTCACATGACCACTGACTGCCAAAATTGCTTCTTGCAGCCACCATGCCATGGCTCAGCTTCCCACGTGAAGGGTTTTACGATTCCATGCTAGAGGTTGTGTGCAGTTCCAGCAGCTTTTCTCTCTTATGTCCCTCTTGTCACCTGTGGCCCTGGTCCACCCCATTCCTTGGAGGGCAGTATCCCCCTGTCTGACTGCTCCAGTACTTCGGCCTGCAACTCTGCTTGTACTGATAGACACTGCAGGCAGTGTAGCAATGGTCTACGGTCCCCTGTGGGTTTGTGGTGAGAGTGTTGTGGGACTTTCAGGGGGGAATGTAGGAGAGGGTTAGCTGTAAAAGAAGGGGTGAATGTGACCCAGCAGCCTGCCTCTACATCCTCAGCTCAAGGAGGCCCCTGTTTCCTCCATGCTTCTGGTGTGACCTTTTTGGTACCCTTTCCCATGGACTTCTGAGTGTGCCGGAATCTTTGTGTTCCCACTTGGCCTGTGCTTTTGGATCTCATGGCTGTAACGTTCTCTGGAAGCTCAAGGTTGGTGCATTGTTAATTTCTGACATATTAATGAATACGGCCCCCAGAAGTTCCTTTCAGCCCAGCCCAGCTGGTTACTGGCCCACCTCTGGGGCCTCATCTGTGGTTGCATCCCTAGAGGGTTGTAGTGTAGGAAGGGACCCGACGACTCCCCATCATGCTCTGCCTTCTGTCTGTCCCCGAGAGTGGCCTGGGCAGTGTCCTCTTTCTTTGTGACCCAACTTGTAAACAGGTGATCCTGCCTTCTCCAGCTTACCTGTCTATGTCTGGGTCCATCGGCAAGGAGATGCGTGGGAACTGGCGTGGGCTGGTGTGGGGCTGGTGCGGGGCTGATGTGGGGCTGGTGCAGGTAGGTTTATAGACAACACTAGACTGTGCTTATACATGTGGCGTTGGGGCAGGACCCTGGTGGCTTCCCTCAGATGCACAGATTCGCCCTAATCATCCTCCAGTGATGCACCTGGTTTTCTTCCTTTCGCCTAACATAAGCTTGCTAGTATTAGCAGCTTTCCGGGGTTTTCCCAGTGTTCCCATTGTGCTCTGTATTCATAGGATGAGCTTGCAAATTCAATACTGTCCATTGTGTGCAACAGAAGGGCGGGACTCTTCCATTGCTTCCTGGAATCTTTAGGCTCTCAGGGACTGTGGCTGCCTCTTAGCTATTGCCCTGATAGTCTCTGTGGACACAGAGGCTTAGGTCCTTGAGAAAGGCACCAGGGTTGTAGTTGCCTATAATCAGAGACGTGGTCTCTCACAGCCACCGTAGGCCATGGTCCGGGACAGACTCAGAGATTGGCAGGGAAGGAATGCATCCCGTGGCAAGACTGCTACAGCTCCCCAGAAGGAGGATGGCCAGGACACTGGGCCAGACAGGATGAGTCCAGCAGGGTGGGTGGGTGGGGGTCTGCGGAAGAGCCTGCAGCCAGTCAGAGCAGGGATTGAGCCTCCTCCCTCAACCTTGTCCTCCACAGTCAATAGATTGTGATTTTTTTTATTTTTTTAAATTTATTTATTTATTAAAGATGTCTGTCTCTTCCCCGCCACTGCCTCCCATTTCCCTCCCCCCATTCTTGTGATTTAAAGTCCATTTTTGGTCTTCCTTTGCAAGGCAACATGGGATAGGGCATGAGAGGCCTGAGGGAAAAGGGGGCCCTTATACTTCAGATCCAGCACACAGCAGCACAGGCCTGGCAGATCAGAACAAGCTGGGGTTGAAATCAGGGAAGGTCACATCTGGAAGGTGAGAGACAGAGGCCAGCTCGCTGACAGGAATCTGAAGCCAGGGAGGGTGCCGGTGGGTTCGCCAGGGTGCTTCGTCCCTTCGAAACAAACCATACCCTTATTCTTTTCTCTTGGGGAGAGAAAGAAAATGCTTACCCTACACAGATCAGGGAGGCATGAGAAGACAGTGGCCAAGAGAAGGGGTCATGTTGTCCCTGAGGCTGTTTCTTCCTGTAACAAGGGGTCAGACTTTATAGGACTATTTCTGGATCCTGTTGGACCAGAAGAGGGAAGGGAAGGGGACCGAGTGGGGCCTTGGTAGGAGATAGTGCTCAGGGTATAGGCTGGAAGGGGGCTGGAAACATGTCTGTGAGGTAAGGCCCATCTATGCTGGGTTAGGCTTCTGGAGTCAATTGCTTGCTCCGTGGAAGTCCATGTTTGAGTATCGGTCCATGGGGCTCTGGAGTCTGGGCAGTGCTGCAGGCCTGGGCGTGTGCTGGCTTGCCTGAGCAGGGTCTGTAGACCCCCCCACCACCACATAACAGTGTCTCTCCTGGGCTAGCAGGAATGGGGGATGTCCTTGCTGTCTAACAAATGATGTTTCTCCTACTCAGGAGCGGCTGCTCATGAGCCTCTTGCCCCGGAATGTCGCCATGGAGATGAAGGAAGACTTCCTGAAGCCCCCTGAGAGGATTTTCCACAAGATTTACATCCAGAGGCATGACAACGTGAGGTAGGGATGGCACGTTCAGCAGCTTACTGGGAGGGTGAGAAGGTGTGTTGGGTGTGGGGAGGGGATAGAGGATCTGGGAAGTGGATGAAGAGGTGGGGAGGGAGAGAGAGGGAGGAGGACAGAGGAACTAGGATATCTCTGTAGTTGTATGGTTGAGAAGCGATGGGTGGGTGTCCAACAAGGAGGCTGGTCCCATGTAGAGGAGGCTGTGGCTTCTTAGGTGGCACATACCAGTTCTTTCACGTTTCTTCCGCCAGTACTCACACTTCCTACGTTGGCAGGGAGACAGAACTTCGTCCAAAGAGTGTTTTTTTTTCTGTGGACTGGGGATTCTCCATTTCTGAATCATGATGGAGTGTTTCTCGAGATGGGGGTCTTACCCTTCCCTTTCTCCTTCTAGGAGGTCGGAGGTGTCGTTTGTATTTTACAGGAAAGGAACCCGAGCCTTCCATGTGAACCAGTGTGTGATACGTTGGCTGAAGTTTGCTTGCCTGCTTAGAGAGATTCTGTTGAAACCTCTGTCTTAGCGGGTTGTACTGTCTATTTTTTCAGCATACTTTGGATGACAGATTAATGCACTTAGAGTGGCTGAGCTGTCACCTGTTTGGGAGTGCCACCGTGTGAATGGCACTCAGGAGATGGACTGGACACAGAGCACTTTTCTCTTCCGTTCTTCTGTGCTCTTCTGGGTTTTGGTGTCCGTGAAGACACAAAACCATGCCAGAAAACTCTCTTAGGTTGGGGAGCACAGGCTGGCTCATCCCAGATTAGTTAAGGCTTGTGAAGGCATCAAGGTACAGAGCGCCTGTGGCTAATCAGCTCACAGCTCTTACTCTGTGCATACCTGTGAATTCTTTCACTCCCTGTTGTCGTGTGCACGGTTTCCTAGGGATGAGTGGCTTCCTCCCTCTGCAGAGGAGGACACTGAAGTGGTGTGGAATGGGGGCCCAGCTGCTTGGAGAGTAGCCACAGAGCCAGCATGTGAACTCTTTCGGCCCCAGAATTAGGGCTGAGACGCTCCTTGCTCAGTTCTGGCTGTTTGCTGTGCTCTCTCTCCCGTGAGCAGCTGGCATCGCTGCCTGCCTTGTGGGAATCAGGAAATTGAGATTCAGCCATGTGAAACGAATATGCAGGATGCCCTGGGCAGGGGGTGGAGGGCTGGATGCAGGATTAGCTGCCATTCACATTTGATGTACTTCCCTTATCGCACCTGCTACTCCTTGTTAGCGGGAAGAGACATAATTCAGTATCCCAGCGGCTTGCCCTGCAGGCACGCCGGCCACCAGGATGTTTCAGTGAGAACCTGGAGGGCGTACTGTAGGAGGGTGTCACAGTTGAGAGGCTTCTGGTAACTTGAGGGAGGAGGCAGCATTAGCCTTCTGCTTGCTCAATAGCAGAGAGATAAACAAATACACTAGCTCTGCAGCCTCCCCGTGTCTTAGTTAAGTTTCTATCACTGTAAACGCCATGCCTGAAAGCTAGTTGTGGAGGACGGGGTTTGTTTGGCTTACACCTCCACATTGTAATCCATCACTGAAGGAAGTCAGGGCAGGGAGCTGATGCCGAGGCTGTGAGGGGCGCTGCTTACTGGCCTGCTCCCCATGACTTGCTCAACCTGCTTTCTTATAGAACCCAAGACCACAGCCCAGGGTCTTGGGCTTTAAGCCAGGGTCTACCCACTTTAATCACTAATTAAGAAAATACCCTACAGGCATGCCTATAGCCCCATCTTATTGGAAGCATTTTCTTAGTTGAGGTTCCCTCCTTTCAGATGACATTAGCTTGGGTCAAGTTGACATACAACTATCTTTTTTGTTTTTGTTTTATTTAGAAACATACCAATCCCAGTTCCCAATCCCTCCCCTCCTCCCATTCCCTCTACCTTTCCCCCAACTCATCCCCATATACTCCTGGGAGAGGGCAAGGCACATTGCTTTAAGGAAGGACCAAGGCCCTCCCTACTATATCTAGGTTGAGCAAGGTGTCCATCCAAAGAGAATGGGTTCCAAAAGGCCAGTACATGCAGTAGGGATTAATCCTGGTCCCACTGCCAGCGGCCTCTCAGTCTGCCTCAGCCATACAACTGTCACCCACATTCAGAGGGACTAGTTTGGTTTTCTGTTGGTTCCTTCCCTGTCAGACCAGAGTTGGTGAGCTCCCATTAGCTCAGGTAAGCTGTTTCAGTGGGTGCCCCCATCATGGTCTTGACCTCTTTGTTCATATTCTCACTCCTCCCACTCTTTGACTGGATTTGGGAGCTCAGCCCAGTGCTTCACTGTGGGTCTCTGCCTCTGTGGTACCAGCTGCTGGATGAAGGTTCTATGGTGACAGTTAAGATAGTCATCAATCTGACTACAGGGCAAGGCCAGTTTGGGCACCCTCTCCACTATTGCTTAGGGTTTTAGCTGGGGTCTCTAGTGCCAGGTTTCCTGCTAGCCCCATAATGGCTCCCTCAATCAAGATATCTCTCTCATTGCTCTCCATCTCTGTCCTCCCCCCATCTCGATCATCCTGTTCCCTCAAGTTCTTCTCCATCCTCCCCTTCTCCTGTCCACTCACTGGGAGGGAGAGACTTCATCAGCGTGACCAGTTCCCCAGCTGCTTTGGGGCTGCTGAAACAAGCGGCATCTACAGTTCAGTCCTGAATTTCTGAAAAGTCTGACATAGACTTGATTTGCTGGGAAAACAGAGGTGGAGCTTGAGCTGGAGAATGCCACAGTTCTCACGCATGTATCCCCTGCTCAGGACAGAGTGGACCGATGGGACCCACAGCTGCCTGCTGGGGACACAGAGAGTGTCTTGACTAGAATAAGTGACGTGGTTGCTCTCTTCCATGAGACTGCTCTCTGCAGGCTGGGAAAGAAGAGCCAAGCAAAAGCGTCCCCCCAAAAGGAGGAAGGTAGACCTGCAGACACAGATCTGAGAAAATGCACTTACATGGATTGCTTCACAAGAGAATAAAAATAGCTCTCATGAAGCTAGAAAAGAATTGTGCATGAGGAAAATGAGAATTTCAGCAGGGAAATAGAAGCACCAAGGAGTACAAAGTCAGAAAGCTTAAGACCGCAATGCTCACCTTACTAGACCTGGATGGAGTTGGGCGGTCCTTGGGCTTCCCACAGGTCAGGGAACCCTGATTGCTCTTCCAGCTGATGAGGGAGGGGGACTTGATCGGGGGAGGGGGAGGGAAATGGGAGGCGGTGGCGGGGAGGAGGCAGAAATCCTTAATAAATAAATAAATTAAAAAAAAATTGACCAAAAAAAAAAGACCCTAACGACCGAATATAAAATTCCCTAGAGGAGAATAGGGACTCAGGAAGAAAAAAAAAATCGGTGAACTGGAAGACAGGTCCCTGGGAAGTCCCAGGCAGAGGGTCAGAAAGAGAAAAGAGAATGGGAAGGAATGGAGGAAGGTTAAGGGGACTTGAGACGCCAGCATTGGGCACATCATACGGACTGCTGAAGGAGAAGAGTGGGAAAGGGGACAAAAGCTTTTGTGTTTGTTCTTTTTCTTTCTCCCCCCTTTTTAAAAGACAGGATTCCTCTGTGTATCCCTGGTTTTCCTTGAAATCAGATTAAAAGTTTGTGCCCACCACCTTCCAGACCATAAAGATTTTAGAAAATCTTTTCAGATAGACATGTGGAGACAGAAATGGGCTTCCAGAACTAGGAAACATATATGACACTGAATAAGATAAACTTAAAGAAATTTACATGATAAAATCCTGTAAAGTTGAGACAAAGTGAGAATTTTGAAAACAGCAGCAGAAAGTGCCTTCCTGTAAATAACAGAATCCCCAGCAGCTTGTCCGTGGATCTTTAGGCAGAAACCATGCAGGGCAGAGAGCGTAAGTGACATATTCCAAATATTTAAAGCACACGACAGAAACTCCATAGACCAGAGGTGCCGCGCCTGAGACATCCTTCTGCAGGCCCCCGAAACATGTGGTAGACAGGTAAACATGTGGCAAACAGGTAAACAAATGTGAAAAAGTTAAAAGTCAGAGGTTCTTAAATAACTTAATATACGATACAAGTACATGTAAACTGTGGTGAGCAGATTATGGAAGAGGTATTAAATTGTACATTTTCTTCTGTGTAATGGAACAGCAGTATGATATCAAGAAGTTAACCGAAACAAAAAAGAGAAAATAATCACAGCATTCCAATCCAGAAAACCAATAAACAGCAGCTTAACGCGTAAGAGAATACAAACAAAAGATCCACAGGCCCAAGAGGCAGTGTGAGCCATAAAGGCAGTGTGAGCCATAAAGGCAGTGTGAGCCCTTCTCCATCAATACTCTACGTGTAGCTGGGGGAAAATCCCCCAATCACTCAAAAGACAGAATGGCTGATGGGAACATCGGTCAAACAGACACAAGTCAAACCAGTGACCGAGCAGTCTCACCATACTTCGTGTGCAGGAAGCTTGCTTCATGAGGACGCACCTCCAGCTGGAGGGGAAGAGATGGAGAAGAGCGACTGTGTGAATGAGAACCAGGGGAGAGCAAGTATACTCATGCAAACATGGTCAGAAGAGATGGCATTTCATCATGGTTGAGGAGCCAGTTTGCAATAACAGTCATAAAAGCCCACACCCAACACAAAACACTGAAATATGCAAAGCAAGCATCCATAGACCTGAAAGGGGAGTTGTCTATCAAATCAATAGTAATCCACTTTTTTCTGATGGTAAGCAGAGTGTTGAGACAGAAGGGTAAAGAGAGAGAGGAAGACGATAATAACACTGTGGATTTGGTGCCAGTAGATGGAACAGACCGGACCATCCCACTCAGCAGTAGAATCTACATTCTTCTCAAGTGCCTGTGACTCCTTCTCTATCACAGAACACACAAGGTCACGTAAAAAATCTCAATAAATTCGAGAGAAGTAAATCATACTTTATTTCTGACCTAAAAGCACTGGATTTCTTGACTACAAATTATACTGCAAAGCTGTCGTGATTGAAACAGTATGGCATGAAAACAGAAACTTAGACAGGATGAAATAGAATAAGGAACCCAGAATACATGTACCCAATGTGCCCTCAAGAGTGCACGTGAAATAAGGGAAGGGTTATCTTCAGTAGACAGTGCTAGAAAAGCCAACCATCAACACATGGAACAATGAAATTGGACCTTCATCTGATACCATATACACAATCAACTAAAATTGATTATAACCTGAAATGTATAAAATCCTAGAAAGAAAAATGGGCTGAGTTCTATGACATTTTTTGGGCAATGATTTCATAGCAGCAATAGCAGGAGTAACTGGAATTAGATCCAGCTTGGTGATTCATCAAACTCCGGCAATCACCCAGGAGTGTGTCCTCGGGAGAAACCACTGGGCATCAAGACTGGGACTCTGTGGCTTCAGCACCCGTCCGCTGCTCTTTCTCTTTAGCTCCACAGCCTCTGGAGGCTGAGAATGTGCCCCTTCAAAGCTCTGCACTCAGAATTGTCAGGGTTTGCTGACCTGGGGATTCCCTTGGGAAGCCCTCTCATTGGCCTTTGCCAGCAGCCCTGACTCAGCCCCGCCTCAGCCACAGCCTCAGCCGCTCAGTGCCTTTGTTGGAAACAGCCCAGGGTGATCCTTCAGCACTGCAGCTGCTTCCGGCAGCGGTGACAGTTGAGGCAGGCAGCAAGGTGACTGGAAACAATGAAAGGGACAGCTGGGCAATGAATGAACATGGGGGTCCTGTGCAAAGGTCTAGGCACAGATGTGGGAATTTCAGAAGACCAAGCCTATGCAGAATTAGTTTGCAAAGAACATCCAAATCAGTCGTGACCAGAACCCTCAGATGGGGATGGGCGAGACTCATTTCTAGAGTTGCTGTCTTGTGCTCTCAGATATATTGGATATGCTGCAAAAAGTATGCATGGCTCATACATGAGCAAAACTAGCAGTCAGCAGAAACCGTCCCCAAGGAAGCCTAGACATTGGGATTCTTAGACGAACATTTGAAGTCAGCGATTTTAAATGTGTTCAAACTGTCTGTGCAATTAAAGGAAGCCATGGCGATGTTTCCTCACCAAACAGAGGATACCAACAGTGCAGACTTTTTAAAAATAACCAAATCAAATAGAACTTCTAAATTTAAGACATACAAGTGAGGTGAAAATTTTCTGGAGGGGTTCAGTTGCTGACTTGAGCCGGCAGCGGGAGAATAAGAGAACTTAATGGCAGAGCAGGAGCGTCGCCATGCAGCAGGAGGGTGGGGAAAATGGAGAAATAGGAAGGGTTTCAGAACACTGTGAGGTGCTATCAAGCTTATCAACACACACGTGTTGAGATTCCCTAGACAAGGGAAGAAGACAGGACCTTTGAAAAAACAATGACTAAAAATATTCCTTAAAACAACACCCCCCACCATATTAATCTATTTATCCCAGAAGCTTGATGTGTTTTAAAGAGAATAAACTTAGAGACCCACACCAAGGCATATCCTAGTCAAAGTGATGACAGCCAGAGATGCAGGCAGAATCTGAAAGCAACAGGAGAGAGAGGGCTATCTAGAAGTGATCTTGAGTGAGATGATGCCCGGTTTATGGAGATGAGGGCCAGAAGCCAGCAGGAAGGTACATTCAAAGGCTGGAGTAAAAAGGGAAGAACTCTGCATCCTCCAGGACACGGGAGCTGCAGCACTGGCCCCTCCGCAGAAGCCGCATTTGCTCCATGGCTCCTTAGCTCCCTGCTCTCTTCTTGCCGGTCAAAGCTGGTCTGCTCATAGCTGGAAGTCTAGGCCCCTCAACCGTCTCCTTGTCTCTTTCCACCACAGATAAATAAAATGCCTTGACATATTTCAAATGTCCCCTTCCCCTGGCCAGAAGAATCCCGAGGGCAGAGGTATTTATTGGAATCTCCTGTTTATGGTCCATCCCAAGCACGCATCCAGCATAGCTAGCCCTTCGTGAGCAGCCGGCAAGTAAATAACACTTCAGATGAGTGTGAATGGGGGACCAGTAGGAAACAGCTGTTTGAACTCAGACTGTGACACCACAGCAAGACCTGCACAGCCTCAAACCACACAAGATCCCAGCAGGGGGAGGGGAAGTGGACATAAACTCTGAAAGATGCTGGAAGAGGGAAAATCAGTGGAGCACCCAGCCTCGTGCTCGGAAGTAGTTGGCCAACACAAAACAGGCGCCATGTTTTGTTTTGTTTTGTTTTTTGTTTTGGTTTCTCTCTCTATGTGTGTATGCATTCGTGCTTGAATTTTATTTTTTTAAATTTGGTTTGGTTTTAGTTTTGGGTTTTGTGGTTTTTGTTGTTTAAAGAGAGAGAAGGGACATGAAGTTAGGTAGATGGGTTGGGGGAGGAACCTGGAGAGAGGGGAAAGAACGAGATTAAAATATACTGTATGAAAAAGTTTAAAAACAGAAGTGATAAAAATATTGTACATGGTGATGGACATGTGCACGCTCATTTCCGCGCCGCAGATGAGAAGTGGGCATGAGGAAGGGCGGACAGTCTCCTCGCTGTAGCTGGTGGAGTGGGGCTGTTCTGCCAGAGCCCAGCGCTAACCCCTGCTCCCCTCCGGTACTGTCCAGCCTGGCTTATCTTTGGCAGCCCCCTCTGTTGTCCACAAGAGCGCTCATTTCTTTTTGCCTGACATTTGTAGCTCCCACAGAGGGGTGCAGAAGGTGGAGCATCTCGCTTCCTGAAATTATAGGAAAGCTCTGAATATTTGAGCAGCATATTTAAAGACAGACCTTAAAGCTAAACAACGTTTAAAAACAAACAGTATTTTTCATCTCTCATATGTTTGCAGAATATGTTTTCGTTTTGAAAGAGAAAATAATAGGAAATACCTTTTAGAGTCTTATCTTCTGTAGAAAATTGAGCAGGCACCATGTTCTAGAGACTGACCCCAGTTCTGCAATAAATAATCACCTAATACTTGGGGGGTGTCATGTGGGGCTATGAACCTTCAACACCAGTGGTTCTCAACTTTCCAAATGCTTTAATATATATCCTTTCTCATGCATGGTGACCCCCAACCATAAAGTTTTTTCTTTGCTACTGTTATGAATCATAATGTAAACATCCATATTTCTTATAGTCTTAGGTGAGCCCTGTGAAAGGGTTATTTGAAACCTCCCTCCAAACACAAAGGAGTCACAACTCACAGGTTAAGAACCGCTGCTCTACACAGTGATTTAGGGCTTTGGTTCTGACACTCTGATGGGCACATGCATCCACGTAGCAGAAGGAGAAGATGGCTGGTGGGAATGGACCATTCCTTTCTTAAAAGCTAAACACTCTACTTCCTGTCCCTGGCCCCAATGTAGATGCCCATGGTGAGCTCTCTGGGAAGGGAGCTGGTCTATTGGGAAGTTAGTAAGAGCTCCCTATGTGGGGTGAGGGGTCAGCATGAGGGATGGCAAGCTCAAGTGGCCCAGCAACTAATCCCTCTGTGACCAAGAGGTGTGCCTTGCAGCTGTCCTAAGCCTAGGTCCTCTTGCCTATAAAAGAAAGAAGTGCTGGGGGATAATACTTTTTTATACTATAAAGGTTTGTCTTCATATTGGTTTAATAAAACATTGATTGGCCAGTAGCCAGGCAGGAAGTATAGGCAGGGCAGCCAGACTAGGAGAATTCTGGAAAGAGGAAAGAGACAGTTGGCACCCAGACCCAGAGGAAGCAAGATGAGAATGCCTTACTCAGAAAAAATACCAAGCCACATGGCTGAATATAGATAAGAATTATGGGTTAATATAAGTTGTAAGAGCTAGTTAGTAATAAGCTTGAGCAATAGGTCAAACAGTTTATAACTAATATAAGCCTCTGTGTGTTTATTTGGGACTGAATGACTGTGGGGCCTGGCAGGATAGAAACTTCCATGTACAAGGAAGTCTACAAGTCAGCTTTCAGGAGTAAGCAAGGGTATAGATGGAAAAGGCTATGCAACTCTTAGCTCATGATTTCTGAAGTGACCAAGGAGAGGTGACCTGGATCCCCTTCCTCTTGCAGCATCCTGTTTGCAGACATCGTGGGGTTCACAGGTCTGGCATCCCAGTGCACGGCCCAGGAGCTGGTGAAACTGCTCAACGAACTCTTCGGCAAGTTCGACGAGTTAGCCACGGTAAGCACAATGTTTGCTTTTGTTCTCTTGATTAAGCCAGAGCGCTTCTGGAGTGGTGCTCTGCCCAGCCAACCTCGGTATCTGCAGTATAGGGGCCTCACTGGTCAGTGGTTCTACGTTAGGCCTAAGTTTGGTACCTGCACTTCACAAGTTACACTGGCTCCTTCCAAGAGGCGTTCATATGGAACCATGTCCTGCGGGCTGCACTTGGCCCTGGCCAGCCTGGCATTGTGTACCTGGGACAATCACAGCCCCCTCTCTACCTGTGACTCTTCTCGGGCTGGCCTTGCTCTGGGGTTGCCCTCCTTCTGAGCTGGAAAATGCCTGCTACCTCTTCCCCCAGTCCCTGCTGAAACCCCTGCTCTTGGTGATTCTACTGCAGACTCCCCCTTCCCCAGCCCCCGGTGATGCTAGGAATGTTGGGGATGCTCACCAGTCTTCCTGCTGGAATTCTTAACATTTGGCACTTGTGGTAGGTAAGCCTTGATGAAGGGTGACACTCTGTCCTTAGGCTCCATGTCTCTGTGTGAGATCCTAGTGTATGGTCTTAGGAGTCCTTTGCACTTTTGGAACTTTACCGTGTAGGCTGAAATCCCTGTAGCTCACCCGTCTTGTGGATCTACACTGATCCTGGCTCCCAGCCTGTGTAGGCGGAGGCAAGTTCCACAGCACACCATCTGTACCTGAGGAAGAGTGGGAACCACTGATAGTGGGAGGGAAGGAGGGAGGGAGGGAGGGAGCAGAAGGCAGAGGTGGGAACACTTGAGCATGTAATTTATTGGGGTGCTACTGCCTGGCTTACCTCCTAACCATCTTTACCCTTCAAGGTGGTGAAGGGGTTTATTGTGGAGTTACATTCTCTTTTTCCTACCCTTGGCCCGGGTGGGGCATGGGTGCTGGGAAACTGAGGGGCATGGGTAGCCATTTCCTTGGTGAAGGCAGCAGGGAAGGGTTTCTTAGTGAAGTGAGTTGGGCAGCCAGGGCTGGTGCAATTTGTCAGAATTGGGTGCAGTGCTGGCTGGGTAAGGAGACTCAGTGGGCACGGGTTAGGTTATTGGCAGACACCAGACAGCAGGTTTAATGTTTGACTGCAGGTGGGAGTAGCCCCAAGCTGGGCAGAGAGGAGATTAAGGTGGGAAGGGTGGCAGCAAGGATTTTAGACAGTACTCCCTTCTGTTAGTTATGGACGCCATTGTTGTAGTGAACACCAGAACCTAAAGCAAGTTGGGGAAGTCAGGGCAGGAACTCAAGCAAGTCAGGAACCTAGAGGCAGGAATTGATGCGGAGGACATGGAGGGGTGCTTCTTACTGGCTTGCTCCTTATGACTTACTCAGTCTGTTTTCTTTTAGAACACTGGACTACCAGTCCAGGGATGGCCCCACTCACAGTGGGCTGGGCCCTCCCCCATTAATCACTAATTAAACAAATGTCCTACAGACCTGCCTATAGCCCCATCTTATGGAGGCATTTTCTCAACTGAGCATCCCTCCTCTCAGATGACTTTAGCTTGTGTCAGGCTGACATAAATCTATCCCCATGCCCCCTTGATGAGGTCCCGTGGAATGTTGCTGGGGTGAACATCTCAGAATTGGATGGTGAAGTTGCTATCTGTGTAAACATCTTCTGGGAAAGCCCCTCCTGGGGTACCATAGGATGTCCTAGTCAGGGTGCTGTAGGACCCCTAACTGGGAAAGGCTTGTCTTCCGTCTGCTGCTTTTGTTGGACACTGGTCTGTGAGGTCTCTGCAGCCTTGTCTTGTCCCTGGGTCTTGTCCCTCTGAGTGTGGCTGTGCCTGTCCTCATGTGAGCTTCCCTTGCACTCTGAGGTGAGTCCCTGGGTCTTGCTGTTTTCCTCTAAGACGGGGTGTCTATGGGCAAGCCACACTCGTTTCCAAATCAGCTCTGAGGTCCCGGTTATGACCAAGGAGTCTGGCCCACAGCAGAGGCCACATGAATTTATCAAGTGAGACAATGCCACACCAAGATGTCTGTCTGCTTCAGTGGTCTCTGGACTCACTGGCCTGGCCTCTGAGAGCGGTAGAGCTCTGAGGGTGCCTGTTTATGAGGAGAGTCAGAAAAGCCTGGGCCGTTATCCACGGCTGCAGCAGCCTCCTCTAGAGCTGCTGAGCAAGCAGGGAGCAGACCAGCACTGATGAGAACCAGCATGCCTGCGTTTGCATTTACTGAGGGCTCTGCTTCCCAGTTGTGACAGCCACCAAGAGCTGTTTGCCCCTTCTTTCCGCTATGACTGTGAGATCTAGGGAACTTGGCCCGGTGAGCACCTGGAGAGAAAGTCAGTGGCAATGTGGCTTACAGGTGTGTCTGGGAAGAAGCGCACCTCTGACTGGCCTTTGGAGGGTGACATGGATGTCATGTGGATGTGGGGTATGCTCCCAACCTCAGGTAGCTCTTCTGCAATTGCTCAGCCGTGCCAGAGGGTGTGGTAGTCCTTGGAAGGAAAGCTCTAGCCATTTCTGTCAATTCTCCTCCCAGGAGGGGTTTGTAGCTCCCAGGGCCTGATCCAGAACCAACCATCAGCGTCCCAAATACCTGGAAATCTTCATATTACAAACTGGGTTTTGTGGCCAGCATCTGAGTGAACGACTTGCTAAAGGACATTGCTTACATGCAGAATGCTGGGCCTTGGGGTGTTCTCTTACCCCCTACTTTGACCCCCTGAATCTTCCTCCTATCCAGTTGAGACTCACCTTGACTGCCCCAAGACTCTGGTTTCATGCACCCCTCCTGGTCCTATAGTCTCCAGGGGCCCAGCACAGTTTCTGGTCTTGCTGCCTTCCTTCCATGCTTATGGGATAGCCCTGCCATGCCCTACTGGGACGTGGTATGAGAAGGGTATGAAAGCCCCTCCCACAGCCCCCCAAGGAAGGCATAGTACTTTGTGAGCTGAGTTTGGGTATTTTGGAGGAAGATCTTTGTTGAGAAAAGTCTGTCTTTTGTGGAAGTCTTTGTGAACAAAGGAAAGGTTTAAACAATGCATATCTTCCTCCGCCTGATGCATGCCACTCTCTGAACAAACAGGGACCAAAGTGTGGCTCTGGCTCCTAAGTGCCTGCCCATGACTGATGTCCTAATAAAGGGTGCCAGGTGTCAGGCTGTGTTCGCTTCTGGGTGCTGGCTACGCCCCACACCTTCCTGCAGCAGCTTTCTCTCAGAGGCTTTGCCTTCTCCAGAACAAGGCTTGCTCTGTTCTGTTCTCGGCTTCTCGCTCTTCTAGTGGCATGGAGGGCCCTTCAGAGAAAATACTTCTAATCCTTCTCATTGCCTAGAAGCATCCCATTGTCCAGCTGAATCAAAGCTTGTTGTCTCTTCACAGCCTGATGGGCATCTGGGTTATTTCTGGGCTAGCTTATTCCAAATAAAGCTGCCGAGAGCATTTGTGTCTAAGACTTCGTGCCGGTGAGTGCTTGCTGTTTTCTTGTGTAAATGCGTAGGAGTGGGCAGATGACAGAATTTGCTGAATTTACATTTAGTGTTTTAAGAAATGAACCCAGTACTTTCCAGATTGCCTGTTGCCGTCTCACGTCCCCAACCATAGTGTGTGGTACCAGTTTCTCTGCATCTTTGTCTTCTGCGGTGGCTGGGCTTTTAAGTGGTTGTGTGGTCTCCCTAGTAACAAGCCATGCATATCTTTTAATGGCTTGTGACCATCCATGTGTCATCTTTGGAGTATCCATTTTGTTTTTTGGTTTTTTTTTTTTGACCATTCTTCTTTATAAATTGGGTTGATCTCAAAACTGTGGGGTTTTGAGACTACGTCTATTTTATTTTTAATTGTTTTGGTTGGGGTTGCACTGTGTTGTCTGAGCTGGCCTCGAACTCACATTACCCCCTCTTAGCCCTGAGTGCTGAGATCACAGGTGTAGGCCACTGTGCCCTGCCCAAGAGTTCATAATGGTCCACAAGCTGGCCCTTCTTCAGACGCATGCCTTGCAGGTTTTTCCCCTTGTATATTTTGCTCCTTCGAATAGTATTCTTTGAAGAGCAGAACATTTTAAGTAGTCTATCAGGTTGTTTGTATTATGGGGTTGCATTGTTGTGTCTGCATTGTCCTTGCCCAATGTCTGTCATTGTGCTGGTTTCTTAAGGCCACTCTGGCAACGTCCCATGAAGATCTGGAAGCTTGAAACAACAGAAATTTGTTCTTACAGGTTTGGAGCCTGCAGTTGGAATCAGTACTGTTGGCAGAGCTGTTCTTCCTGCAGGCGTTCCAGAGAGGCTATCCTCTGCCTCACACACCCTCTGCTGGCTCCTGCCAGGTCTCCCAAGTCTCCTTCTGCCTCAAGTGGCCTTTCCTCCTCCTCTCCCCTCCTCCTCTCCCTCGTGTCCCACTCCGCAGTGGACGGGTTTCTTATTTCAGATCTTTAACTAAATCATATCTATGTCGTCTTTTTATTGCCTAATTAAGGTGGTATCATTGATATTTCTGAGGGACATATATATGTATGTATACACACACACACACACACACAAATACATATACATAGATCACTACACGCTGAACTCGCTCTGAGTTTTGGTCTTTTCCTGAAAGAAATGAGGGTAGCTCTGACTATTCCAAGGGATTACTGTAGCAAGAAGCTCCATAACAAAACTCCCGTAATATAAACTCTAAAATCTCTAGGCTAGTGCCTAGCCCAGGGTTGCCATGCAATAAAGATCATAATAATAATCATCACCCTGGCCAGGGAACCCAGCACAAGCGAGGCCATCTGTCAGAGCGGCACAAATATCTGGAAGTTCAGTGTGAAAAAAATTAGGGTGTTCTCTCCCCAGATATTAGCTCATCTTTCTTTAATCCCATCAAGGTCTTTAATTCATAACCAGATAACGCTGGCTGCAGAACAGGTCCATTCGCTAGCTGGGTCTGTTTTAGAGAACTGTCAATTAGCTGCTATCTCACGGCCACAGTGATTAAATCAGGCTGCACTCTGCAGAGGCTCAAGACCCAGGGTGCTCCTCACCAGCTGGGATTGCCCCCCTGCTCCCCTCTGCCGAGGTGAGCACGTGTTCCTAACACTTGCTTCCTCAGGCTCTGACTGCGGCACAGAGAGCAAATGTATATATTCTGTATTTTCTGAGGCGTGTGTCCACACTCGAAAACAACCACCCTCAGGAGCCCAGGCAAATTCACCCACAAATCCTTTGTGTTCTCACACATTCTTCGTGTGCATGCATTTTTAGTAACTTTACGAAGATGTTGTTCTTGGAGAAACATACGTGACAGAGAAGGGCAGCTAATCTTATCCCTTGCTTTGCTTGCCAGCTGCCTGAGCCGGGCCTGCACTGTCCAGTAGGGAAGCAAATCTAATAGAACTGTTTGCCTCAGTGAGGGCCTACAGATGCCCTGATAATGTTTACAATACATCTTGAGTTAATTTTTATATATACAGATCAAAGCCATTTATTTTGCCTGCAGGCCCTCAACATTTTACCATATCAAATTTTTAGGGACTGCACTTTTCATATAGAGCTGGGCAGGGGTCTTTCTGGACATTCTGTTCTGTTCCACTGCTCCGTGTGTCTGCCTTGACACCTGGACTGCCCGTTGGTCTTATAGCTTCATGGTGGTCTGTGCTCAGGTGTTGTGGTCCAACAAACTGGGAAGTTCTTTCTCAGGTGACGCCGGTGACTTTAGGCGCTGTACTTTCTAATATACGTTGAGAATCATTTCTTTGGTTCTCCCACAAAGGCTGCCTGTTACAACTCTACTTTGAATCCGGCGAGAACCAACATCTACAGATGTCGAAACTTCTGATTCGTGAACATAGTTCATCTCTGCGTTGATAGAACGTGTTTAGTTTTCCTTTAGAAATGTGTGCTTTTTTTTTCACAACATACAAATGTTTTAAATCTTTTTCCTTTTTGTGTGTTTCATTTATTTCCTCAGATATGTCTTTAAGTAGATCCTACTTTTGATAGCATAATTCATGTTGATTTTTAAATATTAGCTTACAGTTGTTTTTTATGAACAGCAGAATGTAAATTAAGTTTTTCTATTGGTTTATTGCTCTGAAAGTGGAGTTTCCACTGGACTTCTCACATCAGTGGTCACGTTTGTACATGAATGCATCTTAGCTTAGTTTGTTTTCCATCAGGAGGCCTTTGATTTTTTATTTTCCTGCTTCATTTGACTGGCTAGATCCTCTGGTGTAATGTCTGATGAAAGTGCAAGAGCAGCATTCTTGGCTTCTTCTCAATTTCTGGGGCATCACTGCATTCTTCCGTCATCAAGAATCATATTAGCAGTGGGGTTTCTGTAGAGTTTTTTTGTTGAACTGAACAGTTTCCCTTTATTCCAAGTTTTCCTCTGATTTATTTTTTAAATCTGAAATGCCAGTTGCGTTTTCCTGGGTTTTCTCCCTCATGCATCTGCAGGGATGTTCCTGATTTCCTGTGTCCTTCACTGCATGAAGGATGCATGCCTGATGTTAGACTGTAAAAACACCTGTGTGTGGGTTGGAGAGATGACTCTGTGGTTAAGAGCACTGGTTGCTCTTCCAGAGGTCCTGAGTTCAATTCCCAGCAACTGCATGGTGGCTTACAACCATCTGTAATGAGATCTGGTGCCCTCTTCTGGCATGCAGGCATACATGGAGGCAGAATGTTGTATACATAATAAATAAATAAATCTAAAAAAAACCCAAACAACCTATGTGTTTCTGGGGCCTCCATACACTTGTGATATTATTCTCTTCCTTGTGTGGTTTTGCCTTTGATTTGCCGACATCTCCCTAGAACTTTCCCCATCTGTGTTAAGATCTTCATCTGTGGCGTTTCTTCTTCCATCTCTCCATGCTATCAAGTGTGATCTCAAGGCTGAGTTTGTTAACGCTTCCTCTTGTCCAGCTCTCGAGATGCCTGTGTAAAGTTGGTGTCTTTCTTTCTCAATATGTAGTAGGATAGGAAATTTGCAAATTCAGAAGGGTCGATTTAGGGTATGTTTCTCAAATGACTTTAATGATTTGTATTTATTTTAAGAAATTATTCCAGGTGTTAACTTATTCCAGGTGTTAACAGTTGCTGAGTAGGTTTTTGTCACACTTCCACATCCTTCCTCAGTGGCCGCCTTTGCAGCCCCCGCCACTTTTATTCCTGATTTTGGTAAATTGTATATTCATTCTCTCTCCCTCCCTCCCTCCCTTCCTCCCTCCCTCCCTCTGCCCTTCCCTCCCTCATCTCTTCCTCTCACTCTCCTGTCCCCTTCCCACCTCCCCCCAACCCCCCTCTTTCCTAATCACTCTGGTTGAACAATTTTGCTGACTTTCTTAAAGGATGAGCTTTCAATTTTATTGATCTCTTAGTTTCATTAACTTTCTTCTAGGCGTAACTATTGTGTTTCTTCTTATTTTGGGTAGAATTTACTTCTTGTAACATTTTAAGGTGCAATTTGGGTCATTATTTTGTAACTTTGGGGACTTTAATATCAACTTTTCATGTTGTAAATTGCCTCTGAAATGCTATTTTAGCATTATCTTCAATACTCTGGTATTTTTTTTTGTTTGTTTATCAGGACAGGGTCTCTCTATATAGTCCTAGCTATCCTAGAGCTCAGACTCACAGAGATCCTCCACATTCTACCTCCTGAGTATTGGGATTAAAAGTGTATGCCACCATGCCTGGCCTGTTGTGTATTTATTTTTATTCAGTTCAAAATACTTTTAAATTTCCTTTTTTTTGTGTGCGTGTGAACTATTCCTTTACAAGGTGTGAATATATGTTGCTGTGATTGGTTTAATAAAGAAGTTGACTGGCCGATACCTGAACAGGATAAACATAGGCAGGGGAACCAAACTGAGAATGCTGGGAGGAGGAAGGGCGGAGTCTGAGGGAGATTTCAGCAGAGGAAACAGGATGTGTAAAAACTGAGGTGACGCCAGGTGGTGGTGGCGCACGCCTTTAATCCCAGCACTCGGGAGGCAGAGGCAGGTGGATCTCTGTGAGTTCGAGGCCAGCCTGGTCTACAAGTGCTAGTTCTAGGACAGGAACCAAAAGCTACGGAGAAACCCTGTCTCGAAAATCCAAAAAAAGAAAAAAGAAAAACAAAACAAAACAAAACAAAAAATCCTGAGGTGACAAGCCATGAGTTACGTGGCAGAGGGTAGATAAGAGATATGAGTTAATTTAAAAGTAAGAGTTAGCTAATAACAGGCTTGAGCTATTGGCCAAGCATCTGTAATTTATATAAGCCTCAGTGTGTTTATTTGGAAGCTGCTGGTGGGAAAGAAACTTTCACCTACACCTTTTGACTCTTTTTAGACTATTTTTTAAATTTGGTTTAACTTTTTTGTTGTTGTTTTTTTTTTTTTTTTGGTCTGAGTAGTAATCCCTACTTGAGCCGGATGTCCAGGCTGCACTCTCACTGGGTTTGAGGCAAAGGTTGGCCCTCGCTGCTTCCGTTTCCCTCGTTTGTACTTTGTTCCCCCTTTCCCAACCTTATTACAAGTTTACTGAATATGTTTGATGACTCCATTTTACTGTGTTTGTTTTAGCAACTTTTTTCATCATTACTTTAGGGCTTAATTAGAATATTTACTTGGTTAACAGCTCCCCATCACGTGACTTCTGATTTACAGGCTGAGGATGGCACAGTTATGGGGTGCCCTACAGTCCTCATGAAATTGTTGCCGTGAATATGGAATGAAAAGGAAAATTCATGGCAACAGTTGCATGTATGCATACTTGCATAGTACATACATACATACATACTTTAGCTTGCATAGAATCAGCTCCATTTTATGTTGTTAATACTTTGTCCGTGCACTGAATTATCTTAACGAGTTGTAAATACCACCGAGTCGTGCTGTTTACTCACATAGTCATCATTTCTGTGGCTGTGTGCTCGTGTGGTCAACATTTCTCTGTGTTGTGTTTTCCTGCGTATGGGCTCTCCTTTAGCATGTCAGTGGGCTGCTGGGGCTGCGTTCCCTCGGTTCCTGTGTTTCTGAAGAGCTCTCTTTCTGGGCGGTGTATTTCTCCTCGGTGTAGAATCTTTGGCTTTAACAGTTACACCAAATTTAGAAACAGAGAAGTACTCAGGTCACCGATTTCAAATACTCTTCCTCTGTGGCTTCAGTTCTACGTGATCAGGTTCTCAGAAGGTGATCCTGCAGTCAGTGATGGTTTTTCTAAAACAATCAGGATGCTTTTTCCGTTGCTACTTCATTTTGAACGATGTTTGCTTTTTTTTTCTGCAGTGTCTGGCATCTTTTTCCCACTCAGTGTAGTTTCTCTCTTATGTTGTAGGTTTTAGCTAACAAGTTCAATTTTGATCCTTTCCCCCGTTGAAGTAGCTGTTAGAAAGCTCGAGTTGAAATGGACCCCCTGCTGTACAAATTGTTCCTCCTTGTGCATTCCCTGTGAGCGCCCTGTGATCTTCAGGGGATGGTTGCTCTGATCCTGTGTGAGCCCTTTTGGAGAAGCCTGTGGGCTTTCTCACAGGCGCTTGCCTTGATTCTGAGTCCCTGACACTGCAACCCAGGGTGGCCTCTGCGAGGTGCAGGCTTGGAAAATTGCCCACACCTGCAGCCCAACACCTTCCTTCTCTTTCTGAAGGTCTCTGCTGGAAGTTACGCAAACACAGGGCATGTTTGCCTTCATCTCCATGCTAGCTGACGGTTTATTTGCCTTCTTAGTCACAGCTGATGCTCCCAGAAGAGAGCAATTGTTTTTTACCTTTCCCCCAGTTACTGAATACTGCTGGATGTGCACTGGTCCTTTCTGTCGTTAAGGACCTGGCCACATCTCTTTGACGTGTCCTGCTGCCCACTGTTCCTCTATACCCGCCGTGGACAGGCTAGGACTCTTCTCTGGGTGTTAGTTTTCCTAATGGGAACAAGAGCTGGTTGGATGTGCACACCACGCCTTTGACTGGAACCTGTAGGTTAGGGTGTGGCACGGTGAGATCATAGTCTACCCTCTGCAGAGAGAACCAAGCTAAGCATGGCCTCTTATCACTTGGGCTGCCTGCTGCTTATTTTGAGCCATTGGTACAGTTCAATCTGAGCCCTTCCTGGAGCCCTTTGCCCCCAGGAGGAGCCTATTACAGTGTGGTAGGTTGCCAGCTACCGGCACTGGCTAGAAGATGGATTCAGAGTTGAGGTAGTGGCTGCATTGATAGATACCGACTGGCTCTTGCCATAGTTAGCTGCACAGCATGGTGAGGTTATACCTCTCCCAGGACCCCACCTCCCAGGTTTGAGCCGTGCTTGGGGGCTGCTGGGTCTGTTGACGGCTTGTGTAGTCAGAGTTGTCTCCAAACACAGATGTCCTTGGAAGCTTTCTAATCCACAGGATTCCAGAGAAATATTTAGACAGTACTTTAATAAATGCTCGTACGGATCCAATGTGAACTGTTCTTCTAAAGCAGTGGTTCTCACCCTTCCTCATGCTGTAATCTCTTAATGCAGTTCCTCATCTTGTGGTGACGCCCAGTTATACTCTTTTTCCATTGCTACCTCATAACTATAATTTTGTCACTGTTATGAATTGTAATGTAAACATCCATGTTTTCTGGTGGCCTTAGGTGACCCCTGTGAAAGGTTCCACCCCTACAGGGTTCATGACCCACAGGTTGAGAACTGCTGTTCTAAAGGCTCGTGCATGGAAGACTTGACTTCCAGCTGGCAGTGCTATTTTGGCAGTTTGCTGGAAAGTTATCTCCGGGAAGTAGGCCGCTGTGAACCTGCCCTTAAAGACTTGATCATGTCTTGGGTCTCTTTCGGGCTCTTTTCCTGCATCCTGGCATGTCAAGTGGCCAACATGGCACTCCCTGCCTTCTCTACCATGATACTCTGCTTCACTGGTCCCCAAACATCAGAGCTGGTAGACACTGGACCTTCGCGTCCGTGAGTTCAAATGAGTATTCCTTCCCTGCTTCTGGGAGTTTTGCGGCAGAGGTGAGTGTGTTGATTGATAACCAGAGTTTGAGTTAGGGCCACTTACGTTCATTTACTTTGCTTTAGGGCAAAATAAGACACTTGTACTAAGCTGAGGAATCTTCTTGCAGGGTGGTGGCAAAGGTTCACGGTTCTGGTATACGATATGGCCATTTTGTTTAACTTTTAGTTGCTATGAGTTGATGTTACTATGGTCTGTGCTATTGAAGTTACTCTTCTCCATTTTTGTGTTGACTCTGGGTATTTCCGGAAGGACTCATGCAGGCTAGACTAACCAGAACTAAGTCTCTTAGGGTCAAGGGGCATTGGGAGTCTGCTCACTGCTGTCCATTGTCCTGTGCCCTTCCTGGCATCTGACCCCATGCAACCTTTCAGAGGCTTCAGCTCAGAGGCAGGACTCACCGTACGTCCACAGGCTTTCGGTCGTATCACCTTCACTTGTTGTGCCTCAGTTTCCCTGCTTATAAAATATGAAGGGTGCAGCAGAAGGAGCTTCACATTCCTTCCTGCTCCTACACACTGGTTCTGCGAGCCATTTAAAGCCTGAGTATACTACGGAGGGCCAAACTGAAAGTTGTGTTCTTAGAGCAAACTGACATGGTCCATGTATTGTCGAGTACAGACAGAGCTGCGGTAGAGAGACAAAGTGAAGAGGACCAGGTGCTGGTCCTGACAGCTCGGGGAAGAAACTCTGAGTCTCCCGTGACTAATTGTGCAAGGCTGGCATTTGCGGAATAGGGTGGCTTCAGGGTACGATCTGTGTGTAGATGAAGCCTCCAAGTTCCGCCTGGCGTTAGATAGGAGACTGGACATCAGGGAGAGATTGCTGAGCTGTGATTTGAATTCGGGAGCTGACTGGGAAGTGGGCGCCAATGACAGAGTGAGAAGTAGAGGAAGGTATGGCTGCCACGCCCAGGTGGGGAGGTTTTCACTCCTCAGTCCATCAGTAGGGACATGGGGAGGTAAAGGTTTCTAACAATGTGTTCTTCAGAAAATGGCTCCCGAATCCCAACTGTGGACTGCACTTTTTTTTTCTAGATCACAGGATGCTGTATGAATGGGCGTGGCGTCATACCTCAGGATCCTAACGTTTGAAACCTTGTGGAGACATTGACATGTGCATCAGGCTGGAGGGAAGGGTGTGAGCCCCGTGCACTCATAGTGTAGGGCTGACCGTGGCCATCTTGTTTGCTCTCTAGACGTTACCCAGCTTCACAGACAATGCTCAGCTTTGCATTTGAGCCTGTCCAAGCAGTACCAACATCCTTCCATTATCTAACCCAGCCAGACTGGTGACGGCCACGTTGTTCCCAGCACCGCGTCTGGGTGTTTGTTCAAATCAGCATGTCAGTGAGGTGGACACAGATCTTGATTGTCCTCCTGGATTTTAACCTAAGAGTGACTGAGTGCAAACACATGGAAGCTAGTGCCATTGAAGGGTGACTCACAGTTCCCAAGATAAAGAGACAGTGTGCCGTTCTCTGCAGCGCCATGTTTTTGTCTTTGGGGGAAAGAAAAGGAGTTATATTGATATTTCTAATTCATTTCATCCTCCTTTCTTCATTTATATATTTGTGAATATTCTAATAGATTTGAACATATCCCCAAGGTTCATGTGTTGGGGACTCAATGTCTTATTCATCAAAAGAGGAAGCTGGGGCCTTTATGTGATTAGACCACAGGGGCTTAGTGCTGTTTTGTGCTGGTCCTCACAGGAGCAGGTTATTGCAAAGCAAATTTGGTTCCCTCTTTCCCTCTGTGTCTCATGTGCTCTCTTGTCCTGCTCTCCACCCTGGGAGCATGTAGACCCTTGTGGAACATGGGTCTCTCAGCTGGTTGAAGACCTGTAAGAAATAAATTTCAGTTCTTTATAAACTACTCAGTCTTTAGTTTGCCATTGTAACAGCACCAATTGAACGAAGAGAGGCAGTAATTCTGTTTGTTTCTTTCTTCTCTGTGTAGTAGGTTCAGAACGTCATTGTCAATTGTCAAGAACAAGACCACTGAGTTCCCCTTAGCGCTTCCTAGTGCTTACTTTTGTTTTTGACTGAGGTTACCAGCGAGATGGTGACGTAGTGTTTTCACGTGCTTTGAAATGATTCATCCCTGGGTGACCATCCTTCTCAAACCTGTGGTAACAGGTTTGGATTTTTAGACATCAATCATTCATTTTTTTTGTATATATACTTGCAAAGTCCAGTTCCACAGTGAAAACCCTTCAGATGCGTTGCAAGAGGTTCCTGCCCCTCCTCTGACAGAAGTGGTTAGGTGTCTGTTCTTGGTTTGCTCTCGCTCCTCCTGAGCAGGCACGTGCACTTGTCCCCTACAACCCATGACTCTTAACTGCTGAGTCATCTTTCCAGCCCTCATTTTGGACTTGAAATGCAACAGTTTGGGTTAAAAGAAAAAAAACTAGATTAAACCTGTCTTGCCTTCCCCATACCAGGAGTTGGTGGCACTGGGCTTGCCTGTCTCTCAGAGTTGGACCACTTTGGTAGGTTGTTTTTAAGATCAGGTCTAATGGAGGTTGGGCCCCTTAGGGCTCTGAACTCAGCAGCAGCATCTGCTTCCCAACTCCTGGCTTCTTCCTGGACCTGCAAATTGGTTGGTCTTAATTTGGCAGTTTCTACATGGAACCAGAGCTTTGCTGTGACCTCAAGACTTCCCCTATGCTTTCATGGGGCCTTGTGGGATCAGAGCCACTGTCAAGGAAGGCTATGGGTGGGGGGCTGACATCCTAGATTCTGTCTTATGCTATCCACCCAGGCAAGGCCATAGTTGGTTAAGACTATCTGGAGCCCTCCAGGCCTTGGAAAACCATGCATGAGGCTTCTTATTCCTTCTGGCTGGCTTGTGCCTTCCCAGTTTGGGAAGGAGGCGATATCACGTGTCCCTGGTTCTTAGTCCCAGAAACTGAATGTGTCTTCAAGTCCCTCCTGTTCTCTCCTCCTACCACCTCGCTTTGCTCCTCCTTTTTCCCAGTCAGATTGCAGAGCCTGAGAGGTATCATAGATGTTCCCCACTTGGGGATTCTTGCAATGATTCCATACAGTGCTCAGTACTCAGGGACTCGGTCCCTGAGTCAGTCTCACTGTATGTATCTTGGTGGCACCATGAGGTGACGGTCACATTCAGCATCCCTGTGTTGTCCCTTTGTTCTGCACAGTGTGGGATATTTGGTCTTCCTCATATAACACTTGCATTGGCTGGGAGCAGATTCTGTACTAGCCTGTCCTCTTGGAGATGTTCCATTTCTTTTGAAGCCTCACGGGTGGAGGGAGGCCCAGAAACGGAAGGAGCAGGTGTGGAACCACTTTCATGACGGATGGCACTCTCTTCTCAGATTGTCATTGGTGGCTAGGGAGACCTCTTGAAGGCTTTGCAGCTCAGGGCCTGGCAGCTTTGAGCAGCACTGGGAGTTAGCTGTCCCTTTAGCTCTGGTACCATCTTTCCATGGAGAGGCCTCGGGACCCCTCACTATCCGGGTGCAATGCTGGTCGCCTGCTTGGCCTGACGTTTGTTGATTTACAGTAGTTGAGGAAGTTGCAGGGAACAGTTGGTTAGTAAATTCAAGCATAAAATTGGGTCTAAATGGTGGAGTGTTTTCAGAGTGGACACTATGGAGCTGTGGAACACAGTGAAAGTGTCTTATGGCCTGTGAAGTCCGTCCTCATTTGAGTGGCCTGCAGGAGGCGAGGCCATTGTCTTCCTGGAAGTCCTAGCATGATGACGACATGGACCAAATCTTCTGTCTGCTCTGAAAATTGGTATCAGAGAGCCCCAGAAGTGGTCACCAGAGGCAAGATTCTCACTTGAGTTTAGCTCGCATTGCAGATGGTTTATTTTGCAACTATTATCTTAAAAGACATTTGTTCCGAATTTGTCAGTGTGAGTGCTTCTGGGCAAATGTCAACAGCTGTAACCAACATGTGCAAAGGTTTTTTTGAGATGGCTTTGATTATTTACAGATGTTAAGGGGACCTGAAATGGATCTGTTTGAGAACTGAAGTGTTTTCAAAAGTTTAAAAATTATTTTTTGAAAATGTTATTAATACGATGGATATTGATCATGTCCACCCACCACTACCTCCCTCCAACTCCCTCTAGATCCCCAATCCATTTCCATCCCAATTTCATGTCCTCTTTCTCATTGCTATTAATATCTCCAAATCTAATTAGTGCTGCCCATATGTGCCTGAGTGTGAGGCCATCAACAACAGTATGGCCAACCTATCAGCAGCCATGTCCCAAAGGAGAGGGAGTCTCCCTCAATACCCATTAACTGCCTCCCTCTATCTCTTCCACTAGGGGTTCATCCTCTGGGGCCCTGGCCCATCATGCTGGGATTTAGACCAGCTCAATCTTGACAGATAACCGTAGCTGCTGTTAGTTGATCTGGATGGGACATGACTCTTGTATACATGGTTTCTCTGTAGCTTTGGAACCTGTACTGGAACTAGCTCTTGTAGACCAGGCTGGCCTCAAACTCACAGAGATCCACCTGCCTCTGCCTCCTGAGTGCTGGGATTAAAGGTGTGCACCACCACCACCCGGCTTAATTGAATTAGTTTTTGAACTTTTGTTTTGCATGTGTATGGGAAGGGTGCCATGGTGTGTGTGTGTGTGTGTGTGTGTGTGTGTGTGTGTGTGTGTGTGTGTGCATGCACGTGCGAGTGTGTGTGGTTTGAGGCCACTTGCAGGATTCAATTCTCTCCTTACACCCTGAGTCCCAGTGTCCAAATTCAAGTGGTCAGGTTTGGTGGCAAGTGTCTTTACCCACTGAGTCATTTCCTTCCCTGGCTCTAGAATTGCAGAGTCTAATGATTTCCTTGAGATAAAAAAGACAGTCACAATGATATATGGATCTGTCAGCATGTGTCAGGTTTCAGAGTAATGTGTGATTGACTGACTTGATCTTTACTGAAATCCACCCATGCTTCCTGGGTGGCGGTGTCTCTTATCTTCCTAAGGGGCTGTCCAGGCCACCTGCATGGATGTTCAAGGGATGCTGTGAATGATTTCCCTCAGAGGGGCCATCACAGTGTGAGCAGCCTTAACCTGAATATCCAAACTGAAATGCTTCCAAAGCTAAGACTTGGAGCATCATGTGACACTCAAAAACTAGGGATGTGATGCTTTTAGATGGGGCATGCTCGGCTGGCAAGGGCTATGCCAGTCTTTCTAAAGCCGACAGTAGAGAATAGGATCTAAAATGCTTCTGTGCCTCTGGCTTTTTAGCGTTTCAGATGCGGGAGATTCAGCATGCATTCTTCATGTCTTAATATGAAGGAGAAAGTGTGCTCCAGGGTGGGAGGTTCAGAGCTGCAGGGACATCTCTATGAGTATGGCTTGGACTTCCTTCTGGATTGTGTGGCTTCCAGGAGGGCTGCACCATGGGTGGGGTGGAGGTTGCTGTGCAAGTTAAGTAGATGGGGGTATGTATCTAACAGGTGGCTAGACGGAGAAGGTGGGAAAGATAAATGATCTCAGTAGAAAGAGGTGGGGTACTGGGAGTTGTGAGGGGAGCACCCTTGTGAACCTGACCCTGGCCACTGAAGGCCACACACACACTCTCACCGACAGCAACTCTGTCACTGATCTTATGCTGTGCTTTGCCCCAAGGAAAACCACTGTCGCCGCATCAAGATCCTAGGGGACTGCTACTACTGCGTGTCGGGCCTCACCCAGCCCAAGACTGACCACGCCCATTGCTGTGTAGAGATGGGACTTGACATGATCGATACCATCACGTAAGTGTTGCACTGGTAGCATGTCTGTCTCAGGCTGCAGAGCTGAGGCAGCAGTAGGAGGGGGCTGGGTCAGAGTGCCCCACCTGCATTGGGGGTGATACACTGGGGGTGACACATGGGGTGTGATGTATTGGGAGGTGACGCATTGGGGTGTGATGCATTGGGGATGATGCATTGGGAGTGATGCATTGGGGGTGATGCATTGGTGAACCATCCTCTCAATCTATGATGCATTTCTCTGTCCACATAAACCCTTTGCGTGTCTAGTGTGCCCCGAAGGGACCTTTGTAACTGAGCTTGGTGAGGCACCGAGGAAGGCTGAGGTCAGAAGCCCATTCAAAGCCAGCCAGCGTTCTTCTGAGCAGTCAGTTGCCTCTGGTGCTCTGTGGGGAGAAGGGGACTGAGTCTGGGGGTGTGAGTCTGGGGGTGTGAGTTCCTGTGGAGTGGGTTCTCCTATGAGACCCAGCCGACCTTTTCTTGGTCCGCCTCAGCTGCCCTTGTCAGAGATGGAGATGGGTCCCAGGTGTGGGACCGATGGATGGAGGTAGATCCAGACAGCCCAGCCTGAGTGGCAGGTCGTCTCCATGAGATGTTTTCAGGATTGGTGGGAAGGCCATGCTTAGAGTGGCAAGACTGGCATAAACATTATTCAAGGAAGATGCCAAGTGGCTGCCACATGCAGTAATGCACACAGAGTGTCTTCACAGTTGGGGCTTTGGGGCAGGTGTATAAAGGAGCGAGCGCTGGGGTTGCCCTGAGCACCAAAGTTGGCTCTGCGGGGCCTAGCTCTCCAGAACTGCTCCTGCTAAGGCCCTTGGGAGCTGATCTGAGCTCCTCTCTATGACTGTGAGTGGAAAAGTACCCTGGTATCTGCGGTGCACCCCCAGATGCTGACCCACTGCCCTGGGAAAAAGCAGCTGGAAGAAACGTTCTGCTGAAAGGGGATAAGGGAAAGATGCCCGGTGATGACTGGCTTTTCTTCCTGGATGGATGTTATGTCATGTGGTCACATGATCAGATCACTAATAAGGTTTGGAGAGATGGCTCAGTGGGTTAGGAGTACTGGCTGCTTTTCCAGAGGTCCTGAGTTTGATTCCCAGCACCCACGTGGTGGCTCACAATGCTCAGAAACTCCAGTTCCAAGGGCTCTGACACCTGCTCCCTTCTGGCCTCCATGGGCACTGCATGCATGCGGCCCACAGACATACATGCAGGCAAAACACTCATACACATATAATAAAAATAAAATTAAAAATCACTATTGTTATGATATATCATATGTGGCAACACACAACATATCTTCTACAGCGTTCTCTATCCGGTCACAGTGTCACCACCCCTCATCTGCATCACATCCTATACCATCTAACTATAGTTGACACAATAGCATGTATCACATTTTATCATGTGCACATCAGTGTATTGGGCTGTATATCATATCTGGTATCACGTATGCCGCATATCCAATGACACCATGCTCTTACTGACTCCAAGGATGGTAATTTGGTGTTCACCACGAGCCCAGTGAGTCCAGGATAGATTGTCAAGAAAAGAACAATATGTATTCTTAAAGTCAGCAAAACCAAGACGAGGGAGTGTCATCTCGTCTTCAGGCTCCTCTTCTCTTTAGTGTTTAAATTAGGAAACAGTTGATGAATTAAAGTATTCTATCTACCCATGTGTGAAATTGTCATAGTGGAACCATTGTTTCTACACTCATAGCCACTAATGACCAAAGGGGAAAAGGAGAAGTGGCTGGCGAAACCTGGTGGCTGGGGAGCGTGCATCTCATGCCATTAGTTAGGGCCTCGTGATTGATGAGCTGTGTCCTCAGAGGGGGTGTCCCTGTAACTGTAGGAGACAGGCCCAGAGTAGCAGGGGGCCTGTGCTACCTTCCGAAGCCCAGCCTCTGCACCGCCCTTCACAGTATATATCATCTATAGACAGAGAGCATATTTCACCAGGTCTGATGTGTGACCTGATTCGGATATAATGAGGCTTTGTAGGAGGAAGCTCTGAGACAGAGGGTGTACTGCGCAGACCCAGGTAAAGTTAGGAGGGTGCCCTAGCTGACTGGGGTACCACACGACTCACAGTGGTGCCTGGTAAGCTAGGTGCCCTTCCTGCCTGTGCTCTCTGGCAGCTTTAGTTCCCACTTGGTCTCTCCGTGGTCAGGAGCCTGGTTTCTCAGATGGGGCTCAGGCTTTCCCTTCCTCCTAGTCTCTCTTGTGAAGTTGGCATGTGCTTCGATTCTAAGCCTTTTCTGTGGAGTGCCACGTCTGCTCGCTGAGCCGGTATCTTGCCACCCTGCCCAATGTGCTCTGTTTTGTGGTCTCCTCTCTATTGCTCCAGTATTTCAGCTGGGACTCTCTGGCTCTGTCATGAGAGACTGGAGAGCCCGAGGCTGAGCAGTCTTGTCTTAGTCTTCCTAGACTGCTTTCCACTCCATCTGAAAATCCTACAGCCTCGAGATCCTCTGAGCCCAGAGTCTTTCTGTGACCTGAATTTCTGGCTCTGGACTGAAAGGAACACGCAGCTGAGTTCATCCAAGAGACTCCTAACAGCCGTCTTCCTGGAGGAATTGCAGAGCCAGGGATGGCCCATGTGCACTCGGCATTGGCTGGCCTCTGGATCTCCCAGGAAGATTCCATATGGCAACTGGCACCTTCCCTGTGGCCATCCCAGCCTGCGTGTGCCTGTTTCAGAGGGGTGAAACACCCAAGACATAGCATGTTTCTCAAGAGGACCAGTAAGTCTAGGCAAAGCATGGTATTCGTGTGGTTTTGTTCCTTGACCTTGGAGTGGAACACCCGGGAGCTTTCGGGGAACACTGTGGTACTTGGAGAAGAACTTGGGAGAACCAGGCAAGTGCTGGAACTCATGTGCAGAGCGCCACACTGGGCCTTGCACCACATGCCCCAATGTAGTGGCTGTGCCTGTGCCCTTAGCTGCATCTTCCTTCTGTCCGGAGCCATCTGGACCAGGAATAACTCCCAGTGGCTTCAGCGGTGTGGATTCGTTGATTCTGAAATGACCTCCTTTTCCAAAGATTCCAAAGAGTGATGGACAGTGTGTCCCAGTGACCAGTAAATAGCTGAGCCTGTGGGCCAGAAGCGCCCGTTTTCAGGGGCCACAGGTCTTCTGTAGGTTTGAGAATTCTGACTGGGAAGAGCTTTCTGAGATTCAAAGACCAATGTTGGGCAATGGTGGCACATGCCATTAATCCCAGCACTCGGGAGACAGAAGTAGGTGGATCTCTGAGTTCGAGGCCGGCTGGACGACAGAGCTAGTTCCAGGACAGGCTCCAAAGCCACAGAGAAACCCTGTCTTGAAACCTCCCTGTCCCCCCCCCAAAAAAAACCCAACAACAACAAAGACCAGAGTGGTTATTGGAAGATTACGCACATCTCTTAGATGCATGGTGTAATGATGAAGGGGGGTAGGGAGGCCACTATCCCCTGACCCAGCTGGGTTGGGACTCCATGATCAGCTGTTAAGTACAAAGGAGGCTTTGCTGGCAGCACTTGTGCCGGGACTGCTGGCTGGTGTAAGCATGGTAATCCATTTCGACACTTAACACATGTAGGGTGGGCTTACGTAGGGAAGGAGCATGGACTAGAGGAGGCAGGCCCACAGTCATGACAGGCACTGCTCCTGTGCGAATGCAGATAGACTCTTGCTAGACTGTTCCTGGTTTCTCCCCAGACTGGAGGAGTCAGTGCCCTTCCCTTGTTCACTGCTGTGTAACAGTCCGGTGGTTAGTTTGCTTCCTAGACTCTTCATCCCTATGGGGATAAGAAACACAGGCATTCGCTTTATTTTTCTTTTATAACCTTTAAACTCAGGCTATCCGTGCCTGTGTTCTTGCCACTGGTTTGTTCAGAGGTCAAGGGTATTGTTTGTCTGCGGTCTGCCGTCACAGACAGCTCTGAAGTGATCCCAGAATGGGGCAGTAAGGGTGCCTAAAGTGTAGAGAGAGCATTTGCTCTCCTCACCTTTCCGTCTCTGCGATGCACTACCCAAGAAGAAAGGACTTTAGGGTCCTCTCCTCATCTGCTATACCAGGGCTGGCAGAGCCGGCTCCTCCTGGATTCAATGAGTGAGTCTGAGTCTACCTCTACCCTACCCTCCGCTGGGTGGCTCAAGGATTTCTGTGCTGATCTGGCCTCAGAATAGCCCCTCCGAAGCTCTCTTCCCAGATGCCCCTGAGAACTGGCTTTTGGGACAGAGGTCACTGGAACTCTTCTCCTGGTGACGATGTAGCTGAGTATTCCTCCTCCCCCCATCCAGCATGGTCTGTGCCTCCTCCCCGTTCTGATTATACCCCTTTCCTCCCACAATGGACGCAACCTCCACTTTTCCTGAGTGACCCCAGGACCTCTGGTTGTTGAGGATGTGGAGGAGCCTTTGAGTTCCTGGTTCCCAGCCTGGGTGATGTTTCCTTTTCCTCGAACGCTTCTTCCTCTGGTGGTGAATGGAGAAATGGTGCCCGTGAGGAGTAAGCGCCTCTCAGGCGCAGTAGCTGAGTGGGAGGATTTCGGCAGGGGATGACTCACCAGTACCCAGACAGAGGGAGCCAACCCAAGAAGAGGGAGGCCCTCTGCGGCAGGGTTTCCCCAGGATTCCCTCCACCGTGCTGCCCGTGGTCCTGTACTAGTCTGTCCACGTCACGGGGAAGCCCCTGCTGGCACAAGTGAGATGGGAACAGTGACCTAGTTATTCTTCCCTGCGCCTTTCAAGTGCACAATGTTCTTTTTTTCTAAATAGATGTTATCTAGCCTTGGCCTGCTCTTGAGCTGTGTGTCTTTCATCTGCTATGCTGAATTGGGAGATGCACGGGTGCCCCCCCTTCAGTGACCCGGTGAGGGGACAGCTTGTGGCATCAATAAATCATTGGTGGATGCCTGTGGTCTCTAGGCTAAAGTTCTCATACCCAGGCTTTTCTTTCTTGGGCTGTTTGTGAGCCACAGCACATGACATGGTTTCTCAGTGCAGACTGACCTTGAAAACTGCTTGGTCTAATTATTGGGTTCTGGGTTTTAGAGTCCGGCCTGTGGGTGTGTTTAAGGAGTTTTCTCTGGGGTGGAGGATGCTGTATATGCTTCCAAATTTCCACTCATGACAAAAATTCTGTCGTATTGTTTTGGGGATCTGGGGATTCTGAGTCTATATGTTATAACTAATGATTGCATTTTTATACATGGCAAAGCCGAGGCCCCAGAGGGGAACTTAGGAGTCCATGTTAATGGCACAAGTTTGATTCCCTTGGGTGGAAGGGGTTGCTAGGATGGAGGCTGGGGGCTGCCTCAGGCAATTGTGTTATCACTGCATCTGGGAAATTCTGCCTAGCGGACAGCAGATCACCACTTAGAGAGCCTTTTATTTTGTCTGTTGTGTGCACAGCTGTATCCATAGTGCCTGGAAGAATGGCCAAGAGCAGTGAACTCAGTAAGTTCTCATTGAACAGAACCCAGATTTATCCTTTCATCTTTGCTCCAGGATCTGTGTTCCCTGAAAGGGAGGAGGGGGCCTGTGCCTCAAGGTGGGCTGCTTCCTATTGGGATCCAGCACCAAACAGGGTCAGGACCACATTCTTCCTTCATAGAAAGTACTTGTGATAAATAAGTCACTCTGAGACCATAAATAAGAAATATAGGGCGAATAAAGAAGACGAGGTTTAAAAATCCTGATGTCCTGGAAATGAAGTAAAAGCTTTGTTAGATCTGGGCAAAACATGCCTGGGTCTAAGGGAGCCAAGAGGAGCCCCAGCAGAACAGCTGGCTGTGCCGTTTCCTTAGAAAACACTCTCCTGGGTGCTATGGATTCGGCGCTGCCAGCTTTGACATGCCAGATGCCAGGAAAGACAGACTGAGTGTTGGCAGGTGTTGAGTGCCAGACACGCGGGACCTTGGGGCGTCGGTGAACGGCTGACTTGGAAGGCTCAAGGGAACTGTGGACATTTGTGGACATGAGCAAGTACCTGTCCCAGCAGTTCCTAGGCTGTCTTACCTTCTGTGGCTGCAGAAAGGGAAATGCTGAATGTGCTCCAGAAGGAAGGGCTGGTGTCTCTCTGAAGGAACGTTGCTTATGTGGGTTTGGAAATGCCAACTTTCTCTTTAGGGTTTTGTCTCAGTTTCTCCCATTGAAGATTGGCAGACCACTGGGAATGAGGTTAAAATTTTAAAAGTTTCATTCAAAATGTAAAAAGCAAAATGGGTCTTAAAGACTTAGTGTTACTCCGACTTCCACATGCACTTCTAGGGTCGCTGAAACGGACTGAGTGCTAGGAATTCAGGGCCCGGCCCTTGGGCTGCAGCTGGCTTTGGCGTCTTGCCTACCCAAGCGCAGAGACGGGGGCAGCTGTCCTGTTTGGAAGATGGCTCAGGGGAGCACCCGTGGGACTTGAGGGGAGGCCAGAGGGTGTGGGGATGTGCTGTGCAGGTATTCCAGGTGAGCAGGATGGCAGTTTGTAAACAAAAGTCAGGGTGAAGGTCAGCCAGACACGGGGTGGGATCAGTGCACACACGCTATTTTATTACTGAAAACGTGACCTGCAGTGTTGTCCTAGGAGGCCCTGCAGAGCTGAGGGTGGGGCAGGCAGAGGCTCACCAAAGGCTGCATTGTTTGCCACGTGATCATACGCCTGCCCATGAGGGGACTGTTCTTCCCAGAGTCCTTCATGGAGCAGCCCATGGTGTTCTTTATTAGCGGAATAGAAAAAGCTGGCAAGGGGTGGCTTACGTCTCCCGCAATGAGGTCCATCAGGACAGCTCTGAAGCAAAAGTCCAGAGATTGGCAGAGCTAATGCTGGCAGAGCCGGACTCACACGCCAGGACACTTGAGTCTCCGTGACCAAGTGTAGTGTGTCCTCAGTTGGTCACAGCGACTGGTTCCCCCGTTTTTAATTCCCTTATCACATGGTCTGCCTTTATCCACCTCTCCAGAGCTGTTTCCTTGGAGAGAAGATCCACATCGAAGTTCTTGGCTCGTTTCCTTCTGAGGACTTCCCTGGGTGGGGAGGGGCAGGAGGATGCTTTGTTGGGAGCTCACAGGACTCGTTGTACGTTGATGTGGCTGGCCTTTCCCTCACAAGCGGGCAGAGATGGGCTGCTGTCCTCCGATCAGACCTCCACACACCTCTCACACTCCAGACGCACGCAGCCTGTTCCCCAGTGCTCATGGCCTCCGGAGTGCAGCCGTGACAGCTCACTGGGGTAGCTGCCCGGCAGCCTTCAGCCCTGTGCCCTCTGTCCCTGTGTTCCAGATCTGTGGCTGAGGCTACTGAAGTAGACCTGAACATGCGTGTGGGGCTGCACACCGGCAGGGTGCTCTGTGGTGTCCTGGGCCTACGCAAGTGGCAGTACGATGTGTGGTCCAATGACGTGACCCTGGCCAATGTCATGGAGGCTGCTGGCTTACCTGGGTAAGTTTTAGTTGGGGTGGAAGGTGGCTGAGTACCTTTGTTAGAGTCCTCATCTCGGGCTTTGATCCTGAGGGGACTTGGGGAAGTTCTGCTTTGACCCTCCGGGGGACCCAGCTAAGATCCAGTACACATCTGCAGGAAACCAGAGTGGATCAGACCAGATGTGCATGGGAACTTTACCCTGGCACATGGGGGTATTCTCATGTTTTATTATTGCTTCTGTTTTTTATTTTCTCACACCTGTGTGTGGACAATGCCGTGACTTTAGAGGCTCCCTCGTGGCTGTCAGTCATTCTCTGCCCACTTGGCCATCTTTCAGTCAGCTGCAGAGTTCGACCATGAACTCAAGGCTTTCTCCTACAGGGGATTCACAACGTCTGGAAAGAGCTGGTCTGGAAAGGTGGCTGGAATGCTGTGAGGCAGAGAAGCAAGGCAGGTGGGGGTTCCCATATCATTTCCCACTGCCCTCTCTCCTGGCTACCAGCATCCGGGACCTGCAGCTCCTCACTGCGCTGGTGATGGAGGGCTCCCCTTTCTTTTTTTTGCTCTACCTGTTTGGTTCTCATCTTCTGTATTAGAATCTTCTGACTATTTCCTTCTCTCCTTTGGGTCTCTTCCTGATCCTTCACCAACCCTATTCTGCCTTCCTGGGTTTATGCCCCATCTCTTGGCTTGCCTGGGCCTCCCCGCCCTTGCTTTCCAGGTTTCCCATGCACTGGAACATGAGTGTGGATACCTCAGGAGTCTTGCTCCGAGCAGAATAACCTCTGCTGTGACCCCAGCGAGTGCCTCACCCAGGTCCCTGCACAGCCACACGTGTGAGTTCACGCTCAGCTGTGTTTTTTTTTTCTCCCACAGGAAGGTTCACATCACAAAGACGACCCTCGCATGCCTGAATGGGGACTACGAGGTAGAGCCAGGACATGGCCATGAGAGGAACACCTTCCTGAGAACCCACAACATCGAGACCTTCTTTATTGTGCCGTCCCATCGGAGAAAGGTGGGCAGCCAGTCCCCTCATCCAGTCATAAGCAGCCTGGCTTTACAGAGCGGAGATTTAAATAAACACTTGTTCTCACCTGCTGCTCTCCCAACTGCTCCTCCGGATGTGGGCACAGAGATACTGGCTGCAGGGCTTTGGCTCATGTATATAGGAGGGGAGAAGAGAAAGGAGTAGTTGGAGTCTGGAGTCAGAAATCTGGGGATGCCTGACTGTGCCACTTTGGGTTCTTTTTCCTGTCTTTGGCCCTTCAGACCTTTGTATAGTGGCCTTGAACTTCCTGCAAGAGGCTGGGGTACAAATCTTTGTGAACTTACAGACGCTGTGCTGGAGGGAACTCTGACCATCCTGTGCTGGATGCTTCAGGTCACATTGCCAGGAGAAAGATGATGTGGTTAGGATTGAGGGTGGCAGAGATGCTTCCAGGGCTGAGGTGACCATTCAAGTTGTTTGGATGGCATGGACTGAGATTACCGTTCTGACTCAGATGAGGGGTGAGCTCAGAGGAGGGTGTGAACTCAGATGAGAGAAGTGGTTCAGGTAACTGTACTTGTTGAGGTAGGGGTGCTGGTTCAGTGAGGATGGTGTGTCGCTGAGGGTGTGAACTCAGGTGAGGGTGTGGGTTCAGGTGAGGGTGTGGGCTGAGGTGAGGGTGTGAACTCAGGTGAGGGTGTGGGTTCAGGTGAGGGTGTGGGTTCAGGTGAGGGTGTGGGTTCAGGTGAGGATGTGGGTTCAGGTGAGGGTGAGGGTGTGGGCTGAGGTGAGGGTGTGGGTTCAGGTGAGGGTGTGGGCTGAGGTGAGGGTGTGGGTTCAGGTGAGGGTGTGGGCTGAGGTGAGGGTGTGGGTTCAGGTGAGGGTGTGGGTTCAGGTGAGGATGTGGGTTCAGGTGAGGGTGAGGGTGTGGGCTGAGGTGAGGGTGTGGGTTCAGGTGAGGGTGTGGGTTCAGGTGAGGGTGAGGGTGTGGGTTCAGGTGAGGGTGTGGGCTGAGGTGAGGGTGTGGGTTCAGGTGAGGGTGTGGGTTCAGGTGAGGGTGTGGGCTGAGGTGAGGGTGTGGGTTCAGATGAGGGTGTGGGTTCAGGTGAGGGTGTGGGTTCAGGTGAGGGTGTGGGTTCAGGTGAGGGTGTGGGCTGAGGTGAGGGTGTGGGTTCAGGTGAGGGTGTGGGTTCAGGTGAGGGCTGAGGTGAGGGTGCGGGCTGAGGTGAGGGTGTGGGTTCAGGTGAGGGTGTGGGTTCAGGTGAGGGTGTGGGTTCAGGTGAGGGTGTGGGTTCAGGTGAGGGTGTGGGTTCAGGTGAGGGTGTGGGCTGAGGTGAGGGTGTGGGTTCAGGTGAGGGTGTGGGTTCAGGTGAGGGTGTGGGCTGAGGTGAGGGTGTGGGTTCAGGTGAGGGTGTGGGCTGAGGTGAGGGTGTGAGCTCAGGAGGGTGTTGGCTGAGGTGAGGGTGTGGGTTCAGGTGAGGGTGTGGGTTCAGGTGAGGGTGTGGGTTCAGGTGAGGGTGTGGGCTGAGGTGAGGGTGTGGGCTGAGGTGAGGGTGTGGGTTCAGGTGAGGGTGTTGGCTGAGGTGAGGGTGTGAGCTCAGGAGGGTGTTGCTGAGGTGAGGGTGTGTGCTGAGGTGAGGGTGTGGGTTCAGGTGAGGGTGTGGGTTCAGGTGAGGGTGTGGGTTCAGGTGAGGGTGTGGGTTCAGGTGAGGGTGTGGGTTCAGGTGAGGGTGTGGGTTCAGGTGAGGGTGTGTGCTGAGGTGAGGGTGTGGGTTCAGGTGAGGGTGTGGGTTCAGGTGAGGGTGTGGGTTCAGGTGAGGGTGAGGGTGTGGGTTCAGGTGAGGGTGTGGGTTCAGGTGAGGGTGTGGGCTGAGGTGAGGGTGTGGGCTGAGGTGAGGGTGTGGGCTGAGGTGAGGGTGTGAGCTCAGGAGGTGTGGGCTGAGGTGAGGGTGTGGGTTCAGGTGAGGGTGTGGGCTGAGGTGAGGGTGTGGGTTCAGGTGAGGGTGTGGGTTCAGGTGAGGGTGTGGGCTGAGGTGAGGGTATGGGCTGAGGTGAGGGTGTGGGCTGAGGTGAGGGTGTGAGCTCAGAAGGGTGTGGGCTGAGGTGAGGGTGTGGGTTCAGGTGAGGGTGTGGGTTCAGGTGAGGGTGTGGGCTGAGGTGAGGATGTGGGCTGAGGTGAGGGTGTGGGTTCAGGTGAGGGTGTGGGTTCAGGTGAGGGTGTGGGTTCAGGTGAGGGTGTGGGGTGAGGTGAGGGTGTGGGGTGAGGTGAGGGTGTGGGTTCAGGTGAGGGTGTGGGCTGAGGTGAGGGTGTGGGTTCAGGTGAGGGTGTGGGTTCAGGTGAGGGTGTGGGCTGAGGTGAGGGTATGGGCTGAGGTGAGGGTGTGGGTTCAGGTGAGGGTGTGGGTTCAGGTGAGGGTGTGGGCTGAGGTGAGGGTGTGGGGTGAGGTGAGGGTGTGAGCTCAGGAGGGTGTGGGCTGAGGTGAGGGTGTGGGCTGAGGTGAGGGTGTGGGTTCAGGTGAGGGTGTGGGTTCAGGTGAGGGTGTGGGTTCAGGTGAGGGTGTGGGTTCAGATGAGGGTGTGGGTTCAGGTGAGGGTGTGGGTTCAGGTGAGGGTGTGGGTTCAGGTGAGGGTGTGGGTTCAGGTGAGGGTGTGGGTTCAGGTGAGGGTGTGGGTTCAGGTGAGGGTGTGGGCTGAGGTGAGGGTGTGGGTTCAGGTGAGGGTGTGGGTTCAGGTGAGGGTGTGGGTTCAGGTGAGGGTGTGGGTTCAGTTGAGGGTGTGGGTTCAGGTGAGGGTGTGGGTTCAGGTGAGGGTGTGGGTTCAGGTGAGGATGTGGGTTCAGGTGAGGGTGTGGGTTCAGGTGAGGGTGTGGGCTGAGGTGAGGGTGTGGGTTCAGGTGAGGGTGTGGGCTGAGGTGAGGGTGTGGGTTCAGGTGAGGGTGTGGGCTGAGGTGAGGGTGTGGGTTCAGGTGAGGGTGTGGGTTCAGGTGAGGATGTGGGTTCAGGTGAGGGTGAGGGTGTGGGCTGAGGTGAGGGTGTGGGTTCAGGTGAGGGTGTGGGTTCAGGTGAGGGTGAGGGTGTGGGTTCAGGTGAGGGTGTGGGCTGAGGTGAGGGTGTGGGTTCAGGTGAGGGTGTGGGTTCAGGTGAGGGTGTGGGCTGAGGTGAGGGTGTGGGTTCAGATGAGGGTGTGGGTTCAGGTGAGGGTGTGGGTTCAGGTGAGGGTGTGGGTTCAGGTGAGGGTGTGGGCTGAGGTGAGGGTGTGGGTTCAGGTGAGGGTGTGGGTTCAGGTGAGGGCTGAGGTGAGGGTGCGGGCTGAGGTGAGGGTGTGGGTTCAGGTGAGGGTGTGGGTTCAGGTGAGGGTGTGGGTTCAGGTGAGGGTGTGGGTTCAGGTGAGGGTGTGGGTTCAGGTGAGGGTGTGGGCTGAGGTGAGGGTGTGGGTTCAGGTGAGGGTGTGGGTTCAGGTGAGGGTGTGGGCTGAGGTGAGGGTGTGGGTTCAGGTGAGGGTGTGGGCTGAGGTGAGGGTGTGAGCTCAGGAGGGTGTTGGCTGAGGTGAGGGTGTGGGTTCAGGTGAGGGTGTGGGTTCAGGTGAGGGTGTGGGTTCAGGTGAGGGTGTGGGCTGAGGTGAGGGTGTGGGCTGAGGTGAGGGTGTGGGTTCAGGTGAGGGTGTTGGCTGAGGTGAGGGTGTGAGCTCAGGAGGGTGTTGCTGAGGTGAGGGTGTGTGCTGAGGTGAGGGTGTGGGTTCAGGTGAGGGTGTGGGTTCAGGTGAGGGTGTGTGCTGAGGTGAGGGTGTGGGTTCAGGTGAGGGTGTGGGTTCAGGTGAGGGTGTGGGTTCAGGTGAGGGTGAGGGTGTGGGTTCAGGTGAGGGTGTGGGTTCAGGTGAGGGTGTGGGCTGAGGTGAGGGTGTGGGCTGAGGTGAGGGTGTGGGCTGAGGTGAGGGTGTGAGCTCAGGAGGTGTGGGCTGAGGTGAGGGTGTGGGTTCAGGTGAGGGTGTGGGCTGAGGTGAGGGTGTGGGTTCAGGTGAGGGTGTGGGTTCAGGTGAGGGTGTGGGCTGAGGTGAGGGTATGGGCTGAGGTGAGGGTGTGGGCTGAGGTGAGGGTGTGAGCTCAGGAGGGTGTGGGCTGAGGTGAGGGTGTGGGTTCAGGTGAGGGTGTGGGTTCAGGTGAGGGTGTGGGCTGAGGTGAGGATGTGGGCTGAGGTGAGGGTGTGGGTTCAGGTGAGGGTGTGGGCTGAGGTGAGGGTGTGGGTTCAGGTGAGGGTGTGGGTTCAGGTGAGGGTGTGGGTTCAGGTGAGGGTGTGGGTTCAGGTGAGGGTGTGGGCTGAGGTGAGGGTGTGGGCTGAGGTGAGGGTGTGAGCTCAGGTGGGTGTGTGCTCAGGTGAAGGTGTGAACTCAGGTAAGGGTGTGGCGCAGATGTAGTTAGGTCCTCACATGACGATTTAGGTGGACGATGGTTCTCTTGAAGATGAAGGTTCTGGTTTAGGTGATGGGTTAGGTGAGTTTGCCTGTTCACATGAAGCTATGTGTTTAGTTGAGGGTGCAGGCTCATGTGACAGTGAGTGTGTAGTTTCCTGGATACCTGGTGTGCAGGAGGTACCAAGCAACCTAATTTCAGGGCCCGCTAGTTCCTATCACTGTTAAGGTCATGTTTCCAGCCCTGGAGTCGAGATCCGCTTCATTGACAATGTTTCCTCTCCCCTTGTGTTTGGATAGATATTTCCAGGCTTGATTCTCTCCGATATAAAACCAGCCAAGAGGATGAAGTTCAAGACTGTCTGCTACCTGCTGGTGCAGCTCATGCATTGCCGGAAAATGTTCAAAGCAGAGATCCCCTTCTCCAACGTAATGACCTGCGAGGATGATGACAAGGTAGGAGTGGCCGAGGGTCCTGGGGTCCTGCTCTCTCTCCTCCCGCCTGGTGCAGCTTGGCTAGGACACTCCTCACCGGTGATACCTGTCTGATCAGGTGACGCAGCACAAGTCTGTATGTTAATTCATATTTTGTATGTATCCAAGTCTAAGCTCGCATTCCCCACGTGCTGTCCGAGGAGCTCGGGTTAGTCCTTCAGGTCTGCTAATCTTCAGCTTTCTCTTCCTGTCGCCATGGGCTTCTGTGGTCCCATGCACCTAACTCTCACATTGCATGGGGAATGTGAAAAGGATCCAGGAAGTGATGGGGGGAGGGAGACGGACTTGCATGTGTAAAAGGTTCAGCTGGCAGGATGCAGCCTTGATTTCTAGCTCCATATGTTAGCCAGCCCAGGCGGCCACCACAAAAGCGCCCAGTCTGAGAGGTGTTAACCGCAAGCACTCACTCACTGGCAGCCTGATGTCCAAGGTCAGGGTACCTGCAGGCCTAGTCTCTTTTTGGTTTGCAGGAACTGTCTTCTTGCTGTGTCCTGTGTAGTAGGCACAGGCTTTGGAGTCATCTCCTCTTCTTATAAGGGCATAATCCCATCAGGACTCCCTCTAAAGAAACACCTCCCAAGTCTCCTCCTGTTCTATTGTCTTTGTGGGAGTTAGATTTTCAGCACATGGATTTGGGGGGGAGGGGGTGAAATAAGGGTTCAGCCATCGCGGTTGGCAGTGCTTTTTTTCTCTCCCAGCATGCTTCACTGGGTCCTGCCTTCCAGGGCCGCTGTTAATTCAGAGCCCTTCCAGTTCCCTGTGATACCGTACCTGTGTGCCCTGGTCCATCCTTGGTGCCCCATCTTGTGTTCTGGCCACACAGCACACTTTCTCTTAGGTCGCTTTGTAACTGGTACCCAGTGTCCCCAGAGGACCTGTCTGGAAATGAATTATGTTGCCGTTTCTTTTCCTTCACTTTCTTCTGTTATTTTTCCTGGAAGGCTTATTATTTGGGTGTTGGAGCTCTTGAACTGACTGAACTCCTCCCTCCCCTGAGCTCTTCCCTTCTATTTTCTGGAAAGTATTTTTTCAACTTTATCATCTGTCTTCATTAGGGTTTCTGTTGCTGCGATGAAACACCCTGACCAAAAGGCAAGTTGGGGAGGAGAGGATTTGTTTGGCTTACACTTCGTCACTGAAGGAAGTCAGGACAGGAACTCAAACAGCAGGATCCTGGAGGCAGGAGCTGATGCAGAGGCCATGGAGGGGAGCTGCTTACTGGCTTGTTTCCCTTGGTTTGCTTAGCCTGCTTTCTTACAGAACCCAGGACCACCAGCCCAGGGATGGCACCACCCTCTTCAATCACTAGTTGAGAAAATGCCTTGTAGCTGAATCTCATGGAGGTATTTCCTCAGCTGAGGCTCCTTCCTCTCTGATGACTCCAGCTTGTTGTTGGAGGGAGGGAGCCCATTTGTTGATCCTGGCCGCCCAGCTAGCTTAGACCCGAAATAAAGACACAGAAACTATATTAATTAAATCACTGCTTAGCCCATTAGCTCTAGTTTCTTACTGGCTAACTCTTACATATTAATTTAACCCCTTTCTATTAATCTGTGTATCACCACTAGGCCGGAGCGTTACCAGCAAAGTCTCAGCACATTCATCTCTGGTGGTGGTTCCACAACGTCTCCCTGACTCTGCCCTTCTTTCTTCCAGCATTCGATTCAGTCCTCCCTGCCTACCTAAGTTCTGCCCTATCAACAGGCCAAGGCAGTTTCTTTATTCATTAATGGTAATCACTGTGCACAGAGGGGAAGGGACTCCCACATTATCTTGTCTCACATTGGCACACAAAACCGGCTAGTACATCATCCAATGCCTCTGTTGAGCTTTTCAATTCTTAAAAATTCCGGGTACTCTTTATTTTATGAGTAATTCCCTAATGAAATTGTATTCCATGTCAGAGACCCCAGGCTGACGTGGTGGAAACTTGCCATGTAGCTAAGGATGCCCTTGAACTTCTGCCTCTCCTGCCTCTACCTCCCAACACTGGGATTACAGATGTGTGCCGTCACATCTGGTTTTAATGCAGGGGATCAATCGCAGGGCTTCACGGGTATGCCAGGCAAGCACTGCAACCCCAGCTTCCATCACTCGCTGAGATTAACTTAATTTTTATAATATTTGTGGGTGGGTTCACATACCTGTGTACTATGGGGTGCAGGTGGACGCCTGTAGCTGCTGGCTTTCTACTTCCAAACTCAGCCATCAGACCTGGTGACAGATGCTTTTCCCTGCTGAGCCATCTCACTCTCTCAGGATTTTTATTCTATTTTTTTTAAAATGTGTGTGTGTGGTATGCATGCCTGTTGTGGGTGCATGTATGCGTATTGAGGGGGGTGCACTTGTGAACATGTACTTCTGAGATCGAAGGTTAATGTTGGGTACCTTCCTCGATTGATCTCCACCTTGTTCTTTGAGGCAGGGTCTCCCCCTGGAATCCAGTGCTCACCCAGGTGCTACTCTAACTAGGTAGCTGACTCAAAGAATCCTCTGACCCTGCCTGCCTAGCTCTGGAATGACAGTGGGCTACCACGCCCACCCGGCTCTGACTTGGGTTTAGGGAGCTGCCTTCCAGTCCTTACTCTTGTTCTTGCATGGCAGGCACTTTAGCCACTGGCCCTTCTCCTCAGCCCCCTCATGGAGGTTTTTTAAGAGAGAATTGCTGGTCCTGGAAACATCTGTTTTCTTCGAGCAGCTGTTTTCATGTTTCCCTTTAACATGTCTGTCGTCATCTGTAATCCCACAGACACCGGAGCCTTTTCCGCCTTGTTTTTGAGGGAGAAGACTGCAAAGCTGGCTGCTAGTGCTGAGCTAGGGACGGCGCTCCAGTGGCGTCTGTGGACGCCAGGGTTCTCTGTCTTGGATGATCAGGCCGTCACTTGTGGGTCTTCAGATCTTCTGGGCATGTGGTGGTGGTTATGATGGTGTCTCAGGCTTCACTTCAACCACACAGAGCCAGAGACCCTGATTCCCCTTCTGGGGAAGACCACACATTGTTTCACCAAAGAGCGTGGGGTGCACTTTAGGGCTCTAGTGCCACCTTGTGGATGGCTCTTGACCAGAACCACTGTATCCAGCAGTGCTTGAGCCTGAAGGTGCCTGGCCCCGCGTGGCCCACTCTGTCAGCCCTCTGAGATTACACTGGCTTTACCTTGCCTCTGTTTGCTCCACCCTGTTGCTGCCTTTCCCACCGTTGTTTGTTCTGCTGTTACTGGTTTTATACCTTTTAAAGAAAGAAACTTCCTGGTGCAGTTAGAGGCTTTTCGGGACTCTTGCTTATAGTGGTTCCTTGCCACAAGAATTGTGTATGTGAGTTCCTCTGTGCCGGAACTTTTTCCGAGAATATTCTAAGAACTTCATTCATGGTGGATCACATCAGAGAGGATGATTAGCTTTTATGTGTGCCCAGGCAACTGGAAGCTTGCATTATACTAAATGCTTGGCTTCTTGGCTTCCGTCACAGTAGGAATTTTAGCTCTAATGACACAGACAGCAGACAGACAGACACACAGACACACAGACAGACAGACAGACACACACACACACACACACACACACACACACACACACACACACATCTGGTAGGTTCCTCATCCCATCCATCCCCTGTCCTGGAGATGCACGATCAGCCAGAGCGATCTTCAGCAGGGATCCTGGTCACTTTAGCCAGCATGCTCTGACCTCCGATGTCTACTGAGTAGATTTCTGTCCACAGAGCCTCTTTTCTTCTTGACTGTACACCCCCAGTTGCTGTGCTGCATTCAGAGTTGAATCCAGGAGCCTGCCACCGTGGCCTCTGTACTTTCTGCAAGGTCTTGTGTAGAGCCTGCCCCATTATTGAAATGATTTCCTTTTAATAACACCGAGCCTCGGTGTGGTGTCTCTTCCACCATGCTTTGGTTTCTCTCCTTTGCTGTTGTTGTTACCACACCAGGGACGGATCCTGATAGCGTACCTCAGCCCCCAAACACATTTGCACCTGTTCCATTTGTGCTTCGGACCCTTTCCTGCCCATGAAGGAATTTATTATGGATGACATCTCCAAATACAAAAATGCACAAGAAAGGCAAATGAAAAACGTTTGTCATCCACCACCCCCAGATGAGACCTGGCACTCTAGCTCCGTCAGTGTCCTAACTGTGGGCCCTGGAGTTCCTTTAAGGGTCTTCATTATATCGTAGAGGCATTTCGGCTGCTTGTTTCTCCTTCTCTTGTCTGGGTGTATCATACAGTTGTCTTTACATCATTAGCCGCCCCTCAGTCTGAGTTTTCAGTCTTTGGCTTAGGCTTTAAACCCAAGGAGAGATGGTTTATGTGGCATTGATATTTGGGACTTTTCTGTTTTTACTAACAAAGGCAGGTCATGGTACTTTTATTCGTGGAAGTACAGTTTCATCCCTGGGCATTCTGTAAACTGTGCCTGGCAAGTATGGGCTCTGTGTGTGCCACTGATGAGAGATTATGGTGCCATCACCAGCAGTGACTGTTGAGGGGCACAGTCAGTGTGGAGTCACCAGCAGTGACACTGAGGGGCACAGTCAGCGTGGAGTCACCAGCAGTGACACTGAGGGGCACATTCAGTGTGGAGTCACCAGCAGTGACACTGAGGGGCACAGCCAGCATAGGATAAGGGCCTTCTTTATTATTGTTTTCTGATTTTTTGAAATGTATTTGTTCCTCTGTTCTACACTCAGAAACCTCCCCATTCTACATTTATTCATTCTCTCTCTCTCCTTCCCTCCCTTCTTCCTCCCTCCCTCCCCCCTCCCTCCCTCCATACCTCCCTCCCTCGCTACCCCTTCTTCACCCCCGCCCCCTTGTATACAGTTTTAAATCTAAGCGTATCAATTTAAAGCAACATGAAAGCCGCTTGTGTGGGCGACACAGGAGTCAAGTGCTCTGGATTGCTCCTGTTTCTCTGTTCCCTTCTGGAAATCAGCTTGTGTATGAAGTGGGTGGTAACCAGGTGAACTGAGCCTTTTCCACCCCAGAAACGCCTCAGGCATTTGGAGGCCCACACATATCCCAGCCATTTCTTTGTGGCTGAATGGCCTCCAGGTATAGGCACAGGCCTGACTCCCCTAGGGGCTCACTGGTCAACAGGGACTTCATTTCTCTGTATCGCATTCCTGGGTGCTGGGCACATCTGATTCCATGAACATCTTAGCAAGCAGTGCCGGATAGCCTGGGCTTGGGAAGACTCCTGGGCTAATGAAAGACTCTTCTAATCTTGGACGGCTGCTGCCAGCCTGGGCTTTCTCTAGTGTCTTATTCTGTCCACGCTGTGTGCAAACCCTGGCTTCTCCAGCCGCTCCAGCAAGGCAACTTAGCAAGGCTTGGAGCATTGCCAGTGTGCTGGACACAGTGTGTTTTCTTCCCAGTTTCCACACCTCCTGAGCCTTTTGTTTAAAAACGATGAGGGATGATTATCATTTACTGAAGAGAACGCTCAGCTTGTATGATCCACGTTAATAGAAACCAATTGTAGTGACTTTTTAAAATCATCTTGGGTTTTCTTGGTCAGTAATAATATCTACTTTAAACAGGGCTATTGTTCTTTCCCACGTAATAATTAAACTAGATAATAGTAATAAGGGTGGGCATTCTTTCTCATTCTGACTCTTAATGAAGATGCATAGGATTTTACCAATCCTTGTGGTGCTTTGAGCTAGGAATGCCTCAGGGTGGTCTCTGTAAGTTAGTGTTGACATTTTTTTGGTGGGGGATGATAACTGGATGTTGTATTTTAAGAAATATTTTCAATCAAGATGATCTGCGAAGGGACTTTTGCCTCTGCTGTCCTTGGGTATCTCAGGGTCTCTGTCCTTACAGTGTCGTGGGTGCCATTTCGTTATATAGGTTGAGATTGTAGGCTAAGTTTGGTGTAACTGGGAAGTTGGGGATTCTTGGCAAATAGACTTTCTCATGGTCTTTAGCTGCCGTTGTGTGGTTATTTTGCTTTTCTGGTTTCCCACTCTTGATCGTTATGTCAAGAGACAATAGCTTTCTTGTGGCCCCTGCCGGTTTTACCTGCACCCGTTGACATTTCCGATTGTGGCTTCTCTAGCTCCTGGCCTGGGATAGATGTGGCAGAAGATGCCCCCGGGACCCTTGTTACACACAGTTCCTCTTTGAGTCCCAGGGTTTTGAAAGCCTACTCTCCTTTTCCACCTCCCATAACGCCTGTGTTTATTGTCTATGTTGTCTGTGTTTTGTTGGAACACGGAGGGGTCTCTTTATCCCGTCCTTTCTGCGGCTGCGCTGTAGTGTATTCTAATAGTCTATCCTCTGCTGGGGCATGGGAAGCATCAGAGTCCCTGCTATGAGTCCTTGGCTGTGAGACCACAACAGGTGCCTTCAGATGACACTGTTTTCCTTTCCACAACCCGGGCCCTTCCTGCACCTGCCATGTGATGTACAGAAGAGGATCACACCCTGGTCCTTTCAGCCCAGGCTACCTGTCACTTCTCACCATTCCTCCCCCAAAGACAAAGGCTAGCTGCCTTTGTAGCAAACTTCTAGGCATCCCTTCCTGCGTATGTGGACTTGTGAGTGAAGGTGGTTATCCTATCCAAGTCTCATTCCTGTGTCTGTGAGCTAGTGGGTGCAGGTGGCTGCTTGTCCTGCATTCTTGTCGTTGAATCCATAGTCCTCTCCTCACTGATATCAAACAGACATTCTGTGATTTGCAGTAGGGACCTGGGAACTTGAATACTGGGTGTTAGGGCACCACCCTTTCCAACTCTAGCCAGCAGGGGGCAGCACTACGACAGCGTTTCACAGTTCTCAACCCAGCAGATAAGGATGGCTGACAACCAAGTGCACATGGGTGCTTTTGTCCAACAAGTGGAACATCTGATGCCTTTTTCTCTATTTCCATGGTGACTGCAGCGGAGGGCATTGAGGACAGCCTCGGAGAAGCTCAGAAACCGTTCGTCTTTCTCTACCAACGTGGTCTACACCACTCCGGGCACACGTGTCAACAGGTACATTAGCCGTCTTCTTGAAGCCCGCCAGACAGAGCTGGAGATGGCAGATCTGAACTTCTTCACCCTGAAGTACAAACACGCTGAACGAGAGCAAAAAGTGAGTGACTTGGCGCTTCCTGCCTCCCTGTCCCCGAGGAGTTTGTGTCTTCCAGCTGGGTTGATCACTCTCTTGCTCTCCCTCTCTCCCTCCTTGACCCGTGTTCCTTCTCCCATCTCCCTCCCCCTCCCCCACAGTACCACCAGCTTCAGGATGAGTACTTCACCAGCGCCGTTGTCCTCGCCCTCATCCTGGCCGCCTTATTTGGGCTTGTCTACCTTCTGATAATTCCACAGTAAGTGTTGCTCCCGTGCTTATCAGTGGTGTGGGAAGGTGACCAAGAGTTTGGGTCTCTGCCGGTACTGGTTATGTTTCTTGTTTGTGTGACTGAATAGCTGAGGAGAAGCAATTGAAGGGAAGAAGGGCTGATTTGGGCTCACGTGACATCAGGGGAAACCTTCAGCTTGGGTGGTAGGGGCATGAGGCCATTCGCTCACGTGAGGATGGATCTCGAAGTGGAGTGTGTGTGACCTGGGGCTCATGCTCCATGACTCCCTTCTTCCCATCATGCACCACGTCCTAAAGGTTTGACAACCTACCCAAATAGTGCCACTGTCTAGGGGCTAAGTGTTCAAACCCATTTCACTCTGAAACCAAACACTGGGGTTGGACCTGGGGGTCTTTATGTGCTCCAGATGCACTTCCCAGTTACTCTTCTGTTGTGCCTGGCATTTGAGGAGGGCATTGGCCACCTGCCCTTCTTCTTCAGGTGCTCAGGTTGGTACTTTGACAAGCCTGTTGGCATACAACATCCTTACCATTTTTAGTTTTGAAATTACGGAATGCCAAGACTTTGTGTGTGTGTGTGTGTGTGTGTGTGTGTGTGTGTGCGAGTGCGCACGTGCGTGCGTGCATGTGTGTGTGTGTGTGTTGCTTTCCTCATTGAAATGGCTTGCACCGTTGTCCTCAGAGGGCCTTCTGAGGAGAACACATGGCCTTTCTGCCTCCTGGGTCCACATCACTTTAAAAGACATTAAAATAAAAAGTAGACTGTGAAAAGGAAGAAAACAGAGCCATTTAAATGACATTTAACGGTCCTGTGAGTCAGTGTAAGCTTGGAGCTTTTGTTTGGAGGAAGACACAAGGAAGTTTCCGGTTGTCTGTTTCTTCGGGCACTTGTTTCCCAGGACGACCTACCTTGAGGGCATAATGTCTCCTAAGAGTTTCCAGAAAGCACACAGAAGTTCTCTATACCTGTGAAGGACAGGACACTTCAGCTGTGGTCTGCACAGACAACTGTGAACTTGGCAGTCTCTCGGATGGTTTTGCGAGGGGTTATGTTTTTTTCTAGAAACATCTTTCCCAGACAAGTATCAATAGTACAGCTCCCCGAAGTCAAGTACTTCCTCCAGTAGGAGGAAAGGTCTTCCAGAAAGTCATGTGACCTGAATCCAAACATTAACTTTGGGGTGAGGTAGTAAGGATGATGATGGTCTTGGAACCCTCATCCAGAAGCCCCAAGTGTCTTCACTAGGAGAGAACCAGGCGAAGTCAGTCCCCAGGGACGTGTGTCAAATGGTTAATGGCAATGCTTCCTCCTGAGATTCTGGGCATTGGGGGCCAGGAAGAGAGGCCCAGTTCTGAGGCATTTATCTGATACATTGTATCTGGCCCAATTCTGTGGTATCTATCTGATACATTGTACCTGGCCTGGTTCTGCCGTATGTATCTGATATACATTGTACCTAGCTCCCACCGACCAGTTACCTGTGTCCTCTGTCTCCAGGAGTGTGGCTGTCCTGCTGCTGCTGGTGTTTTCTATCTGCTTCTTGGTGGCCTGTATCCTGTACCTGCACATCACGCGGGTCCAGGTATGTTTGTGTGTCTTCTACAGGTGTCCAGGTATGTGAGCCTATGTCCAAGACCATGTACCTGAGTATTCTGTGTGTAGTCTCATGGCAGAGCGGTTCTATCCTTCATTCTCAGTGGCAAGTAGAAGACATCTGTCCACGTGGCAGGCGCTGGTTGAGTCCAGGGTACTGCGCCTTGTGTCATGTTTTGGGGGCTCCTTCTTGGCCCAGCCAGTGGGTGGTAAATACTAATGAAAAAGGACCTTAAAGTATATATTCCCTTTGCGACTTGGTTGGAGTGCCCAGGGCAGTTCGTTTCTTATATATCTATGCAACTGGTCTAAGGTGGGCGTGGTCCAGGTGGGCTATCTGTGCTGTCACGACTCTGATGCTCAAGTGTAATTTGGACTTTTGGAGCAAAGGCTGAGTATCATACTCTTGCCTCCTCACTTTCCTTTAGAGGTCTGTTTCTCTTGGCCCTGTGCTCTTGTCTCATAGGCTCAGCCTATTTCCCAGTGCCCCATCTCTAACACTCCCCTACTGGGGATGTTAGACCTGGGCTTACTTTTGTATAATTGTCGAAAATTGCAACCCCTTGAGAGGATTTAGTCTGATTTCACTCATTTAGCTTCATCATTATTCCCAGGTACATCTTGGGTTTTATTTTTCTAATTTAAAAGATACTCTATATTAAGACCACATTTACATCTTGTTGGCTTCCATAGGTTGAGTGACGTTTGGTTTAAAATTTCCGGCTTCAGATAATATTGCCTTTGTCGTAGAGTTTCAATGAAAGCATGACATCGGGATGGTAATTTTTAAAGCTGTCATTTTGTCTGCATTGATGGGAGCCAGTGTGTCAACCTGGTGGTGTGCAAATAGCACAATACGTGCAAACAGCACAATACATGCAAAAAGTGTGAAGATGTGTGTGTGTGTGTTGGGGGTTGGACATAGTAGCTCACAGTGTAGCTGAGGAACACAGAGACCCTGGAGCCCCACCCAGCATCTCATCAGGGGACTCCTGATCCCTGGGGAAGAGCCACACCATTCTTCATGACCCAGCATCTCATTGGGGGACTCCAGGACCCCTAGGCAGAGTCACACAATTCTTCATGACCTAGCATTTCATCAGGGGACCCCAGTTCCCCTCAGTAGAGTTACTGACCTAGCATCTTGCCCATAAAACTAATATTCAAGTCCAAATACCACCTGGCTGTCTAAAACTCATGTTCTCTGAGATCAAATTGTGACGGCCTCCCCTAAACCACCCTCTGTGAAAACACAGCTGCCCTCCTGGGTGGCGACTCAGGCCAGAATAACTCCTGGATATTAACAGCCAGGTCAGCTGGCCCCCCTGCTCACCCCCAGCCTCACCGAAGAGCAGCATGGAAGATTTCCTAAACTGGTGTTTTTGAAGCAGCAGCCCCCATTGCTTCAGGGGCTTCTCTGGTGCCCAGATTCATGCGGGCCAACACCTGGGAAGCAGAGAGGAACCTGCACTCCACTGGAACAGAGGCAGGTGGGACTCAGCTCCCAGGAGGGCGCCCCAGGTCAGGGTTGATGAACGAAGGCGGCACATGGTGACTGGTATCCACCAGGCTGTGTTGAACTCCGTGCTTCGGCTGATTAGGTTTGGTGGAGGCTGTGGGAATAGATGGTGGGGTAGGGGCTTGGGGGTGGAACAGTGGGCAGGTCAGCAGACGGGAAGTCAAGCCAAGCAGGAGAGAATCCAGCATGGCCAGCCACACAGGTGGGACTATGGACAGCTGCCAGGATGTATCTCCAAGGAGACTATGGCTTTGATAGTGTAGCTATGCTTTCCTCTGTGGTCCATGGGGACAGTTGCATTGGTCGCCGTTCCTAAAGACGACTCCCTTCCTTCCTTATTTCATCGACTCCCTTCCTTCCTTATTTCATAGAACTCAGGGATGCTTCAAGCCAGGTGACTATTTCATTTTGCATGGTCTCTCTGCCACTTAGTGCTAGTATCGGTCCAATGCTGGCTTCCCTTGGGGTGACCAAAATATGACAGCAGTTTCATCTTTTTCTCTACTAGATAGGAGCATGCATCTAGAACAGGGGACTCTGCTCTCCACGTCATTCAAAAGATCCATTCGCCTCCTGCTTGGGGTGTCAGCCTCGACTGGGTGCACTCAGAGGGGCGGAACACGGGAGGCATGGATATCCGTCAGCACAGGGAGTTTCTTTGTAGGACGGGGCTGCTGGCAGCTCTGGAGTTTAAAGTTTGCAGACCCAGGAGAGAGAAAGCAAGGACATCTCTTCTGGTCTGCTTGTTCCTCCTGTTGAAGTCCTTCCCAAAGAAAGGGAATCAGCATGAAGAGGCAGCGGGACTCCAGTGTTTGCTGACACACCATTGGCAATAGCCAAGCATCCCTGATTGGTGAACAGCAGGTCAAAACCAGCTGAGTTTCCTGTTGCTTCCTGACATAGCCGCAGCCATCAGACACACATAATCTCATCTGTTTGTGAGCTCCTGGCTCTAGAGAGTGTAGTCCATGCATGCCTTTTGATATCTAAGATATCAAGTCATGGCTTCTCAAAAGGCCATGGGGAATGACTAATTCCTGGTCCATTATGGTTGGTAGAATTCAGTTCTGGGCAATTGTGAGACTCACCGTTTCCTTACAGATTGCTGCAGCACAAGCCTCCTCCAGACTCTCAGTGGCACAGGGAACCTCACTATCATTCCCCTTCATTTTCCCTCTTTCCACCATCTAGAAAAAAAAACGTTCCGGCAAAAAGCTCTGCTTTTCTTTTTTTCCCATTACGTTTTTTATTTTTAATTAAAAAATGGTAATCAAATGTATGCATTGGATACAAGATGATGTTATACATTATGTTGCAAACTGATTGTCGCATCACCCACCGTGGCTTGTTTGTTTTTGTAGTAAGATCATTTAAAGTCAACTCCTAGAAGTTTTGAAGCATGCACTATGTTGCCATTCACCGTAGCTCTCCGCTGTGCAGTCTTTCTCACAACCTCGCTCTTCCCAGCTCACTGAAATTTCGCAGCATTTTCCCATGAGCTCCTTACCGGATCTTCTGGCATCTACCGTTCTTCACTCCCTTTCTGTGAATTTGAGTCTTAGATTCCACACCTCAGTGAGACCATACGGTGTATTTCTGCACCGGATTTACTTTATTTAACGTAACTCCCTCCAGGGTTATCAAGGTTTGGTACAGACTGAAGGGTTTACTTCTTTTCTGGGGCTGAGTAGCACTCCGCTCTTTGTCTGTTCGTTGGTCAGCAGGGTACCTTCGGTTAGTCTGGCCCCATCTTGGCTACTGTGAGCAGTGCTGAAGTGACCGTGGCACAGGGGAGCACAGCTGTCTCTTCACTTCTTTTCTGAGAGATGATCTTCCGTATCCCAGAGAGATCTCAGACTCGCTATGTAGTCAGGGAAATTCTGAACCTCCTCCTTCTACCCTCCTGAGTGCTGGGATTACAGGGGCATGCCCCGCACCTTGTCATGTGTAGTTCCCAAGGCGGAACTCGGGAGTTTGTGTCTCCTAGGCAAACACCCTCCTAGCTACATGGCCCGTCTTCTCTTCTTCATATTGATTTCTTTCTTTTGGATGTATAGCCGGCAGGAGGATTACTGGATCACATGGAAATTCTGTTCTTAGTTTGATGACAGACCTCCATTCCGTTTTCCATAATGGTTGTGCTAATGTACATCCGTCCCCTACAATTATCAGTTGTTTGATAAGTCACTCCAGCCGGGCCATGGGCATCTCTTTTTGGTTTTAGTTTGTATGTCTCCAATGGTTTGTGATGAATGTTGGCCATGGATCATTATCGGACTTTTCTGTATTGACTTGCGAAGTATATATTAAATCCTTTAGCTGCTTAAAAATGGATTTTTCATTTGCTTGCTATTGAATTGCCAGTATTCCATATATATTTTGAATATTTATCCCCTCATTACTTGTATGTTTTACAAATAATGTTTCCCAATCTGTGAGTTATTTATTAATTATCATAGATGCCAAAACTCTGTGGCATTGGCCCAGCTTGTTTCTTTGGATGTAGCTCCAGAAGCATGGGGCTGGAGAGAAAGGGCAATGGGGTTGCCGCCAGCTAAAGAGCTTTGGAGCGGCAAAAAAAAAAAAAGTCATGTGATCAGATTAGATGCATGAGTTACTCCCATCTGAATGACTTGTTACAAACCTTCTGCAGGACTGTAATGTCATGTGATTCCAGCCATAGGCACTCATAGTCTTTGGTACAAGAACAGGGGTGAGAAACCTCAAGGGCTGTTAAGAACCATTGTCTATACCAAGTATGCGAAACAAATGCCCATTTAGTTAGATTTTTATTTTTCTGTAGTTTGTAACCTGAATAGAAGTTTTGACAGTCTAACAAACATTTCTGAGGATTATGGGAGACTCCTAGTCTTGCCTGTTAATTTCTGAAGCTACTCTGAATGATTTCTGCATATGTGGCCATCCTTCTGGCTCTGGACTAGCATGGCCAGATACACTATTTGTATGAGTTGCCAGTTTTGAGTATTTAGAGAGTTCTGGAAAACCTGGACCCCTGCTTATAAGATACTGTCACCTCCCTGGCACTGTGAGCAAGTTTTCAGAAGGTCGTTAAACTGTTCCGTGCAGTCTGCTGCATTCTGAAGCTCCTGTAAGACTCATGAATGGTGCTCATTGTTATGCCTAGGCTGTGCAGAAGCTGGAGCCAGGCTGGCCCTGGTGAATGGAAGTCTGTGTTGCTGAGTCTTGAGTTCAGTGTTGTTGAGTACACCATGTCCATTTGGTGACGAGGTGCTGTCGTATGCAGCCACTTCTGCCAGAAAACACCCAGTTCATGATAGGCAGCTCAGGGCTTGTGGTAATCAGACAATTCCATTTCTACCAAGTCCCAGTGATACCATTGTCAGGGGCTGGGGCAGATGTTTTCAGGTTCTAGGCTTACCCAAAGAATTGAAAGTAAGAGTTTGCACAAGTTTGCAGAGGAACCAAGATAATTTTATTGGAGCAAGTCCATAGTTTAAATTAAAAAGGGGGTACACACTCCGGTGGGCCACATGAGTGAGTTCTCAATGGTTCCTTACATGGGGTTTGAGAGAAGGAGAGATTTGGTTACTAAGGATGTAAAGTGGGCAGTTTTCTGTTTTGGTTGATAGATTAGCTCATATATCTACTTTTTCTACTGAGAACATCCCTTTTTACAATACATCTGATTTTAATCATATGCGTGCTCAATTATACATAGGCATACAATGGTAAATATGTTATTTTCCCAGGAAGTTTACTGGAGAACATAGTTTGCCTTATACATGCAGGATACTAAAATCTCCCCTCTGCTGGCCTGCCTTCATTGCAGCAGGCAAAGAGCTCTTCTTAGGAGTCATTACCTGTACAGCATGGCAGGACCTTGCTTCAAGGTCTTGCTCCTGAGTCCGTGTGGACCACAGACTGGGATCTGTCTGTCCCTCTGCATGAATTCCCAACCATACCAAGCTAAGCTGTGACAGCAGCTGGGGACATTCTCTGATGATTAGGGTCTTGCAGCTGTGCCTTCCCCAGTGGTAGAGATCAGATCAAGAGGGAAACAGAGAGAGAGGCAAGATAAGAAGAGCCCTTAGGCTTCATACCAAATGGTGCCTCTTCTGTCTGAGGTCAGCTAGACTGACCAGGGTTCTTATGAAACACTGTAGGGTCTGGACTTGGAAACCCAAACCAAAGCTCTGCCAGCTACATATGCTACCCACACCACACTGTCCTGACCCCAGAATCTATGGTCCTGGGCTTGTTTTATTGGTGGCCGTTGCCTCCCAGTTTTTAAATAAGAAAAGTCACACTCCCAGCCTCGTGGGAAGGATGACAGAAACAGCTATGTGTGTTGCCATGGAGTCCCGCAGACCCAGGCTCTGTCTGCATATGTTACTCTCCATAAGAGGCAGTGGGCGCCATTGTAATTTATACTCTTGTTTTTAGGACTGTGAGAATAAAGAACCTCCTGCTTCATCCTTGATAGCATCTGTTAATTATTTCACACCGTATTCAAAGTAAATAAATAGATTAAAAATACAAATTCTAGTAACTGAAGAATTATATTAAGCCTGTCTGTGATGATAAACTTGGAGAACATGAGAGAGACAGACAGACAGAGACTGAGAGACAGAGACAGAGATGGGGGAGAGAGAGAGAGATAGATAGTAGAGAGAGGGAGGGAGGAGTGTATGGAACTCCTGAGGTAGGAGAATGCATTATAATAAAAATACCCAGTGCCTCTACTCAGTTAACTTTGGTGCCAGTCAGGGTGCCTGGGAGAGAAAGATGGCTGTTTCTCCTTTAAATACTGTGGGCATATGTGTCGGTGTGTGTCTGTGTTATGAATTATTTTTGGCAAGTTCTTCACATGGGAGATAATAAATAGATAAAAGTAATCAAGACCATTGCATAGCAGATGGAGGTCTAGTAAGCCCCTGGAGCCGGCAAAGGGCTCCCCTTTGGCGGACTCACTGTGAACACCAAGTACCTTCACACTCACAGTGCAGTGTACTTTTAAAGCTCTCTCCCTTTCCTTCTCCCCAGGGTCACTGGGGTTACCTCCCAGAGCCTTACATGCGAGGCAACACTCTACCACTGAGCTGCCTGCATCCCTAACCCTAAAATGAGGTTTTCTTCTTCAGTGTTTTCCAGGGTGCCTGACGATCCAGATCCGCACTGTTTTGTGTGTATTCATAGTGGTCTTAATCTACTCAGTAGCCCTAGGATGTGTGGTGAGTATCACTAACTTTGGCGTGCTCAGGGGCAGGAGCAACAGGTTGGAGAAGCTGAGCCGGGACCTAGGAGTCATAGCGGGGGCGGTAGGAGTAGAGGGAGCTGCAACACAGGATAGAGTTGTTTGGCTTGGAGACCCAGCAGGGGCTGGTACTACCTGGTCCACCTTGCTCACCTCCAGCCTTTTCGATAGACACTGGGAGGCTGCAGCAGCGGAGGCAGTTTGAGGCCTGGCTGTGGAAGCAGAGGTTGGGGAGAGGCTACTGTAGAAGGCTGGTGGGGGATCGGTGAGGCCAGATACTGGGCCTCCCTAAGCCTTCGCGCCCTTGCTCCCCAGGTGGGCTGCCTGCCCTGGGCCTGGAGCTCCCAGTCCAACAGCTCCCTAGTGGTCCTTGCAGCTGGCGGCCGGCGCACTGTGCTGCCTGCCCTGCCCTGTGAGTCTGCGCACCATGCCCTGCTCTGCTGCCTGGTGGGCACCCTCCCACTAGCCATATTCCTGCGGGTGTCCTCCTTGCCAAAGATGATCCTGCTGTCCGGGCTGACAACATCCTACATCCTTGTTCTGGAGCTCAGTGGATACACCAAGGTTGGGTGAGTGTGGCGCCCCGAGGGAAAACTCTAGACAGGGTGATGTTAGTTATCATTCTCCTCTGATAATAATTTAATGAATCACTATTATTCTTAATCATCGCCTCAATTACTAACTCTATAGTCATAGTACTCTCTCCCTCTCTAACACACACACACGCTTGTGCATGCACACCAATTAGCAAGCCAAAGTGAACCAAATATATACAATTTTTTTTTTTTAGGTTAGTGGCTTTTCTATTTCTCTTCTTTAGTCTAGACTCTAGCGAAGCCTCTAACTTTTGGCTGAGATGAGAATCATCAGGCCTGGGGTCAGGCCCACGAGCCTTAGGCCTCGCTATCCATAGATGGCTCCCTGCCCAGACCTAGGCTTTGATGGCCATATATTGCCTGGAAACCGACACTAATGGGGTTTCTTCTCCACCTTTCCAGGGGTGGTGCTCTCTCCGGGCGTAGCTATGAGCCAATCATGGCTATCTTGCTATTCTCATGCACACTGGCCCTGCATGCCAGGCAAGTGGATGTCAGGCTACGGCTGGACTACCTCTGGGCAGCACAGGTAAGTTGAGCCCTCTGTCTCCTGGGGCATGAGATGGCCATGCGGAAAGTAGCAAAAACACTCATTGACCATGTGGCCCGCCAGAGATCTCACTTGGTAGTGCAGAAGAGCTGTTCAGGGACTTACTCAGGTCTGTCCTAGAGGCTTGAGTTCTAGGATCGACGCCTATGGGATGACTGTAGAGATGGCTGCAGGATGCATGGGCTGGGGACCGAAGTCAGAGTGACTGTTATCTTAGGGCCTGGCTATGGCCAGGACCCCATCAGGGTCCCTTTGAAAAATAAACATGCCAAACCTTGCTCCACTCACCCTGGACTTAGTAATTCTCAGGGTGTTTCTGACGGGAGAGGCGGGAGGGACCCTTGTGGTGGCATCAGCGAGTAGCCGTGTGAGCTGGTCTCGGACCCTGACTATCTGGGCGCCAGGCAGCTTGCCATGTTTCCTGTACTGAGCTTTCCATCCAAGTGTGAGAAAAGTGTTAGCTGAGGGTGCTTATTCGAACCCGGGTTCACAAAACCACTCTGGGGCATGGTGAGGTTTCCCAGTGACCGTGGCTGGGCAGAGTGGGGCTGCCCAGTGCTGGGGTGCGTGCGCATCTCCCCCTCCCCCGCTGGCTGCGCATTCCCCAGGCACTCGAGAATTGGGGTAGTTGAGCAGCTTGCCCAGGCTTGGCTCCCATCTGCAGAACTTATTGTGGTCTCCCCAGCAGCAAATTGCCTCCCGAGCCTTCCTTACCTGAAAAGGAGGGGTGAAGGCTAGTGAACCTGAGCCTCGGCAACAGCGACTCTTCTGATTCGGATGCACGCGGGACAGCCCTTTGCCATTAGAGTTTCCTTAGTTATAAGAGCAGCCCTGCCCAGGAAATAAAATGACGCGTGAGCAAACAGGGCCCACAGAGGGACCTGCGGGTGTCGGACAGTGGCCAGGCTGGAGTAAGCAGCGGAGCCAGGCTATCGCTGTGGTCTGTATGATAATCTGGTCAGGCTGTGGGCAGTGTGTGAGGCCAAGCAGGAATGTCTTCAGCCCAGGGCCTCTACTGTGCAGCCTGACTGCAGGGTCCCAGCTTAGAGCTGGGGCTCAGATGCCAGATAGTCGAGGACAGTTGGGAGGAGCCAGTGACTGTGGTAAGGAGGGTCCCTGTGGACACAGGAGTCTTGAGGAAGGACAGGTGTCTGTGGTTGTGAGACCAGCTCTGACACACTTGGTGGAATGGGAAATCCTGTTGATTTGAGCCTTCTCCTGGGGCTGAGCTGAGCAGCAGCCTGGACGGTGGAAGGGCAGAGACGGGGCAGAAGCAGCAGGAATGGCAAGGGCTGGGCGCGGCATCAAGAAGTCCCAGTTGCAGATTCCAGCAGCTTCATGTAGTGCCAGTATGGTCAGATTCTCCTCCTACCAGCAGTGAGGCGGGGTGAGAGCCCATAAAATGGAGTGCTGTTCCCCTTCTTGGCACCCTGTCCCCACGTCTGGCATGATGAAGCCTGCCATGTTCTCCCAGCTTGATTGTGCAGATGGCTCTGTCCCTGGGCTGCGGGTCATGGATCCTGTTGGGTGGCCAGTTCTTGCGGCTCTTACCATTGACTCGCCTCAAGCGGAAGCAGGAACTAAGGAGTTTATTGGTTCATAGCGTCCAGGCTGGGGGGTGCCCCTGATGACGGCATTCGCAAGCTCCTGGCAAGGAACCCTGGTCAGTTGCATTTTGCCCGAGTCACACCAGGTAATGGGAAGAGCCTCTATGGCAGCTGATATCGATCGTGGTCTCTGTTGAACTCAACTGTCTGTCCGGCGTAACCCAGCTGGCTGCCCGCTCTGGCCTGCTCTGGTCCACTGACTCTGCCTGCCATCAGCCAGATACTTGGGTTTCAGATCTCATAGTGAATATTTACTAGAGAAAAATGCACGCGGGATGAGATTGGAAGGCCAGGACACTTGTCACAACGAGGTGGGGGTCTAGAAGGCTGTTTACTAGGGAGGACATCCAGTTGTTCTGCAGTCTAAGCAAGGGGAAATGGGGCCTGGCTGTGAATTCCTTCTCAGGGGGTGATTACATCACCCCTTAGGTAGACATTTTTGTTTCTTTTGTGGATTGACATGGCCTTTTCTTGGCTTTTATTATTAAATCACCATATTTGTTGTTAAATGCAGTATTTAATGTTATTAAATCATGTGGTTCTCCATCTAGCCACACCTTCTACCTCCACCTATTCCGTATAGGTTTTCAGGAAGTGTGGGGCACAGATGTATTCCCTTGAATGTGTTCCTCACGCATGCATGTCATGATGGCAGGGTTGCTAAATGGAACATACCAACACTTTTTTTTTCCATAGACAGGTAACAAGAAACATCCCTTTGCTTTCCCGTAACCCCAGCAAAACATGGAACTTTCGGGACTTTGTCTGTTTGCCCTCTGGATATTTAGTCAGGTTGTAGAGACGTGAGAGGACCTCAAACTCTTGCCTCATTGTCCGGACAAACACTAGCTGGGTTAATTATTTTTAGATACCACGTTGGCCATACAACCCTACGTAAACAAACAGGTTTCTCTTTGCCCTTGGGGAAATTCTTTGGCTCTTCATCTTTAACTGTTGGCATAATTTCATTTCAACATTATTTTCTTCTTTGGTTTTTTGAGACAGGGTTTCTCTGTGTAGCCCTGGCTGTCCTGGAACTTGCTCTGTAGACCAGGCTGGCCTTTAACTCAGAGACCCCCCCTGCCTCTGCCTCCTGAGTGATGGAATTAAAGTTGTACTTCATCATGCCCAGCAACTAATATTATTTTCATTGAATTAGTAGACATAATCATTATGGCAAACATAATTCTAATGTTTATGTTCATTTGTATGGATGCTTTTAGCTTGCTTACCAGTAAATGGTTAATCTCAGGTGAATCCCCATCCTGTTGAAGCCATCACCAGCTCTGAGGAGGGTTGCCTGTGGACTGCATTCCCATCAGTAGAACTAGATCAGACCCTGCTGCCTTTCTTCCTTCACCCCACAGGTTCTTGACGGTGCTTTCTTTTCTGCGCATATATGGCAGTAGCAGGGACTTTACATGTATGGAACTTAGGGTCCTTTTCCTGGGACTCTGAAATGCTATAGGTCATATCTTCCTTCTCCTCTGGTTGGCACTGTGAGTGGGCACATGGAGCCAGATGATTCCCAGTTATCTCAAACTTTCTCACTCGTATTACTATGCCGTAAATGATGTATGTGTTTGGGGGCAGTGATCATGCCACAGCTCAAATATGGAGCCCAGGGGACAGCTTCGGGGAGTTGATTCTCTCCTTCCATCTTTTCGCTGGCTCTTCTGCCAGCTATCTACAGCAAGCACCTTCCTGTTGAACCATCCCACCAGGCCCATCCTTCACTCCTGATTGGTTCTACCACCTCTCAACACTACCACACCGAGGACTGAGTTGTGTGCCCCCCAATACACACATAACACCACACTGAGGACTGAGTAGTGTGCCCCCCAAATACACACATAACACCACACTGAGGACTGAGTAGTGTGCCCCCCAATACACACATAACACCACACTGAGGACTGAGTAGTGTGCCCCCCCAAATACACACATAACACCACACTGAGGACTGAGTAGTGTGCCCCCTCAATACACACATAACACCACACTGAGGACTGAGTAGTGTGCCCCCTCAATACACACATCACATCACACTGAGGACTGAGTAGTGTGCCCCCCGAAATACACACATAAACACACACCCTGGGAACAAACCACATGCGTGGGGACGTCTTCCATTTGTCATAGTTTTCTGGGAGACTTCAGTAGAATTAGAGTTGTTTCTTCCATAAATGTTAGGGGGAATGAAATGAAGCCTCTGAACTGGATGGTTTATCTGCTGCCCAACGAGGAGATGTTAAGGTAAAATTCAAGTTCCCCCAAACCATGAGGCCCCCTAGGCCTCCCATTCCCATTGCTTGCTGCAGTGGCTTTGGGAATCCAGTCCTTCCCTGACATCTGCTCTTTGTTGACTTAAAACTGGCCACAGCGGCCCTTGCTGTTCCTTTCATATTTGTGGAACCTGATTGTGTTATTTAATTTCTTGTGATTGGTCACAACTGAATTTATTGTTGTCTTAGTGCCATTTGGCGGTGACTTGAGAGTCGCTTGTCCTTTCTGGAGTAAGCGCTCTGCTTGCTCCGTGTTGTAGACCCCGAGCGTGGTTATAATGGTTCTGGGAGTGCTGGCGTGTGGGGTGACTTCATCTTCGTTTGCTCCAGAGTATTCTCGGATTTTCCTCTTCATTTCTCCACCCAAAGAGGAGGAGTGTGTACTTTGATCTGGAAGATTCTACAAAGGTCTTGTAGTTAATAACTTCAAAATTAATTTTCCTGTAGTTGGAGGACTCTCATGACTTGAAGCCTGTTAACTTCCTTGAGGTTTGCTACACTGTCCATGGTCTGTGTGTTCCTATATAACACGTATTTCCTGTAGCTGTTCAATGATGTTTTGTAAGACTTTTCACGGAAACAGCTTTAGAACAGAAATGAGAGTTCATCAGAACATGATCTAATCCTACATTTCAGAACCCTATTCTCAGAAAAAAAGTAAAACAAAACAGAAACCCTCCGGTTTATTTAGAATCGCTAGAAAGAATATGATCATGGTCATTACTGATCAAGTTCTTTGAATTCAGTATTTGGCTAGTCAGGGCAGATTGTGCTGCAGTAGCTACCATGCCCAGCGTGTCAGTAGCATTGACTAGCCGAGCTTCATTCTTCCTGCTACACACGTTTATGCAGGTTAGCCATGGGTTACACCATCACAGTCCTCCAGACAACAGGCTGGACGCACCAGCCGAGAGTGCACCTTAATCCCCCTTCTTTAAGGGAGGCACGTCCACCTGCCACTGGCGACTGGAAGTCAGTGGAGAATATTAAGAACGTCTACCTCAGAATGTTCAGAGGATGGAGAATCTTGGAGTCTGTTGTGGGCAGGAGGGCTCACATTGCTCACAGGCTCCTCTATTACATAAGCAGGAGATATATAGGGTCCACAATTCCAGCCCAGTCTGCTTGGCTTGAGCCACCCTGATCTAAGAGGTAGAGACACCATGGAGTGTTAGAGGCCCTGTCTGATCATCATTACACCGAGGTCTTTACGTGTGCAGAAGGTGTGTGTTTTACAGTGTGCTCTAGTTTATGTGGCAGTTACCAAACAAAGGTTTGTTCCTGTGATCTTTTAGATGAGGTCTGGGGGTGGTACCACCTACCATACGTTGGGCCCTTCCCATCAATCACCAGTTAAGAAAATGCCCTATAGCTGAATCTTACGGAGGTGTTTTCTAATTGAGGCTCCCTCCTTTCAGATGACTTCAGCTTGTATCAAGTTTACATAAAACTAGCCTGCACACTGTACATGGATAGTTCATTTCCCTCTCTGGGCTTGCTCCAGAAGAGGTGGCTCCTAGAGCTAGGCGTGTCTCCAAAGAAACAGACTAGATAATTCAAGAAAGAGGACATCCAGAAGCGCCTTTGCAGCGACGATATGAAAATCAAGTAATGTGCTGTCCTGATACGAAAGAATGAAGTGAGCCGGGCGGTGGTGGCACATGCCTTTGATCCTAGCACTCGGGAGGCAGAGCTAGGCAGATCTCTGTGAGTTCGAGGCCAGCCTTGTCTACAAGAGCTAGTTTCTAGGACAGGCTCCAAAGTTACAGAGAAACTCTGTCTTGAAACAACCAAACAACCAAACAAATAAACAAACAAAATAAGTATAAAGTGGTGGCCATGCTCCGGATGGGTGTCTGACCCTGGCAGGAATCACAGAGGAGGGTGGGGCATTCTTGCAGGCTCTTGGTTGTGAGGAACACACTGTTTATTTCTGGCACTACGCTGGGGGTTGCTGGTGTTCTCTGACTAAGAATGTTCTGTCAGGGTGTTGGGTGAGAGTCACCCGTACACACGTCAGAGTCCCAGGGAGGGCCAGGTCAGGACATTAGTTGTCTCGCTTTGTACTTTATCCAAACTTACAAGCACACCAGCTCTGACCTTGGAAATGCTTCGTCATGGTTGGTAGATGTGCCAGGCCAATCCGCTCTAAAATGTAGCACACATGAGAAAGGGAACGCCTTTTGAAGAAGTGCTGAGAGCACGCTTTGGAAACAGTTCAGTGTGTTTCTCACGCGACCTTACTGACAAGAATAATGTGTGTCACCCAGTAACCTATTCCTTAAAAAAAAAAAAGAAAGAAATCTGAGTTTTCTGACTGTTTAGAAAATCTTAAGAGAATTTCAGTGGATTTTCATCTCGTGAAAAATATAACAATTCTGTTTGATTTCTTAAAATTACTGCTCCGAGTAGGATGGACATTTGTCAGTCAGAATTCAACAACAGAAACCTTTTGACCTGTGCACAGAGTAAGACACATGCGAACATAGGAAGAACAAAGACCCTAGCGGTCCCTAAATCCAAATCCTATAAGCAGAGCCCAGAATAAAACCTTTCAGTACAGTGTGCTGAGCCAGGGATAGTTTTCATTTTACTGCTTTTTTTTTTAAATTCTGTTTTTAGTCTTTGGAAGTTTCATATACATGCATAAAGTATATTAATCATAACCATAAAAGGAAATTTAGACTTCCTTTTAAGAACATATATAACACTTTTGTGTGGGGCTGGGTGTAGAGGCGTACACCTTTAATTCCAGCACTTGGGAGGCAGTGGCAGGAGGATCTCTCTGAGTTCAAGGCCATCCTGGTCTACGTTGTGAGCTTCAGGTCAGTCAGGATCATATAGAGAGACTCTGTCTCACAAACAAAACAGCTAATACATGTCTTCTTTCCCATTTCCTAGCCACACTTAAACTTTGACTCTTTACCGTTTCCCCATCTCCTATCATGTTCTGCGGTCACGTCTAATTGAACTTTCCCCTCGGTTGCAGGCCTGTAGGTTTCTGTGTAACTCATTCACCCACCATTTCTTTTGGCTACACCTCTGTCAACATTTCATTTCCCCATCTCTTCCCCACCTACATGCTTGACTCTTTCCAACCCCTCTCTGTTTTGATTTTATCTGTCTTTTGGCATATGCTCCAGAAGTCAGGGATTATTACAGCACATTATTTTTAAGCAAAGAATATTCAATTATTTTGTTTTTTATGAAAATATTACTGATAGTAACAATAATTATTTTAGAGAAGATAAACATTGTTGTGCCATTAATACAACCAAGCTATTATTTTTAAAATATAGTTTTCCATCTTAATTCTACCCTTTAAAGGCTTTTGTTTGGGATCCACTGGTATGCAGCAAGTTAAATATAATTAGTAATACATTTCCTATGGAGAAGAGGGTGTTTGCAATGTTCTGTTGACAGGAACGGGGGATGAAAAGACTGAGGCCGGAAGTCAGAGGGCACTGACCTTTGAGAGAGACCCAGAATAAGTCACAGAGTCACTCATGGGACACTCGCTGCCACAGAGCCACCCCCCCCAACAGTGGGTCAGGACAAAAGCATGACCAATCCCCTCGTGTTGTTTTTCTTTCCAGCAGAGGTCATGGACTCTGAGCCCCCTTCAGAATCTCCAGTTACTATGTCCCTCTGTTTGCAGAGTGGGCTCCAGCCTGTCTGGGTGGCGGTGGCCAGTGTCACCTCTGGTTTGACCTGGAGTCTGGGGCCCAGGGCTGTCTTTCTTGTCTTTCCATGCACTGCAGTCAGCCCCTCTCTATTGGGTTATGCTAACTCATTGATCTTGTGTAAAAACAAAAAACAAAACCAATACATATAACTTAGCCCCCCCTTTCCCTGCACTAGGCTTGGCCTTTCACCCTGTGGTCTCTGTGTCCCCATCACAACTCCTTGACTCAAACCTTCCTCTCCTTACTCCTTGAAATCATTAGTTCCTGGCTTGACTGGTAATCTAGATCTCGACAGGAGACCTAGCAACATGTAGCTGGTAAAATCATCTCTAGGGAGAGCAGAGTAGCCCTCCCCAATGCCTTTGGCAAATGCAGCCCTAGGAACCGTGGTTTAAAGGTGATGAAAAGGTGCTGTTGCGTGGAGATGTGCCTGTCTTGCCCTGTATATCACTGACTACCACATGGGATTGGTCCGTGGATGGCTTCCGTGGCAGCCCCCGAGCGTCAAGGCACCATGGTGGCATTTCTGCCATACCAGGCGTTTGATGTTCATGAATGGAGTAACACACGTATTTAAATATGACTATTTCTCAAGCCAAATCCTGTGGAGGGCCAAGTTTTATAGCAGAGATATACAACTTCTGTTTCTGAGAACTGTGGCATACCATAGATTGGCCCGCACTGGTAGCCCCCTTGAGCCTCATGGTGGCCCGTGCATGGGACCATCCCTGACACTTTTTCTTATCACTATAGAGCCATAGTTCACGGTAAGCAGGCTCCGACTGGCTGGCAGTCCTTAGTGCCTCATCCCCTGCTTCTGGTTCAGAGACTGTGCACTCACTGGGATGAGCTGGATCCTCAGCAGACCAGATCTCACAGCGTTCTTGTCATAGTGCCAGCAGGATGTGAGCTCTTGTGGAGGCAACACAAGTTCTGGGCGAGATGCCAGCCACTTGGTCCTGAGTCTTCTGGTGAAGGCAGACTAGAGACCTGCCTGGGGCTGGTGCGATCTAGAGTGGGCACATAGGCTCCCAAGAGTTGCTCAAGAGACAGGAATGGGATCTGGGGAACAGACCCTGACAACGGGAGCGCCATTATCAACCACTGAAAGTTACAATGCCGGGTGGAGAATCCTTCAACTCTGCAGTAAGGCTCTGGTGCTGTGTCTGGTATGAAAGATGAAGAGTGGTCATGTGGATCACGTGTGCATCTAGATTCCTGCATGGGTGATCAGTGAGGTTGGAGCACCAGTCTACTCCTCTAGCCACTCAGGGAATAAGGGAAAAGCTCTTTAATAGTGAGCATCCTGCTCTAGCTAATGCTCAGAGAAACCAGCTATGAACAGAAACTCTTCACATAATGTTTATATAGACCATAGGCTTCAACACTCCACAGATATACTTTGATCAACTAAACAGAGAGAAAGCTTCAAGTCTGGACAATTAAGACACGTTGGACATTTTACAACAATGATGTTGTCACGGTTACTTTTAATGTAGACCAGCATTGTTCTTTCCCAGCAGTTGTTACCTGGGTCATCCTGTCTGGCAGAATTATGCTAGATCTAACCAAGATCTAGGCATGGTTCTCTGGTATGAACATAGGGTCTAATAGGCGGCAATCCTGTTGAACAAATCTTAGCAGGCACATATTCCCAGCAAGCGTGAAGTTCAATTATGTTAGACGTACACATATCTCCTCCGGTCCCTAACAAGCCTGTTCAGCATGCTGTTTATCTTCCGGGAAACTAGTGGCAACACTCCTTCAGGTGAAGTCCACTTTGTGTAACTTACTATTCCGCACGCAAGCTTATTAGTCAGTCCTCCGTCGCATCATCTTTCTGGTGTCGAGGTGTCATGGTGGGGGGGTGAGGGCAGCATGCATGGCTGGCATTCATAACCCGTGACCTCCAGGCGGAAGAGGAGCGCGATGACATGGAGAGAGTGAAGCTGGACAACAAGAGGATCCTCTTCAACCTCCTGCCGGCCCACGTGGCGCAGCACTTTCTCATGTCCAATCCCCGGAATATGGTAAGTGGGAGGGCCTCGCGGGGGCCTGCTGGGAAGTGGGAGGACCTTGCGGGGGGCCTGCTGGGAAGTGGGAGGGCCTTGCGGGGGGCCTGCTGGGAAGTGGGAGGGCCTTGCGGGGGCCTGCTGGGAAGTGGGAGGGCCTTGCGGGGGGCCTGCTGGGAAGTGGGAGGGCCTTGCGGGGGGCCTGCTGGGTGAGATTTTCTTTCCCTCCTCTGCGTGAACTGTTTGGTCAGAGCTCCTCACAGCCTTGCCTGCTGTAGTGACTGCAGGCACCTGCGTAGCACAAAGGAGATGCTGACAAAAAGCCACGTTCAAAAGGAAAGAAATCGGGGCTGGCTTTTAAAAGGTTCTAAGGATAGGAGCAGGCTGGAGGTTCAGCCTTTATCTGCCCTGCCGGAACCAGCAGCTGGTGTCTCTGTGTAGTCAAGCGAGCTTTAGAGCCATGGTTCCCCCTTACCTGCTATGCTCTCGCCTCGCTAGGCTCAAGTCCAAAGCCGGCCACTCAGGATTTGCCCGTGCAGTCCACGGCACAACCTGGAGCCCCCAGTGTTTCTCCTTACGGCCTGGCTTGTCCCCCCTTTCAAATGCTATTCCTGCTGCCGTAGCATGGCAGGGCTGACCCCTTCCTGCTGCCGTAGCATGGCAGGGCTGACCCCTCTGTCTCTGCAGGACCTCTATTACCAGTCCTACGCCCAGGTGGGCGTCATGTTCGCCTCCATCCCCAACTTCAATGACTTCTACATTGAGCTGGACGGCAACAATATGGGGGTCGAGTGCCTGCGGCTCCTCAACGAGATTATTGCCGACTTTGATGAGGTGAGACCTTGCAACATCATCGACTTGCAGGGCATCAAGGATGATTCTTCGTGGAGTGTCCGCTGTGAATCCATTAGGGTCCAGGGCAGCTGTGATGGTTAAGACAGAGCCTATTGACCAGGGCAGGGCAGCGTCCACTCTGGGTGTGCAGGTGGGAATCTCTAGCCCCTTCCCCCACCGGGCACTGTGCTTGCTCCCTTTCCCCCCAAGTGACTGTGAGTTTGGAGGCAGGGACATGGATGTATCCTATGCTGCACCTTCTCGGTGTCCCTTTCATACCCCAGAGGAGCTAGCTGCTGTGCCCTATTTGAAGGCCACCTTCTCTGTTGCCCCCTAGTGGATGATGTCTGTAGGACACCTCTCTAGTGTTCTGTGATGATTAACTGGTTTCTGTTTTAAACAAAGCTCATGGACAAGGACTTTTACAAGGACCTGGAGAAGATCAAGACCATCGGGAGCACCTATATGGCCGCCGTGGGGCTGGCGCCCACAGCAGGAACCAGAGTAAGTAATTCCCTTGCCACTTGCTCGGGTCTGGGCCTAGTTCGTTGTAGATGTTTCTGGCACTCTAGACAGGTCCTCATACTGGGCTTGGTTTCCTTGTGCTAGGTTGGGGGAGAAGAGCCTAGGCTATCTTGGCATTGCCTGGTTCTCTCTAGATACCCAACCTTAGGAAAGTCTTAAGCCTTGAGCCCTCCTCCTCACTTCCTCCCTGTGCTCCCACCTGTGGAAGGCTGAAAACTGTAACCCCCACAATGGAACTGTGAAAATGAAGTGCTTCTGCAGCTACCGAGGAGATTGATTCATAATTAACAGTCCCCCGGAGGAGGAGTCAGAGGGCTATTTCACCCCTCAGTTAAGGCATGAAGGAAGCTAGTTGCCGGTAGCCTTTTAGGGAAGGCTTCCTGACTCCTCCCAGGTGACCCCCTCATACCAAAGCTAGACAACGACATCACAAGAAAGGAAGACCACAGATCAGTGTTTATTTCTCACAAATGTAACTGCATAAATTCCTCATCAAACATTAGCAAACACAACCAAATAATAAGTCAAACGAATTCTACACGAGGTCCGTGGATTTATTCCAGGTATATAAGACTGGTTTAACACTCCAAAATCAATTTCTGAAATTTGCACTATCAACATATGATCCTAAAAATTGATGCAACAAAGTCCATTTGCTTCAATACCTGTTCCTGAATAAAAATTGTTAAACTCAGAAAAAAAGAAACTTCTAACTGGACAAACACCATACATAAAAGCTCTACAGTTTAATATTATATCTAATGTGGAAAAACTCCCCAACCCAAGATCAGGAGCATTGCAAGGACATCCCTTCTCACCAGCATCGATATTAGTGTTATCATTAATTATTAAAGTAAGGATTTTGCTCACTATTCTGGCTGGAACTTGAACCATTATGTAACCCAAGTTGGCAAAGAATCCCAGTCCCACTTCCTCCAGCTCCTGACTTCTGGGATTGTGTACCCCATACTCCACTCTCCCACCGCTAACAGTTAGCAGTGTTCTGGAAAATCTAGCTAAGGCCATAAGACAAGAAAGGAAGATAAAGCACATATGAACTTTAAGGGAAGAAAGAAAACTGTCTTTGTGTGCAGATCACATTATTATACACACACACACACACACACACACACCTGCGCGCGCGCGCACACCAAATGAAAGCACCAATGGTGGGCAGGTTGGGGGATGGCCAGTATACCACAGAGTTCATATGTAAAAGTCAGTCCTGTGTAGTAGCAAATGACACTTGGTATTTGAAATTACAAACATGACACTGTTAATATTAGTGCTAAAATATAATGCTGGGTATAAATATAACATGGCATATACAAGATCTTTATAGGGAAAACTATTCTGTGTCCCTGCACGGGAAGGATGATGACTGTCAAGATATCAGTGGTTATAAATTTGATTAATGAAATTAATCCAGTCTCAATCAAAATTGTATCAGGATAGCTCATAACATGACAAACTGAATTTAAATTTATAGTGAGAAGCAGAGGATCCAGAAGAGCCAAGTCAGCGCTGGAGAAGGAACTAGAAAGCTACAGCAACCATAGCAATGTAGTGTCCTGGGGATGTTTCAGATTGGTCAGTGGAACAGGGCAGAGTGCCCAGAAAGAGACACACGTAGCTGCGCTCAGTTGATCTCTATTTTACTATAATAATTGCCTATTAATATGAAAAAATACAACTAAGATAAAGATATTCTGCTTTTCATAAGACTTGAGTCAAGTCTTGAGTCAAGTGATTAACCTAAATGTAAACATTTTTTTAAAAAAAAAACTATAAAATTTCTGAACAGTAGCATGGGAGAAAATCTAGACGATCTTGAGTTTGAGATGGTTCTTTTTAGATGGAGCTCCCACAGCATGACCCCTGAAGGAAAAGATTAGAAAAGCCCCTCCTCTGTAAACAGGATTGTTGAGAATGAGCAGTCACTCTGCAGGCTGAGAGAAGATTTGCAAACCACCTGTCTGATAAAGGACTTATATTTAAAATTAAAAAAAAATACCCTAAGATTAAGAAATAAAAAAATGCCAACCTAGTTAAAAAGTGGGCAGTCTAAATAGGTGCCTCATCATTGAAGCCCCACAGAGGCAGGAAGCACATGAGAAGATGCCCATAGCCTCTGTTAGAGGGGCATGAAAATATGCCCATAGCCTGTGTTAGAGGGGCATGAGAAGATGCCAATAGTCTGAGTTAGAGGCAGGAAGCACGTGAGAAGATGCCCATAGCCTGTGTTAGAGGCAGGAAGCACGTGAGAAGATGCCCATAGCCTGTGTTAGAGGCAGGAAGCACGTGAGAAGATGCCCATAGCCTGTGTTAGAGGCAGGAAGCACGTGAGAAGATGCCCATAGCCTGTGTTAGAGACAGGAAGCACATGAGAAGATGCCCATAGCCTGAGTTCTTAGGGAGGAGATTAAAGCATTGGCCTAAAACTGTACTGACTATTGGAACAGCCAAAATCCAGAACACTGATCCCACCAAGAGACGGGAAGGATGACGGACAGCAGGAACTCTCGCTCCTTAATGGTGGGAATGCAGAATGTTCTAGCCACTGTGGAGACAATTTGGCAGCTCTTTCCAAAGCCAATTAGACTGTTCTCACTGCCCAGACATCCCGACAACTGCAGTCCTTGGTACTTACCAAAATGAGATGCAAACCCACATCCACATGACATCTGTATATAATTAGTCATAACCACTAAAAAACTGGAAGCAAACAAAATTCCCTTCATTAGGCGAATAGATAAAGAATGTCTGACGTGTCCATAAAATGAAATACTACTGTCATAAAATAGAAGTGTGCAGGTGGCAATGAGACACTGGGTGACCTTAAGGTACTTGTGGTCCTGCCTGAAAGACGTAACTACAGAGACAGAATTCGTGGCTTCTGGGCATGGGGTGGAAGGAGGACCGACTCAGCAGAGCACAGGGGATGTTGAGGGCAGCTATTGCGTGACACTGGTGGCTGCATGACATTCTACTTTCCTCAAACCTGCAGAGTATACAGTATCAAGGGTGAGCTCTGACATTAACTGTAGCAGTAAGACGGTGGGAATAGGCCAGTAGTGTCTCGCTGACTGTAACGGAGGTGCCGCTGGCTGCTGGGATGCAGGTATTTAGCAACAGCCAGTTGTGTGCAGAGGAGATTACTACAGGGAGACTCCATCATCTGCTCAGTTGCATACAAACCAAAGTTCTTTGAAAAATAAAGCATGTTCAATGTTGTTTGAAGAACGCCGGGTGGTGGTGGTGCACGCCTTTAATCCCAGCACTTGGGAGGTAGAGGCAGGTGGATCTCTGTGAGTTTGAGGCCATCCTGGTCTACAAGAGCTAGTTCCAAGACGACAGGCACCAAAGCTACAGAGAAACCCTGTATTTAAAAAAAAATCAAAGTAAAAAACAAAAAAAGAACGTTAGTTCCCTGATGTTGAGGACAATGAGTTTCCTGGAGAAATACAGATTAAAAACCTTCCTGGCCGTCACTGTCTGACAAATGAAGGGACTTGGTTCACCAATCACATCCACACAGATGATAGTTGCAGCTTCGGTCTCTAGGAAGGGAACCAGTGCCTCTCCCTGACCGACATATGCCTCTGGTCTTTGTTTAGTTTATCTGTAATACGTATTGATAGCACTGCCCAAGTAGGCATCTGGGCACCTGATATCCTGGTCCCAGGAGCTGTTTCCCATACCTCCAGAGGGGCATGATTAGGATGAGTGGTTTCTGCCTGTGTCCATCAGAAGCCATAGTTTGAGCAATATCCTGAGCTTTCTACCCGTAGAATAAGAGGATCAATGTGTCCCCAGCCAAATAGCAAGAGTACCTGCTATTTCCAGGAGTGCTGCTTTGTAGGAATTAAATCCCAGTCCCAGGACCTGTCCAGGCAATCCCTGACCCCTCCTGGCCTGGCACTCCGCACACTACTGTTCTCTTTTCACACCTAGGCTAAGAAGTCCATCTCTTCCCACCTGAGCACACTGGCAGACTTTGCCATCGATATGTTTGATGTCCTGGATGAAATCAACTACCAGTCCTACAACGACTTTGTTCTCCGAGTTGGTAGGTGACTCTGGGATCATCCCTGGCACTGATGGAAGATGCTGGGGGCAGAGTCGGCCTGTGGGATCCCAAGAGATGGGTCTTGCTGGTCAGGGGCACATGGGGACAGCATCGTCTCTGAAGGTGACCTGGGGCAGTGCAGTGCTGCAGAAAGGAGTTTAGGAGTAAGGATTCATTGTGCAGCCCAAGGGACACAGAAAGCCCCTTGATTCACTGCTGCAGCCATTCAGAGGCACCTCTGTATCCTTGGTCACCTGGGGACAGGCTGTCACCGCCCTGGTCGCTGACTAAGGCTGGCTAAGAGGTTTTGGAGGAAGGCCAGCAGCAGGGCCGGGCAGCTGCTCCTTGTTTGCGACGTGAGAGTCCTTGTTTGATACCCAGGACCTTTTCTCATGTTTACAAAACCCTATTAGAAACTGTGCTTTGGGGGCTGGAGAGATGGCTCAGTAGGTAAGAGCACTGACTGCTTTTCCAGAGGTCCTAGGTTCAATTCCCAGCAACCACATGGTGGCTTACAGCCCCTCTATACTGGGATCTGATGCCCTCTTCTGGCATAAAGTCATATAGACAGACAGAACATTCATATACATAAAATACATAAATCTTAAAATAGATTTTTAAAAAGAAAAAGAAAATAGAAATTCAGCTTTTACCTAAATGTAGACTGTTAGATCAATTCTTACTCATGTAGAGTCCAGTTGAGTTAGAAGCGGATAATTTCTGTTCTTCCCTTTCTGTCTCTTTGTATCCCATACCCCCTTTATTCCTGTCTTGTTTAGGATACAGTTAACTGGAGGTTTATGGCCACTCCGCTATGCAAACGTCCAGTAGCCTTAAACATGGCTTTTTAAGCCATCTGGTTTGTGCTTGGGTGCAAGGGTGATGGGAGGTGAATGGTTTCACAGCAGGTGTTGTGTCGGTGCCCTTAGAAGCAAGCTGTTTCAACATGGTGTCCCCTGAGGACAGGGGCAGAGCAGCCCTGGCCTCTTTCCTAGTGGCCAGTCTCCTCCTGGGCCCCAGGCTCTGATCAATGCCAGTGCTAATGTAATAAGGCACAGACTGGATCTGCTGGAGATTCCTCTGGCCCTGCCCCTGGTGCCTGGGTTGTTTCCCTAACGAGATTGGATGCTAGTCCCTTATGGCTCTACTTCCCAGCTGGCTAGTCCCTGCCCTGGTTCCCCTACCTGGCTATGGGTGACTGAGATTCACAAAAGTAGCTCCTAGAATCCTATCAGCCATTTGCCAAGTGGTCCTCAGGTGTCCTCCCTGGGTTACCCAGGAGCCTCCATGTCTGTGACTTCAGAAGAAGTTCAGGAACATTGCTTCACATGCCCAGATAGACAGGCAGGAAGTGGCATCTACTCAGACCCCATTTGCAGGGTCAGCGACCTGTAGGCTGTCATGAGAGTGTGCCAGATGTCCCACTAAGGGTGGACCAGGACAGGATGGCACAGGGCATTTACAGGGAAAGAAACCCATGCAGAGAAGGTGAACACTTTGTCAAAGTTCTCACAAATGGTAACCCAGACTTGAGTGTACCTGGACCAGAGGGGATGCTGAAGAGCTGTCCAGGTCCCTGAGGCCAGTTGGACCCCGACCTGTGGAAGGAAACGGGGTGAAACGGGGTTCATGCCCTCCTCCCTGGACATCTGAATTTGTACTTGGTGCTAAGACCCTCATTCTGAGCAGTATCCTAGGAATCTACAGCTACTTTGGGGGGCAGAGGAGATGTGCCTGGGGGCAAGGAACACTGCGATCATCAAGGCTATTGAGCTAGAGTTCCTGGTAGCTCCAAGAACAGGACTTTGCACAAGGGACAAAGTGGCAGTGACACAGAAATATGTCCTAGCGAGAATCCACTCCACTCACTCAGGAAAACTAAGATCCTTACTGATAACGTGTCCAGCTCTGGCTAATACCCAGAGAGCAGCCGGTGATGAACCAAAGACTTTTTCCCTAAGCTATAGAGACTTTGGGCTCGTCATTGTGTGTGTGCTGCTATCCCCCAGTCTCTTCCAGATCCTGGCCCCCAGTTACACTGAGACAGGAGATTGTAAGTCTGGCCATTCAGGCAGATGGGAGATTTACACAGCAAAGATACTGCCGGAATTCTTTCTTTGTTCTACGCTGGCTCATCTTGCCCACTTGGGGCAGAACTAGGCTTTTCCTGATTTAAAGGCAGACCAGGGCTTAACCAGGGCTGTGACTCTGCACCCTTGAGCTGCCCTAAATGCTGTTTGATGTGGGGTGGTTGTAGGTAGAGCTGGTCCCCTTTTGCTATGGGGATGGAGCCTAATTAGAGGTCAGTCTTGGTGACCAACGGTGAACAGAAACTTTCTCAGCAACCCTAAGCTTCAACTGAGGCACCAACACTTCCTTTCTAAGGAGCCAGTTCACACAGTACTCACCTTTTAAGTAAATTTATTAGTAAAGCCTTTTCAGCATTGATCTTACCTCTTCGGGTTTCTCCTGCATCCAGGCCAGTGCTGCTGCAGGTATGGTCACTAATGCCGAGTGGGCTGCCCACTGGGGAGACCTGGGCTGGTTTGATTGGTTGATTCGGATTGCTGCCACCTGTGTTAGGCTGGAGGCTCCTTTAGAGAGGGACCTGGCTCTATGTGGCCCTCACACTGATACTGAAGGGTGCGTGCCTTCTCTCCAGGAACAGTGGCAGCACACAGGCTGCCCAGTCACACTTTTCCGGCTGCCCACAGGCCATTCTGTGACTGTTTTCCAGGCATCAACGTTGGCCCTGTGGTGGCTGGAGTGATCGGCGCTCGCAGGCCCCAGTACGACATCTGGGGGAACACAGTCAACGTGGCCAGTCGGATGGACAGCACTGGGGTCCAGGGCAGAATCCAGGTAAATCACCCAGACATCCCAGAGATACAGGGATCCGTCCAGCAAGTGAGGAAATTGAGGCATGAGGGATCCAAGGTGAGCCTTGGGTCGGTGACCAGTAAGTGGCAGGGCAGATTGAGCTGAGTGTCTTGGTGTCTTCTGGGAGCCTGGACAACACTGTTAAAGTTGGCAGATTGCTTTTGCTGTTTGATTTTTTCCACGCTTCCTTTGGGCCACTCCTGAGTGAGCAAATCACAGTGAATCAGGGGTCACTAAGTGACCTGACAGCCTGGCTTCTCAGTTGCTCTTCCTTGTTCAAACCCGTGGCCACACCTGGACTTGGTGGCACATACCTTTAATCCCAGCACTCAGGAGGCAAAGAAAGGTGGGTCTCTGTGAGTTTGAGGCCAGCCTGGTCTACAAAGTGAGTTCCTGGACAGCCAGAGCTTTCTAGTGAGATGCTGTCTCAAAAGCAAAAACCAAATAAGCAAAAATACCAGGCTCACTATTCAGCTGTTGTAGGAGCATAGTGGGGAAGAGATGTCTCTCGTGTTTGGAGAGCAGGATGGTGAACATGCCCATTGCTCCTGAGGCGCTTCTCCCAGATAGGACGAGACTCAGCGGCTCTATCTTCTAGGAGCCACTGAAAGGCCGGCATCTGGTCCGCATTGGTGTGGGGGACGGTGCAGCTTTTGGTATTTGCCCCTAGAATAACACGAGAGCTGTCATTTGGATGTAGTCCCGTGAGTTGCATGGGACCTATAAAGGGTGCCCTGGCCTCCTACCGTCCACTAGAGAACTGCAGCCTTCTGGGGTTATTATTCTGGTGCATTTCCCCTGGGTTCAGGACCTGTAGGAACAGGGCATGAACACAGGACAGCTGAGAGATAGTGCAGGTCCCCTACTGTGGCTAGGCTGCTGTCACAGCTGGGGTTTCCGACTCCGTGGTTATTATGGTGTAGTGCCCTACTGGGCGCTGATCCTTCAACTTGCCAGAAAGTCTCCATCATCCCAAAGCACTGTGGGGTACAAGCATGTGCCCCAGTTTCTAGTTCCAGCACCAAGTTCCAGTGCTCCTTAGTGGCTCTGCATTTTTGTATTGATGACATTTCTTTAATTTTTTTTCAGATTTCTTTTATTGTGGTAAAATACACACAAAATGCACTGTCTTCACCATTGACGTGCAAAACTTTGTGCATCCTTATAGTGGTGCAGCTACCCCTGCTGTCCTGTCTAGGACATGTGGTCTGTGGTCACCCGGGAGAATATGCTTACACCCTGCATCGACTTCCCCGGACCAGCCATTCCCAAGGGAGGCTTTCTGCCTTTTGTTACTGTGTAAACTGTCCTGGTGAGAGCAACTCAGTGGAGAAAGGGTTTATCTTAGCTCAGAGCTGTTCTAGTATGGTCTGTCATGACAGAAGTCAGGCCAGTGGGAACTTGCTGGCATTATGTGCTGCAGTCACAAGAGCGATGATGCACGCATGCCAGGGCTTGGAAAGCTTAGCCCAGGCTCCACCCACAATTGAGACAGGTCTTCCCATACCAAAACAGCCCCCAGAGTCCCTCTTCCCAAGGGGTTCTAGACTCTGTCCAGTTGACAATGCTAACTAAACACCCCACTACCAGTATTCCTTGGTAACTCGAGGCTCACATACAAACCCCTTTTAAGTCATAAACTTCCACCCCTTGGTCCCATAGGCTCAAGACCATCTTAAAGTCTATTCCAGCCAAAATAAAGATCCTCCATAATCGTTAGTAACAACAATGATAACACTGTAAAAGTCCAAATATCAAATTTAAAAAGTTACATTCTTCCAGCATATACTGACACTTCTAAACATGCCTCTTCTAAAATGGAAGAGCCGCCAGGGCATAGCTAGAAACAGTTGTACCAAAGCAGAACCAAACTCCAGCAGGATGAACGCTCAATCCTGTATTGAGTATTTTATTTATGACTCATAATGTAGTCATCTGGGTCCCAGTCCTCCGTGCTCATAGTCCTCCTTGCCCACAGCCCTTTGTGCCCACAGTCCTCCTTGCCCATAGCCCTCCTTGTCCACAGTCATCCTTGTCCACAGTCCTCCTTGCTTGAATGTCCCAGCCTGGCTTCTCTGATATCCTGGGTCTCCACAGCCTCCCAAAGCACACAGCAGCCTCTTGGGACCTCTATTCTGGTACTCTGGCCCAGCCTCCTATTGCCTGGCTTTGGCTATACTCCTGACCCCCTCAGTCTTGCATCCTCTGTGCCTCCAAAACCAGCACCAACCACACAGATGCCACGGCCAAGCTCTCTCTGCCACTCTCTCAGGATGGAGCCCAGACTCCTTGGACCAGAGCTATACCTGTTTTCTCCTGACCCTAGAGAAGCACTCTTTTAGGCAGTTGTGTTCAAGGAGCAGAGAATGCCATTAGCTCAGGCTTTCTTTCCCTTTAAATAAATTGGGATTTTTCCAATATAGCCGTGTGGTGTTACCCTCAGGCCATCCCTCTCACTGCAGTGTGCTGCAGAGGCTTCTCTTCAGTCCTGCTGAGCTCTTTAATAGTAACAGCTGCCTTCTCAACACCAGGCTGATTGCCTTTATCTCCTTACATTTCCCCTGCCCATCTGATCGGTCCATTAGCTTTAAATTCTGCTCCGCTCAGCTTCTCAGGGCACAGCAGAATGAAGGCAGATTGTTGGCTGAAATATCACACACATGGTTGTTAGCCCAGTGCCCGATGGAGTCCTTGGTACCCCCTGAAATGTCAGGAGCTGGGCCTCCATGGTCCATGTTTCTCTCAGCATTCCCTGTTTTCCAGGTTCCAACGAAATGGCCCATTAAGCTCCGCTGCCAACATCCAGTGGCTTTTTCTAGCCCAGAGTTTCAGACTCTTCCACGTTCCAGCTGTGGGTAACATCCTAACAGCTTAAGACCCTCACGGTCAGGTGTATCGCAGCCATAGCCTTAATACGCGCTTCTGTCTTAGCTTCTTTCTGTTGCTGGGGTAAAATACCCGGATAAAAGCAACTTGCTAGTCAAGATTCTCCTGAGGAACAGAACTGGTAGGATGAATATATACTACAGGGGATTTCATTAGATATTTTTAAATATACTGTATGGATGGATCGCGGGAGTCTAATAATGTCTGCCTTCACATTGGAGAAGCTGAGAGCCTGGTAGCTGCTCTGTCTGTGACGCTGGATTTCTCAGTAGTCCCAGTCTGCTACTGACGGCCTGGAAGTTTCCTGGAGAACTAACTAGTCTTCATTCCACATTGGAAGGTCAAAGAAGCAGCGTTCTAAGGTCAAAGAAGCAGCGTTCTAATGTCAGCAAATGGCGGTAGCCGCGATAGGGCAGATGGTCTCACAGCAAGATGCAGTTAGGGTAGATGACCCTTTTGGTGACGTGGAGAGCAACACCAAAGCAAGCAGCAAAAGCAGAGCACTCCCCCTCAGGCCGCCTTTTATTTGTCTGCCACTGGATGAAGTCACCCACATTGAGGGTGGGTCTTCCCCCTTCACGTAACCTAGTCAAGGAAGTGAAATCCCATATAGGGGTTCCCACTAACTTGCCTCTTAGTTGATTCTGGTTGACAACATCACAGTTGACAACCAATATCCACCATCACAGAGACCGTCTCCTATGCCGCTGGGCTGTTGCTTGAGGCCAACATTGTATCTGTTTCTAGAATCTACTCTGAGCTTGACAGTGACCCGGCTTCTCTGCCCCAGGCGTGACTTCTCAAATGGCCTTCCCTATAGGTCTCCCTGCTCCATCCAACGCCTCTGCCTTCCTTCCCTTTTCTAGGCATCCTAGAGTCAGACATAAGGTCAGGGGTGCAAAGAAAGAGACCACCACTCCAACTGAAGTGTCCGGACAGGGCAAACTTAACTTGTGATCAAAAGGGCAAACACCAGAGACAGGAAGTTGCATTAACTCATTTTATTCTAACTCAGGTAGTGATGGTGTCTTTGGCTAGGGTCTAACCTCACAGTTTGATTTGATCCTTTAGTCTGGAAAAAAAAAAGGAAAATAAAAGAGGAAGGGAAAGGGTTTACTATCTAGGCCATCAAATTCTTGGAGACAGCAGTGTTTGTGCAGACAGACGGTTTGCAGGGTTTGAGGACTGAAGCATTTGCGTAAAACTGATGGGGTGGAAGAGACAAAAAGATTGGAATTCTTTGCCCTGAACACAGGATTTCTACGATCTGATAGAAACGGCTCCTGTTTGATATCTCTTACACTGGTGCTCAGTTTGATGTGAGGGCCACCCTCCCCAGCTCTGCTCCATTGTTCGAACATAAAATAGGAGGAGGAGACAAGAAGATAGAGAGGCCTCCTCTGCTGGCTTAGCGTGATACCATGGATCGGGTAGATCTCAGCCTTTATCTTTTTGCTGGTTTTGGGAGGCAGGGATTCTTGGAGCCAGGACACTGGTCTGAAGCCTGAGAAAAGAGGAATTAAGGGACGGCCATTTTTCTCCTAGCTTTCTTTGCCCGCTGTGTGCCATTTAATAGCTGCACCCCAACCCCAACAACTGAGTAGTGGGGTAAAAGGACCAGACTTCTTTGCCGAGGTATCTGGAGGCCACAGCCAGAGAACCTGCCCCGGCTCCTCTATCCATAACATTGAGGCTAGTCCCACATAGCCCTGACTGCTACACAAAGCAGCTGCAATGGCTCACCCAAGCCCTGAATGGATCCCTAGCCCCCATTGCCTGCACCTGCCTACATACAGAGAAGCGTTGGCCAAGTCCTGCCAGAGTTGGGCAGCCGGGATGGAGAGTGAGATGCAGGGTAGACGTCACTCTGGGGGAGCTCCTGGCCTCCAGAGGACCCCCTCATAGGGCATGATCAAGAATATTGTTGGCTTCTTTCCATTGGCAGGTGACTGAGGAAGTCCACCGGTTGCTGAAGAGGTGCTCATACCAGTTTGTGTGCAGAGGCAAAGTCAGCGTCAAGGGCAAGGGAGAGATGCTCACGTACTTCCTAGAAGGCAGGACTGAAGGAAACAGTTCCCATGGCAGGACCTTTCGCCTGGAGCGGAGATTGTGTCCTTATGGGAGAGGTGGAGGCCAGCCCAGACGGCCCCCACTGTGTCCTGCAGCTGGACCCCCGATCAGACCGGGGCTTCCCCCAGCCCCCACTAGCCAGCACCTGCCGTCCACAGCAGCAGGGAAGGAAGCCTAGTGGAGCCCATGGGCCACTGGAGATGCACGCAACGCAAGAGTGCTCCAGGGTGACACAAGCCACCGTGGCTCCAACCAAGACCAGCCAGAGGAGCAGTTGCCAAGCGACTTGGCTGAAGAAGAAGCATCTAGGTGTGGCCTGAGGCCAATGGGAGATGTGCCCAAGCCACCCACTTGAGGCATACGGAGCCCTGTCTCTTCCTAGTGACCTGGTGATGCCCGGCTAGTGTTGGCATATTGGGACCCTGGGAATATCTTCCACGGTCATAGCAAAAACTATGAAGGTCCAGCTGGCAGAGGAGCCCACCATGACCAAGCCTCAAGTCAACCTGGTTTATGGGTGGCTCCAGCCCTGGTGAGCCCTGGTTTATGGGTGGCTCCAGCCCTGGTGAGCCCTGGTTTATGGGTGGCTCCAGTCCTCGTAGGCCCTGGTTTATGGGTGGCTCCAGCCCTTGTAGGCCCTGGCTTATGGGTAGTTCCAACCCTGGGTAGCAGTTTTGAGTGCCAGACTGAGAAGTTGGCCCCGCTGGGCAGGGCCATGACAGTTGAGCTATTCATACCACAGGCACAGCTTAGAGCTGGTCAGGTCTTGGACAGGACAGTACAGGAAGAATTGAAAAGCCACCTCTTACTGCATGAAGAGTAACGTTGCTGGCTTTCCTCAAGAGTAGGCTTTTGCTAACAGCCAGAGGCAGGTCTTCTGGAATCCTCCGGGTCCCTACAGCCCCACTTCTAGCCTCCTGGCCTGTGCATTCTCTTCCAACCCCACCTGCCTGCTGGATTCTGACTCCCGTGACAGTGGGCCCTTCTCTTCCTGTGCCATCGCTATGCATTCAGAGAAGAGGGGTGTATGCTGACTTGCCTTCTCTGTGGTGTCTTGGACACTGTGAGTGTAACAAGAATCAAGCCTTCGTTTATGCTAAGAGTGGTTGACCGCGCTACCCACAAGCACTTTCTTTGCTGGAAGACATCGTTTCTCTGGTATAACCATTCCTCTTCTTGGTGGCTTCAGAGTTGGCAGTGTGTGTTCCTGAGTCTTGGGTGTGGTGTCCCTGCTCCAGGGTGAAGGGAAAGAGTGTCCCTGTTGACACGGGGTGGGGCGCGGGGCTCTCCCATCTGTGCTTCCCTATGTCTGCAGCTGAGGTGAAAACCGCAAGTGTGGGGGACAGGAGCCTGGAAGAGCTGCTGGGAAGTGACGGGCCAGAATAGCTGGATGAGATCTGGAGATACGCAGCCTCACTCACAGGAAGGGAGGCAGCCTGCAAACAGAGCAGGTGGGCATAGGCCCTGCCTGCCATGGCTGTGGAGGCCCATTTTCTCATGCTCCCCAAGGGCTTTCCCCCTTCCTAGGGTCCTGTCTTCTTAGACTGAGGCAGAGCAAAGCCCAGCCTGCAGCAGCAGGACGCATATGTGGGGTTCCTGGTCCTCAACTCCGCGATGGCTCAAGTGTGTGGCCCTGCCGGGGCCTGGGTAGGTCAGCCAGCTATCGCTGAAAGACTCAGGTCACGTGTTGGTAGGAAGAAAGTGTCAAGCAAGGGAGAGCTGGAGGCTGCAGAGTCTCCAAGCATCTGAGACTGTAGACTGCACTATAGGCACCCTCGGGGGGGAGTGGGACAGCTGTAAAGACTGCACATTCTCCCCGCGCTGGAGCCTGTGGTTGATGCTAAAGGGAGCCTCTGGCACTGTCTGCAGAGGAGCTCTGACCTGTGCCCACCCTGCTTTGTTGCCCTTCTGATGATGCCAGGCAATGTGGCCATCCTTTGCTGCCTTTCTGACACCCTACTCTGGCTAGACCCCAGAGCAGGGCCCAGACCCACCTCAGCACCCCACTGTAGCCTTCAGGGCTGGAGAGCAGCTTGCTTCCCCCTCTTCTGGTGGTCATATGTGGTTCCGGGGACTTGGGATTTGGGTATAGCATTGCTGGGGGATGCTGACTCCAGTAGGGCAGAGGGCAGGGGAGAGTCTTTGCATTTCTCCCATGGTCCAGAATTCCATCAGAGATTGGATTGCATTTATAGGAAAGTTTCAGACTGTTAAAGGGTGGGGCACTGAGGACAGATTTCATCTGAGCCAGAACCTGGCTAGGGCAAGCAACTCTCTGTAGCTCCCGCCTCCTGTCTGCTCTCTTGTTTGCCTAACCTTGGTACAAATAGTTTTTTCCTCATGGACTTCGTTTTCACTAGGACTTTCTTACCTGTCTGTCTGTCTGTCTGTCTTAACCAGATTTGAAGCAGTCATCTTAGACAGGAGCACTCAGAGCAAGTGAGTACATTGTGGCCCTGGTTCTACGGGCTGTGATGCTGTCCCCGGCCTTCTAGGTCATTAAGGATGGCAGAAACCCTCGAGCATGGCCTGGGTTTCCTCAGAGTGGCTTCTGGGCCTCCAGAACTGCTGTCTTTCTGGGCTGTCCAGGTAATGGACAGAGGGGTGGTTCTCAAAGATGCTCACGTGATAGCCCCAGGACCTGTGTGTTTGTTCTGTCAGTCAAGAAGCTTCACAAGGGGTCTTAGGGTAGCCGCTGAAGGATGAGAAACTACACCTAGACTACACCAGTGGGGTTGGTGCGGACACATGGACTCTCAGAAGTCGACAGAAGGATGGACAGGGTGAGAGAGGCACGGAGCACACACTGAGGAGACCCATGAGGACAGCACAGCTCCAGCCAAGCAAGAAGCCAGGATGTCACTCCCACAACCACAGGGAACTGAAACTGGCCCTGAGTAAGCAGCAGGCAGAGCATCAGAGCCATTAGGGAGGAGCCCGGTGACACCCGGATGTGACCTCTAAGACTCTGAGCAGAGCCAGCTGAGGGCTTTAGCACCGCACTCACACGGAGTGTGCAAAACGGAGGTTCCATGGGTGCTTGGGCAAAGCTACCCACGGCGTGATCAGAGCAAGAGAAAGCAACCGTAGAGGGTGGCATTGCCTTCTCTGGGCACAGAACCGTTCTGAAGTAGACCACACAGGAGCCTTGGCTGGGTCTCTTCTTCAGGGGCGACATCTCCATCATCAGCAGTTCCAACCCCGCCTACTTCTTGTGAGGTCAGGATCCATACCTGCAGCCATAACGTTCCTCGGGGTTTGGTGATAAACGGCTTTCTTTTTATTTGTGATAAAAATGTATTATATTGCCTTATTTATTTTTAATCTTGTACAATATTCATGTACAAATGTTAGAGCCATTTGGGTAGGATTCTCTCCAAATTATTTATTTTAAGATGCTCTGTAAATAGTGCACCAGTTACAGGTGCTTCCTGTTCACTTGTACCAAAAATGAGGAAAAGCCTGGCACCCGTGTCAGCCCCTGCTTGTGATGCTTTGGCCCTTGGGAAATGACCCCTTTGTGTTCCCTTCTCAGCCCCAGCATGCCTCCCGTGCCTGACATCGTAGAATAGAACACAGCCCCAGAATGCTTCCAAATGCTTCCACGGGCTGTGCCAACCTGGGACGGTCTATACCTTCAGGTGTGTATCCCCACACATCCAGCAACCCAGTTGTTTCTCAGACTCCAAAGCCACCAGGGCTTCCGGACCCCCTTCTGTCATAGAAGCAATAACCATAACTCTATACCGCAGAGACAAGTTTGGCCCAAGCAGATTGATACTTCGGAATCTACCCGTGCATGTGAGTTTGCTATAAAGGACTGGCATTCCAGATCCCCACCCCTCCCAGAAGGCCCAGCTCTAGCTTCTTGGTTCCTAGAGCCAGGATTGGTACCCCAGATAGCTGAGCAGACTGAGCCAACCGACAGTCCTGGACCCCACGCTATTACGCACTAAGGGATAAAGCTTAGGGCAGCCACATTGTCCTGGATCTGTACCTCTCCTCGAATCATGATGCTTCGTGTGACAGAGCGTAATGGTTTCTTTCAGCTGTGTGAGCATCAAATAGAAATGGTCTGTTTCGGCGGTGTGAGCATCAAAAGGTGACATTTCCAGGCACTTGTGGAATGCCATTTGAAGGAAACGGTGCCATATTCAAGGCTGCACTTCTCACCCTTATCCATGCCATCCTAGTAGGAGAAGAGCTCTGTGTTGGAGCGGGCCATCCCTGAGCGTATAAGAGGAAAGGGCTAGGAAGGGAGCCCTGACTAGCATCGAGGATTCAGGCTGTGGGCTCAGCTGGCAGATGTGATTGGCCTCCAGAGGCTTCACATTTTATTTATGTGCAAACTGAAGGACACTTGTGCCATAACACGCACTGACAGCAACCCGCAGAGGTTGTGCGAATGGCTGGCTTCAGTGGACTGGGTATGAGGCGAGCAGTTTGGATTGCAGGATTAGGGAAGGTTTCATTTCAGTCTCCCAGCCATCACCATTTTCAACAAGGTAAGTTCTAGGGCTCCCCACGTCACAGGTATCTTATTCCCAGCCCGTACAGAGCTTCAGTCAGTGGGCGTTGGGGGTGGGGGTTACAGAGCAAGTGTGTGCCTTTCACAGCAAGCAAGCAGTGGCAGGGAAAGAACGTTCCTCCATATCCTGCTCTCGCCTCAGCACCACGAGAGGCTGCAGAAGCGATGCTGATGTATTACTCTCTTAAATGGCTATACATATGTGACCCCCAGAAACGGACTTGCTCATGCTTTTCAGTGGCTCCACTTTTAGTGTGCTCTCCCATGCACACATGTATGTGTGTGTGCACACACAGGCACATATAAACATAGCAAAAAGCAAACCCTCCTCCCCCCAGGTGTTTGGCTAATAAGGAACAAATCTGGCAGCTTGATTGTTATGTGGGCCCTGAAGCATCTTCTCCGACTGTCATTGGCTTTGAATGTTTCCATTTTTGGATTTGAACCAATAGTTCCTCATTTTCATTTACAACTGCAGGCTTGGACATAGGTTGATGAGTAAAAATGTGGGGGGGGGGCGGTCAGTGTGTGTGTGTGCTTGCTTTGGGATGTTCACAGCTGGCAGGATGAATATGGATGTGCTTTGGCACTAAGCAACTCCTGGTGCCTATTTGGTCAGCTGGTACCACATGAGACCAGTGTGGATCCAGAGTCACAAGGCCTAGAATCCAGGAACCTTCCTAGGTGCCTGGGAAGGCAGAGGGTGTGAGGCCTGGTCAGAGGATCTCTGTCTGGAGGGTAGGGAGAGAGTAGAACTGAAGGGCATGTTAAGGAAGGCTTCTGCAGCTCACTGGAAGGAGAATTCTGGAGAGTTTGATTTCCACATCTGGATGATCTGTGGTAGAAGAGAGTGAGCTGTACTAGCAGCTTCAGGCCCGGGTACATTGAGGCAATCTGTTGTTCCCATTTCTTTTGTCTTGCTGGTTTGAGGGTTTAGGGCCCATGCAGGATACTGTGCAGAGAGATGCCAGGGGGAGTGTCCATCAGAACTCTGAGGGAGGAGCAAAGTGGTACATGAGCCCTTCCCTCAAGTTATAGGAGCTGACGTGGGGGCCACGTCTACCACCTCTTGTGCCAGCTGCTGCCTGCCTGGCTTGTACAGTGGGAAGAACAAGACTCAGGAGGCTATCTTGGGCTGTGGTTCAGAAGTGACTGGGGGAAAAAAAATGTCTTAAAATTCAGAAAATTGACCAGAGTTGTGCCACATCCCTCCTGACAAGTGTTGGGTTGTTTAAAATCTAACGAATGTACTGCGCTTTCTTCAGCATGTTACTAGATCTGCTAAGTCCACGGTCAACCACAGGGAGGGCGATCATCCTTGCATCGTCTTTCTATTAGTTACCATCTTTGGGGGGGCTTTCATATGACGGTAAATTGACCGAACACTCATTACTAGTATTCCCGTCTAGTTTGGCAATTCCTGGACACCTTCTGTGGGCTTTTCATTCATGAACAGCCTGTGGAAGAACTGGTAGGATAATCCCCAATGCATGTTGTTCTGAGGCTGCATGCAGAGAGGGAGGGGCCATGCCTCAATTCCTCATCTGTTTTGGCCAGCCTGTGTGTTTCCTCTTATAGGTTCTCTGCTAAGCAAACTGAAATCTGTAAGAACTGGGTTGCTGTCGATGTGACTGACCGCACAACAATGCTTACTGTGGTGCAGGGAACCTCGTGGAGGCTGGTCCCTTGTGGGCAAGGCTTGCTTACACCCCGTATTTGGAGCATGTGGCCAAGTGCTGTTTGGTTCTGTAGTCCTTGGCTTCTTGTTGCTAAATTAGAGCCATCCGGTTCCTTTCACATCGGTTGCATTCCCCCAAGGTTACAGACACCCAGTAAGAAGTTAGATGCCTTGCTTGAGCGAGCCTTGTTTTGTAGCCCTCGAAATTCTACAACTTTCTGAAACACAAACTGTCATTGTGTTTAGTGGGAATCTTCTCGAAACACTCTTTCCTGCAGAGCCCAAGCCCCTCTCCTGTATTCCTCCTCCGCACAGCCAGCCCGGCTCCAGTTACAGCTCTTACCTTCAATGCTCTACAGCCATTTCTGTCACATGCTTCTGGCAGGCACGGCACTGAGGATGCCTGCCGAGGGATTAAAGGGACGCTTAGAGAAGGTTCCCCAGGCTTGTAAAGAAAGCAGTGAAGGGACTATGATGGATGGCAGGAATCCCAAGTACAGGAGCCCCACATGCCTTCTAAGTGGGACCTGCCGATGCCAGGCGACGTCCACGTCAGGTACATCAGTTTCCAAACACATCCATGCGCTTTCTGAGAATGAGCGTTTCAGTGGAGATGCTCTCTGAGACCGGTTCCAGAAATCTCTTAGGCAAGGACAGTTGCAGGCCACTCCATCTGCCTGTGGGTGATGCCGCCATCCCCCGTGGCACTGCAGTGGGAAGTGGGCCTGACAGCAGCCAGAACTTGTCTCTTACCTCCCACCAGCAGCCTCCACTCGGCCCCAGGCCCATGAAGCACAAGTCTCAGGAGACTTCCCATCCTGTGGGGACCCCAAGGAAGCCCCCGGCATCTCTGGGGGCACAACTGGCCACCAGGAGCACACATGCCTGGGAAGGAGGGGCTTGTTCCGTTGCCTTCACCCCTGTTAAAATCGAGTATATGCAAGCCACTTGCACTTTGGAATTGCATGCCATGAAATTCCTAATTGTATGCACCTTAGTTTCAATTTGACATTATGTCGCATGCCTGAAAGAAGGGATGGCTTGGGCTTGTCTGCAGGTCACCTCTACTGCTTCTTGGGAGCACACAGTGTTCCCCTCTACCAGTCAGTTCCACAACCCATGTGACTCCGGCATTTACTGTCCACCCTCTCCCGTCAGCCCGTGCTCCCTTTCCCACCATCCTCTCACGTAAGCTGATTGCTCACCAGTTTGCACAAATGGGAATGTCATTATGATCATATCTTAACAGTAATCACATCTCGATTTCAAGTATAAGCCCCAAAATCCACTTCTGTATGTCCTTACTTAAAAAAAAAGGCATGTAAGCACCTGTGTCCTGTGTTTATCAAGAAAGCTTCGAGTCCCTTAGTGGGATGAAGGGTATGCATGGACAAAGGGGGCATTTTCTCCCACACAGACTCACCAGATGCGTCCGTAGCTGAGAGAGCGCGATGATTATAGTCACAATAACTCAATATCACTGGGTAACCTCTCACAATAGATTTGTATAATCAATACGGGTCTATTTTTATGTCAACTCTGTAGAGCACCTTCCAGTCTTTTTCAAGATTGTTAAACGGAGACAAGTAATTGAATAATTTGCCCTATTTTTATTTAAAACGTGGATGAACTGAAATGTGAATGTGAATGTACATTTCTTAATCGCAACTTTTCTACTCAGTGTTTGCACTATACTCTCTGGAGTCTTATTTAACAAAAATAAAAGAGAAAAATTGCTTGACTAAACACTGGCCCGTCTCACTGAAAGACAAATGTTTTGGAGCCATTCCTGGCTCCTTTCATGTTCATTCGTGGGCATGGGGGAATTAGTATTCAAAATGTCACCTAAAGTCATGTTTCTTTTTACACCACCATCCCTTCACTTTTCTTGCCTGGATGTTAGTCATAGTCTTCTGTGAACCTCAGATATTTCTCTGGTAACATTTAAATGTTAATATGGATTGTCCAGGCTTAGTCTGTGAGTAACATTACATCTTGAATATTTCAGAACTTCCTCTAGCTAAGGACTCAGTTGTTTTTTTTCATTTTGCTTTCTGTGATGTCTCCGTCATCTCTGTACATGTTAGGCAAGCATTCTGCCCCTGGACTACTACTATATATCTGCTGCTCTCATTGTCCCTTCTTAGAAGATAAAAAATAAAATAAAAAACCAACCAAGCAAGCAAGCAAACAAAAACCAATAACCTGAGCACAGCACTAAACTGGTGATAGGTTTCTTTCAAAAGTGAGAAGTGAACCCATCGTGGGTTTCAAGTCCACAGTCATGCTGTCACGGAGGCGTTTCTTTCAACTTGTGTTTCCTTTGTATGCTGTTTTAAAGTTCTCTGGAGTGGTCAAGGAACAAGAGGGAGGGCAGGAGGCTGTGGGTGTGTACTCTGGTGTCAAGGAGGAGAGCAAAAACAACAGCTTAAGGAACTGGCTCACATGACTTGGGCGGGGGCTGGCATGTCTGAAGCCTGTCAGGAGGAGGAGCTTAGTTCCCAGCTTGCAACTGAAGGCAAGAGGCCACCCTCGCTGTGGCAGGTCACCTGCTTTACTCTAAGTCTTTTACAAATGGCAGTCCCATGTTAAAGTACCTTCATGTCAACAACTCCATGGAGTCTGGACAGACAGCTGGAGGGTGGCTTAATCAAAATGACCCAGAATTAACTATCAACATATATGATGCACAGTTTTTCTCTGTTAAAGACTGCCTCTTTAAGGTCAAATAAAATCATGTTTTAGTAAAAGGATTTTATTTTAAGTTATGGAATGACTATTCCAGTAGATTTTAAAAAGGCATATATGGAACTGTGGAAAGTCTGAAATTAAGAAATACACCCTAGCAGAAAATGGTCATTGGCTGAATTACTAACTAAAGGAACACAAATTGAAAGCAATATCATGCCATATCCACTCTTACCAGGATGTTTTTGGAAAGATAACCAATGCATCATTAGTAAATATGCAATGAGATCACACTTTTTTTTAAATTTATTTATTTATTAAGGATTTCTGCCTCCTCCCCACAACCGCCTCCCATTTCCCTCCCCCTCCCCCAATCAAGTCACCCTCCCTCATCTGCTCGAAGAGCAATCAGGGTTCCCTGACCTGTGGGAAGCCCAAGGACCGCCCACCTCTATCCAGGTCTCCTAAGGTGAGCATACAAACTGCCTAGGCTCCCCCAAAGCCAGTACGTGCAGTAGGATCAAAAACCCACTGCGATTGTTCTTGAGTTCTCAGTATTCCTCATTGTCCGCTATGTTCAGCTAGTCCGGATTTATCCCATGCTTTTTCAGACCCAGGTCAGCTGGCCTTGGTGAGTTCCCGATAGAACATCCCCATTGTCTCAGAGAAGCTAAATAAGAAGGTGAATCCAAAGACAAATACATAAGCATCCTCATGAATATTAACCTTCATCAGGCGATGAAAGGAGACAGAGACAGAGACCCACATTGGAGTACGGGACAGAAATCTCAAGGTCCAAATCAGGAGCAGAAGGAGACGGAGCACGAGCAAGGAACTCAGGACCGCGAGGGGTGCACCCACACACTAAGATCACACTTCTACATTCTACACAGAGAGTCTTCACTCCGTAAAATGTCACAGGGACCACGGGGTGTTGACTCTTTGTGTATGGTAAAACCACTCCAGGGGTTCAGGATTGACTAGCTATCCCACCCATCCTACTGGTTCTCCGACCCCTTCCAGCCTTTCACCGTGCTGTTGATGGCGGTGCACAGCTGGGAATACATTGTGGTAGACAAAATTCTAAGATGTCTCTCCACCAAGATCCCATTGTCATCACTTGTAATGGTATGATGTACCACTCCTAACTGTGCCAAGGGTTTTATGATCTGATACACGGGCCTCCCATGTTTCCTGAGAGCAGAAAACTGTCTTGTTGGCAGCAGAAGCTCAAGGGATCTGAAGGATGACAGTCATTGATGTCTTAAAGCAGTGGTTCTCAACCTGAGGGCCATGACCACTTTGACAAGGCCCTAACTCCAAAAATATTTACAATTCATAACAACAGAATTACAGTTATGAAACAGAAACAGAAATCATTTCATTGTTGGGGGGCGGGGGTCACCACAGCATGAGGAACTGCATGAAGGAGTCGTAGTGTTAGGAAGGTTGAGAATCACTGACTCAGAAGGTTAGCTAGCTGCATGACTAGGAAGAGGAAGACAGTCAGCATCTTGGATCAGAGCATCTCTCTTCTGACATCCAGCAAGGGAACAAGACCTCAGACCTGCGACTACAGGGGAGCAGATTGGAAGGCCTTGCCCTCCCTTAGCAGGGCCTAAGCTGGCCTTCAGTACTGCGGAACGGTTACATCACTCTCAATGTTCATGTAGGTGGTTTTGAAAATAGGACATCTTTTAAATTTTAGATTCTCTTGGATAGACTTTGAGGACCTAATTCTAAGTTGTTAGACTCTGCCCTGTTATCCCAGCTGCTTGAAAATGGGATTATCAGCCCCAAAGAGCAAGACTGTCTTCACTCCACCACCCACAGAGCTCAGGAAGTTACAATGCTTGTTCCTGTCTGCCTGAGGGTCCCGGCCTCCAAGTCCTGCTTGAAAGCTGCCAGACTAGTGGGCACTCCTGTGGCTGCCACTGCCAGCCAATGCGAATGACAATGGCCATAGCAATAAGCCTATAACCCCAGGGCATGAAAAATGGCCTATGACTTTTAGAGCCTGGAGCAATAGTCCTTGTTTTGGAGCTGGCTGGTTGCCTGCCCATAACAAAGGCACTTTCCTTTGTCTACCCACAATTCTGAGTACAACAGAAAGACCCCAGCCAGTTATTGGTAACCCAAAGGAACAGAGTCAGCCAATTTGAACAAACTTGGGGGTAGATTTCTGTCTAGTCATTGTAGGTAAGAAGTGACCTCAGTCTCACTCTGGGACCCCAGAGCAGGGCCATGGTAAAGGGGCGTGCTTGTGAGTCTCTGTGCTCCAGGTCACTCACTCATCCTGCAGCCGTGGGAAACGGCAATGCAGCAGGAAGCCCTATGTCGATCCATGATTTCTAGTCAGAACAAAGATGTCCCTCCATGAGGTAACTCAAACCCAAGACAGGCATGTCATAGGATTGGAAATTTGTTCCCCAACCATACTCCGTGAGAAATGGGTGCCAGTGTTGAGGCATCGTGTGCGGACAAGTGTAACTGCAAAAGATTAGCTAGAGGGAAAATCCTCTCAGAGACTGAGGACATTGCAAATTGGAGCTGCCAGGAAGCAGACTATTTCTATTTTTTTCTTGTAAGTTTTAGGACTGCTGTTTTCCAAAACATGGTCTTGCATACTCAAATAATCCATGCTTATCTCTAAGCAACCATGTTGACCACATCACCAAGGACCACAACTCATCAGTTATCACGGGATTGCTAACTTGGGAATCCTGCTGTTTGCACAGCAAGTATCAGAGTCCAAAAGGGACCTTGCATTATCTGAATTGCCCATCAGTATCTTGCTGCAGATGAGTGTAGATGACTTATACTGCCCAGTTGGTGAAGCGTCCTCCCAGATGGCATGTTTTAAATAATTTTTTTACATTTTGTTTTGTTTATATGTGAGAACACAAGCGGGTGTTTTAGGTCAGAGGACAATGTGTAAGAGTCAGTTCTTTCCTACTGTATGGACTCCAGGGACCAAACTCAGGCTGGCAGACGTGGCAGCAAGCACCCTTATCTCACCGAGCCATCTTGCCAGCCCCAAGAATGACATTCTAATGCCTTCAGCTGAGTGTCTGTTAAGTGTAAAGTATACTCTAACCAGGCAAATACACAGTAATCCAGAAAACTAACATAAATGTCCAGAAATTATCTAAGTCCTTCCTCCAAGGGCTGCAATTCTTTCTTTTAAGAACACATTGCCCCAAACTGCTTCCCTGAACTCACTCTGTGTTTGGATTTCAGTCTTTGAGAAGTGAGGTTGAAATAGAATTCTCTTGGCTACACATAGGAATTGATTTGCATTCAAGCACAAACTTTGGAAATAGTTCTCATGCAAAGAGTTTATTTTTAATAATGAAGATTGGAAGGACTTTTCTCTGATGCGTTCATCTCCATCTCTGTGTTACAACACAGTTCTCATCAGGTCTAAAAATAGTATTCTGTCTTATTTGAAAAAATTAATAAAGTCCTGACACTCTCTCAAGACTGATTTTTATAACCAGATAATTACACAAACGAAAATAGAGAATTATTTTAATAGGAAGTGGCTCGAAAATATGCAGATGTTTAAATATAAAATAAATTACAACTCATAGAGAACATCACATGGAATCCAAAGTTCCTGCCACAGCTGCAGCGACTGGCCTCCTCCTGAAAGCAGACAATGCAACCTGTTACCTGTGGCTGCAAGCGGAAGGCCCTGGACCCCACATACACCTTGATCCTACTTCTGTACCATCGCTTTCTCTTTTTAAAACACTTCACTACCGCGTTAACTGTTTATCTGCAGCCACTGTGGACAGGAGAGGCAGGAAGTGGAGTAGACCACACTAGGACTGGAAACACGTCTGTTTTTAGCAAGGAAACAGCAAACATCCAAGAGTAAAATCCATCTCTACGTTTAAGTGGCCGCAGCATATCTACATGAAGAGGCCAGCCTGAGAGTACTTGGAGGCAGTCTGGTGTTAACTGAAGCTCCAAGCGTGGCCATCTAGTGTCTCCTCCTTACATCATCTGGAGATACATCCATCAGCTAGGACACGGGGAGAAACTGGGCAAGGGAAGCAACTACCCAGACCACCACAGGGCTGGCGCTATTCCCCTGGCCCTGCACACAGCATGGCCTTGAGTGGCAGCTGTAGCTCTCCAGGTGTCTAGAAATTGGACCTTTCTAACCATGCTCCCCCGAAAACCAGTGAGAAATCAATCCCATCCATTTTTTAGGAAACTAAAACCCAAACCCTAAACTATACTCTTTCCCTGTTTCTTCCATCCTCAGGGGACACACACCAACCCCCTTTCTCCATCTGTATCATCCCTGATCCCACCCAGAAGATGACCTCTGCCTGTATTCTCCACCATTGGGCCTAGCTGAATTCCCAGGGCAAGGTCGGAACTTAAGGCCAACCATACTTACATTTGGCCTAGTATTTCAGAACTCCATGGCCCATTTCCTTCTGGTCCTGCTTCACTGAAGCCTGGGTGAACTCAGCCCAGAGAATCAGGAAGTCCCCAGTGCACAGGGCTTTCCCAGGGCAGAGGGAGCCAGGCCAGCCGCAGCTGGGTCCATATGCTTTGTATTGCACCTGATACGTTTTTGTCAGTTTTCAGATAAGGAAAACAAGGGTCAAAGGAGCAGAGCAATTGTCCCTGAGGTCACAGCCAGGCACTAGAGGGCACAGGTTCAATCAAGCCCAGTGACCTTTTCAAGAACATGAAGAAGCTCATTCTCTTTCAAACTACCAACTCTGTCCCTTGATGTGCCCTTCAACCTCCCCCAGGCCTAGGCAATTCTTCCCCACCTTACAGTTTGGGTAACAAGGTCTGTTCCCACCTTACCCACCTGGGCCAGCTGTAGTGTGTGGTGTAGATGATCAAATTATTCCAAGGTAGCAGGGTCCTGGGCTTCTACACTGACTGTGCCAAAGCTAAGTGGCCCCTGGGTTTGGTCAGGAAACTCCATGCTAAGGGTCCCATCTTGGATGGTAAGCTCATGATGGACTGCCTCTTCAATTTCCAGAAGCATTTGGGCCTCCCATTGCTGCAAGCGTTGCATCTGTGTAGAAGACAGACAACAATCTGCTGTCATTATTGGTAACCAACATGAACAATGCACTTGAGGAAAATAAGTACCAGCAGGCCCGGGACCCTCGTCCAGGTCTAAGACAGCAGCCAAACCCACAGGGCTCTCCCTGTCTTCTGTGTGTTCCCCCAAGTATAGATCCCAGACCTAGGCTTTTATTCTCAGGAGGTCAGCACCTGAAGTTTATCAGAGTGATAGTCTAAAATCTGCAGATGGTGGGTAGAAGGCAGGGGCCCTTGAAAGTGGCTGGCTATACTGATATTGCTACCCTAGAGGTTAGCATCCTTAGGAGGGATACAGGGGAGAAAAGAGTTGGAAGAAAATTCCTCCAGAGCTTCCCTATACAGCCCTCTCACTGCAGGCTTCCAGTGGTCAGTTAACAGAGGTGAGAGTTTGGAAGTGGGATCTGTGGACAGGAGCTGGAAACTGGCAGATAGCATGTGCTTGCTGAGATGGTCTCCCTGATGTAGCCTAGGCTGGCCTCCTGCCTCTGACTTGCACTGTTGTGGTTACAGCATCCCCCACACCTGGCCTGAAGATACATGTTTTTAATGCTCCATCTGCTTTGGCCTCTGCTCTTGCCAGGATGCTTCCTGGTGGTCACTTAATCACCAGGGCTCTGGTAAAGACTGGCCCTGGCATCCAGAGAGGCAGAAGCACCTCAGAGCAAGGGTTAGGTGTGGCTTGTGCTCCTACTGTGTGAGACTGAGCCATCTCTGTCCCAGTACTGTGGCAAGGGAAGGGATTGAGGCAGCTCAGCCAGGCCCAGAGATCTCAGTACCCTCCCAGGCAGTAACAGCATCCTGCTGTGTTCTAGGCACAGATCAAAGTGCAGTAAAGACAATTCCTGTCAACAGCTTCTCTACTGAACCCTCAGTACTGGAGACAGACATTCATAGCACCTAGATGCCCATGAGTTAGAGACCTGGGACAAAGAACAGCCAGAGCCTGCTCTGGGGAGTAGGTTTGCAGAGACCAGCGCTGGGAAGACATGGTGTCCTCAGGCAAAGCCTCCCTTCTGAACAAAAAGCTGTCTTGAGATATCTGAGCATCGGGTGTCAGAAAGCTGGAAGGCCTTGTGACCTCATGCGCAGATGTGGGTACACTGTGCACAGCCCCATGCTTGGGGCCAGAGGAACTTGAGTGATGGAGGGTAAATGCCCCCTCCATACCACAGCTGGGAATCATACAGGGACCTAGAATCCCTAGGGACAGGGCTGGGGTGGGAGGCAGGAGACCTACTGCAGCTGCCCGCTTCTTTAGGTCTCGTCTTCTCTGCCAGGGGCTGTCTGAAATTCCAGGCATCCTCGGGTTCTTTGGCCAGCTCATGTCCTGCAGGGCCTCTGTCTTCTGACACTTCTTGTTCAACGAAGCTGACATGCGTGGTTCTTCCTCTACAGCTAAAGGGTCTGGATGGGGCTCCGCCTGCTCACTGGAATTCTCCAGGTCCTCGACAGTTGATAGCCTCTTTTTTCTGAAGGTGGCTGCGGGACTGGACCCTGCCAGCTGGGACCCAAGATCCTCGTCAGAGTCTTCAGATGTCAAGGACCAGCGGTGTTGGAAGTTCCTCCCTGGCGGCCTTGGGCTCCAGCCCATAGCCACCTGAGGCGTGTTGCGCCTGACAGGGGTCTTCCAGCCTGGCCTGTGTGTTGCTAGATAGGAGCTGAACTCCGGAACCTATAGACAGAGAACACAATATGGCTCCTAGACAGTTGCAGCATGCTTCGTGAAGACATAGTACACTCTTATCCAAGCACAACCGCCCAGAGACACCGATCCGGTGGCCACAGAGAAGGAAACATTAAACACCAAGGGTCTGCGCCCGTGGCTGGAGATCAAACCGCATGCGTGACGGGACATTCCCCCTTCCCCTGTCCCTGTCCATGGATAGGTAATGAGAGCGCAGTGAGCCGCAGCTGGAGATGGGTCTCAAGGACAGAACTGAAGCACAGAGAAATGTCCCAGGAAACTGCCTTCCCTCAGGGAAAACAGCTAAATGTTACCAGTGAAACATTTAACAGACTCGGGACATAGGAAGAATTAAAAAGACAATATGTTTTGGCAAACGATGAAGCCAGCTGGGCAGGTGGCTCTAGTTCAGAGGTTCTCCACCATTTTGAATCAAATGACCCTTTCACAGCAGCCCAAGACTGTCAGGAAACACAGATGTTTAGAGTACGATTCATAACCGTAGCAAAATTACAGTCAGAATGTAGCAACAGGAAAATAATCGTCTGGTTGGGGGGTTACCACAACATGAGGAACTGTGTTGAAGGGTCACAGCATTAGGAGGACCAAGATCCACTGCCGTAGCTGACGGGACATCTTGACAACATTTCTCCTCCAAGATAAAGCCTACATTAAACCAACAATGTTCCCGCATGCATACCCCTTGTCTTAGACACCAATCATGGATGCAAAAAGCCTTCATATCCGCAGGCCCTGCATCAGTGGATTTAGTTGAGTACAGTTGGAAAATGCTCAAGAAAAAAAAAACTGTCTGATTTCGGCAATTTTCAAAGTAGCAGCAGCATGCACGAGAACATACGGGGTTTTGCTCTTGGTTATTCCAAACACAACACAGCCCAGTGGTAAATTCCACACTGTTTGAATCGTGCTATGTTATGAGGAAGCAAGGTGTGCCTAGGTTCTGCACAGACACTGTCGTGTTTGATGTAAGGAACCTGAACTTCAGTGGATGCTGGAATCTGAGGAGGGTCCTGGAACTGATCACCTGGAATTAAACACATCTGTGTTCACCTACCACAGGGCGAGCCTCCGTCCCATGCCAACCCCGTGAAATCACTGGGCAGCAACTCGTGCTCTGTTGGCTGGTGTTTTCTGTATTTCTTAGGGCTTTAGACAAATTCAAGCAGGTAGCACAACCATGCACCGACTGAGGTCACTTTGAGAGTTGTGCCCGTTGTCCTTTTTGCTATACTCCACCTTTATGAAGCAAGGAGGGGAACAGTGTCCACTGTAGGTCGTGACAGCCCCAAACTGTTAAGGAAGCCATTGCTACTTGGGGGTAGGGGGACTGAAATATTCCAAAAGTAAATATTATAATTTTATTTTGTTTTTCTTTTCCGAGACAGGGTTTCTCTGTGTAGCCCTGATTGTCCTGCAACTCACTCTGTAGATCAGGCTGGCATCAAACTCAGAGATCTACCTGCCTTTGCCTCCTGAGTGCTGGGATTAAAGATGTGTGCCACCACTATCTTGCAGTTTTGTTTTCTTTCTTTAATATATATATATATATATATATATATATATATATATATATATATATATATTAACTTTGACACTCCTTGAGGCGGAATAATGCTATATAATTTAGGAACCCAGATTCTCTACTACATAGAGGTCAGGGATGTTCCTGAGTCTTCCACATCAGGCTGGGAAAACTCTGGTCTGACCCTAGCTAGGAAGACCTAGCAAGAAGTCCAGAGCTGCCTGCCTAAGGTGTGTGGTACCCGGGCTCCAGGCCAGGCCACTGGATGACCCATCTAACACACAGCACATCCAGGGTCTAAGACAGTTTCTCACAGGGTAGGAACTCCTTGGGTCCTAACCCGTAGGCAGCCTAAGAGCAATGCAGGACTACGTAAGCCATTCTGCTGGACTTCTCCCCCACACGTCACATGCTACTCCTTCCTCCTCCCAGATACACTCCTCTCTATACCTACCTGTGCTGTGTCCAACTCCATCCCGTCTTCCCTCTGAAAAGGGTGTCCTTGGGCAGTTACAGCGCCTGGCCCTCGGAACAAGAGCGCTTGGAAGTACGCCTGGCAGGAGTTCCCCTCAGGCCTGGACAGGTGCAAGCGTGAACACCTAATGAGCACATGGCAGCACAGGGTTGGGGGCGGGGCGTGCTCACCACCTGAGGGTGTTCACCTGGCTGGTTTCTCCCCGTGTGCAGTTTAGAATGCCGCTGTATTCTCGCAACACAAAGGACTGTCCAGTCACCTAATCAAAGTTACTTCTGCATTCAGACACACTGAGCGCCACTGCCACTGTCTGTCTTTCTCTCTCTCTCTTTCTTTCTTTCCTTCCTTCCTTCCTTTTTTCTTCCTTTCTCTTCCTTCCTTCCTTCCTTTCTTTCTTCCCTTTCTTTCTTTCTTTCTTTCTTTCTTTCTTTCTTTCTTTCTTTCTTTCTTTCTTTCATTCTTTCTTTTTTTGGTTTTTCGAAACAGGGTTTCTCTGTAGCTTTGGAGCCTGTCCTAGACCAAGTTGGCCTCGATCTCACAGAGAGTCCACCTGCCTCTTCCTCCCGAGTGCTGGGATTAAAGGCGAGCACCACTACCCACCGCTGGTCCTGGAAAGCGCTAGAATCTTAAGCAGGTCTGTGGCACAGGACTCCTCCCTTCAGTGGCTCTCAGACTTGAGTTGCTAGAGCCCAGAGCACTGGGCCAGCCAAATCCCTGGTTAAATTGATGATCAGCCTGGCTCTCATAATCAGGTTTCTAAAGACTCCCAGAAGGTGACAGTGGGTGGAGCCAGGAGGCAACTGAGTCAATCCCAGCCTACACCATCACTGAGCTCCCAAAGGGATTCTAACAACCTAGAGAGGGTATGAAAGTAAAACATGGGTCTTCAAAACAGGCAGGCACGCTAGTAAGTCTCAGCACGGTGGAGCCAGAAGGGGACAGAAATAGAAGGTGGTTTTCATGTTTCCCAGACTCACCTTGAACTCTAAGATCAACTCACCCTTTAGTCCCCAAGGAGCTAAGACAGCAGCTGTCACTGGGCCTAACCAACTATTTTCAGCTTACCTCCTGCCTCCCAGTACCCTAGATATTACTCTTTTGATTAAGCTATCTTTTTTATTGTTTAGGGGTTTGTTTTTGTTTGTTTTTTGAAATAGTATCTCACTATGTAGCCTTGGCTAGCCTGGAACTCTCTGGTGCTGAGATCAAAGACTGGGCTTGAATCTCTTTTGGAAAATGTGATTAGATATCTACTTTTTATATGGTAGCACACTATATGTCTATTCTATAACCTTTCTCAACTGACAAATAAGGATCCTGTCTATAGTGTACACGTTTATCTATATGTGCATATATACAGGAACAAATATGTACCTGCCCACACGTTCACACACAAATGACTACAAAGGATTCCTTCTTTAGATGTATGCTAATTTTCTCCGTCTGTGTCTTTTCTGGCTGTGCATGCCATCTAGTTGGGCACTTAAAAATAACACCCCACAGAACTAAGAGGCAGCTCTGCCCGTGGCACATTCCAGCAAGTAGGATTGCTGGTTCCAAGTCAGGCATACTTTGAGACATACAGCACATTGATAACAACTTGTACCCCCAGAGGGCTACACCTCCAGGCCCCACCAGCAAGATAGCGCTCTCCAGCGCCACACAGTGCTGACACCTGTGGCAGATTACCCCGCTGTGTTCTATACAGGGCAGGTGAGCCCCCTAGTCTCTACCATCTCCCATCTTACCGGTAGTCTTGCTCTCTGAAGTCCTAGGAAGACCCGTTTTGAGGGATCTTGGTCTCTCTTGTCGTAGAGGGCAGTCCCCAAGTGAGCCTGGTTGGTGTGTGCACCACAGCCTCAGCTCTGTCCCTGCCCACGGGCCAGGTGCTGAGTCCATGTGATGTTCCACAGCTGTCTGCATCCATAGGGGTTTCAAGGCTGGAAAAGCTCTCGTGGCCCCCTTGTTTCCCTGAGGGAGGAGATATCCACAGAAACACTCTACGTCTTAGTGACAAAGCTCAGAGAAGCAGTGATGGCCCAGCACACACCCAGAATCGCATGGGCGGAAAGCACATGCCAGCCTCAGATACCCCAGGGTCTTAACTTGGTGCTGAGTTCCCTACCGTTTCAGCAGCATACCCCACTCTCTGACCCTTTCCCTCACTAAGAGGCAGACGAACTGCTTTGCTCTGGAGAGTGTTGGTTGGGAGACAGATTGTATCTAAGAACAACCCAGCATGGATAAATCCCCTGGATGGTCACTAGCCTCCGTTTTCACAGTCACATCTGGTCTTTATGTAAACAATGTTTTGAAATTGCCTAAAGGTGCTCTTCTGGGTTGTTCCAATAAAGGGGTTTTTAACTTTCTGACTGCCCTCTTTAGGAGCAGTGGGAGAAACATGGTAGAACCACCCTTCTGAGAGGAAAAAGGAAGGGAGGGAAGGAGAAAAAAGGAAGGGAAGGAAGGAGGGAGAGAGGAAGAAAGGAAGGAAAGGAAGGAGAGAAGGAAGAGAGAGAGGGAGGGAGAGAGGAAGAGAAAGAGAAAGAGAAGAAAGGAGAGATGGAGGAAGGAAGGGAGGGGGAGGGAGGAAGAAAAGAGAGAGGAGGGAAGGGAGAGAGAGGGAGGAAGGGAAGGAAGGAAAGAGGGAGGAAGGAAGGGAAGGAAGGAGGGAGGAAAGAAAGAAGGGAAGGAGAGAGGAAGGGAGGTAGAAAAGAAAGGAGGGAGGAAGGAAGGGAAGGTAGGAGGAGGGAGGGAAGAAGGGAAAGAAGGAAGGAGGGAAGAAGGAATGGAGGGGGGGAGGAAAAGAAAGAGGAGCTAAAGGAAGAAAAAGGAATGAAAGCTACATCACTTAGTTCTACTTCACATTTCCCTGAGAGATCATGTAACGAGCACACACTAATTTTAAACTGTATAGCTTTTCTGCCCCCCCCCCCCCGGCTCTGCTACCTAACGTGACTGAGTGCTGTGTCTCCAGATGTGTCCTTGAGCTCCTGACAGCACGTGAGTTTCTGACAAAGCCACTGTGTCCACCACAGGCCTTAACAGTCCAAAGGCAAGGACTGGTCAGACCACATGACAAGGGTTTGTCACAAGTATGACACGTGGCCCCAGAACTGGCTTTTAGAGATAGCCGTGTCTTGGTCACTCCAGCTAAATGACACGTGGCCCCAGAACTGGCTTTTAGAGATAGCTGTGTCTTGGTCCCTCCAGCTAAAATCTGCATGCAGAGGGACTTTTCATGGAAGTAAGCAGTGTCTTCAAAACAGGCAAGATATTAGTAAGTCTTGGCATGATAGAGCCTGGGGTGCTGGAGAGAGCAGAAGACAGAAGACGGAGGGAGAAGGGGCAGGCAGCCCATCTGCACAGGTCTCCCAGGGTGGGGCCTGCAGCCTCACGGGATGAGAAAACGTGATGACATTCCCTAAGACTCATTTGAAACAGAGTCCAGTCTGAGAAAGAAAACAGTGACCCAGCTACCTACCACAGCCACCCCTGTTTTCTGGAAGGAGAACATGGCCTTTTAGGGGTTAATCATTTTCTACCCCTGCTATATATTCTTATGTAGCAGGTATTGGTCAATGTGCCAAAGGAGAAATTGAAGAAAAGAAATGTCAGAAAATTTGTTCAAGGTCATAGGGATGTTAAGAGACAGCCTAGCCCACCTCAGAGTCCCCGGTCAAGCACAGGCTTAACACACCAGGCCACTCAAGGACTTCTACAGTGTCTCAACCTTCTGGCTCCATGGTTTCTTTCCTTAAAAATGCAATTTTATTAATATATTAAATAACATAATAGAATGATTTGATATGATTTCATCAGAATTGAAAGAAACCCACTTTTTAAAAGTGGTCAATATGACATGTACTCAGTGGCTAGTCATCCATAATCCCTACTGCACTAATGGCTAATGGATCTGAAAGCAAGCCTGCCTTTCACACTCACTGCCTGGAACGGATAACACAGAGAGCAATGGGGGAAACATAGTAAAACCACCCTTGGTTCTCATTATTTCAATACCCAGAGAGTTGAGTTTACATATCCCCCTTGAAGAGAGAAAAATTTATGAGAGATTTGAAACCAGGAAAAATTGGCTTTGTATCTTTCCCACGAGCTGCAAGACCTTCTCCTGCCTACAGTAGGTCCTTCTCATCACCGTGCCCCTCTAGACTGTGCTAGAATTTGTTTCCACTCTCATTTACGTACAGATGTGAGTACACTATAGGCTAGAATCCTCACACAGGGAGGGCACTCTGTCTCCATCCCCTCCCAGCACCCAACCTTTAGCCACTGTTGGGAGTTGGGGGCTGATCCTTACCAAATGTGTCCCTTATCCCTGAAAACTCCACTCCTCCCTCCCCTAAGGGGGTGGCTTTAAGGGAGAATGGGATCAGGGGCTTTGTGAGCTGCTGGCTCCGCATGAGTGTGCATCAGAACCCTAGACACTTGTTAACAGAGTGAAAGACACTACCCTGGAAATCAGGCTTCAGGGGCTGACCTCGCTACCCAGCTCCTGGTAGCGTTATACTGACTAGAGCATGAAATATTATGTGTGTATACTCTCCTTGTGCCTGGTACATAATATCTGCCCTCTCAAACTAACCTCAACACAGTCCTCAAATACACCGGGGAAGGGGTACCAATGATGAGATTGAAGTTGACATCTTTTGACAACGTCCCTGAACACCAGTAGGAAGCCTGTTTCTCTGACTCTGTGTTAGAGCCTGGGCTGTTCACATCCTTAGGGAGTGTAGGGGTGAGCTATTCCCCACCCCCAATCTTGCTTCCAGATGGCGGTACCTTTCATCTGCTAGGCAGATGGGGGCAGCAGGCCAGGCCTTTGCATGGGTTTACATCATCTCAATGTTGATCATGGGCTGTGGGCAGAACATCTTTTTGTGTTTTCCCTCAGGTTCAAAACAACCTCTCTTTTTTTGTGTGGTTTCCCCTGGATTGCAGCACTTTCCCCTTTGAAAGTTTCCCCTTTGCCCTTGACCCTTGGATCATTTTTCCAGAGCCTAGATTGCCTAACTTTGTAGCTGCCTGTGGGTGAGCGGTGCCCTGCATGAAGACAGGACGGGGAACAGCGTGTGATGGAAGAGCCTCCCCTGCTTTCATCATTCCCAGGCCCCACAGCTTCCCCCCAGGGAGCTCCCCACCCGGCAGTTCAGTTAGCAGCCACTCTGCCAAGTCCCTTCAGCTCCTCCCTACAGCCTTGGCTGTGTGATGCACTGGGATGAGGAAAGCCAAGGTGAAAATGCAGCTTTTGCACCCATATGACCCCCTCTTCTGGTGCTAATAAAACTGTCAGAGCTGAGGTTTTCACATGTGCTATTCAACAGCGTCACAGAAGTTGTCAAAACAAAGAGGCAGAGGTGTGAAGAATCCTTGAGGGAGATGCTGAGTGCACTGGCTCCCTCTGGAGCACAGCCTGGGATTGCCCTGCAAATGTCTCTGCCGACTTTGTTTAATACCTTTCCTCTGTAGCACACTGAGCTTACGGAAACAGAGCAGGAGGAGTGTCTCTGTGTACAGGAAATACACAGGCTTTGATTTGGAGAAAGTAGGAGCGACACCCTAGCTGAGATCTGCTAGCCCTAGGCACCCCTCTTGGCACCAGCTGTCCGGGGTCAGCACCCACAAGACACTGGACAGACAGGGTGGCAAATGCTCGGATCACAGTTCTTGGGAATTGGTGGCAGGAAGATCAGGAGTTTCAGATCAGTGTTGGCTATATAGTAAGTTCAAGGACAGCCTGAATCATGTGAGACCCTGGCCCAAGGAAACAAAACAAGGAAAACAGCAGTAACAACACTAAAACCCAAAACAACAAAACAAAAACATTGTTCTCCTGCCCTGATAGCCCTGGTTGCTTCCAGCTTGTCATTCAAGAATCTTAGCTCTTGGAAGGCACAGTGGCTTATAGGACACCCATCACATCCCTGATGATTACTCCAAATTTAAGGTTTTTAGCCCATCTTAAGGCTTTCCCACGGTCAGCATGCGGGACACTTAGTATTCTGTGCGTATAGGCAGAGATAATTGCTGACTATTCTCAGGGCACACAGAGCTTGGTGGCTTCCCTCACCTTCTGCTATCTCTTTCTGTCATGTCACCCCCACCTTTGCTGCTTGGAGGATCTCATTTTCCCTCTAAGGCCCACCGTGCATCACCTTATCTGCGAGGTGTCCAGACATTCTGGATGCTCTCTTCCTTCCTGCCGTGGGCAGCACGGGATGAACTTAAGAGCCCTCCAGAGACTGCCAGCTTGCTGGGCTGTGAGCATGCTAGATTGTGATTCTGCTTGGGACATCCTATCATTCTATGCCCGGCACTGTGCCCCTCACCCAGAAGACAGTTCTCTCTGCTCCACTGTGGGGTGAGGAAAGGCCTGCAGACAGAAGCTCAGGGGGGCAAACGTCTAAGAAGCTGGGAGGAAGGGTCACCTGCCCTGTGAAGCTATGGGAGTCCCGAAAGACAGCATCTGGGGGAGACAAAGCACCATGGACAAAGATATAAAGTTAAAGGGACAACGGGAATTCCAGTGTGAAAATGCAGAGCTCTAGAGTGGAGGTGAAACTGAGGCGTTGGCAGCGGATAAGCAAGGCAGCATCTCACTGGAAAATGAGCATGTTTCCCAGGTTCAGGACTAGAGCTGGGCATGACAGGAGGCTGAGTCAGGCTGTGACTCAGGAGAAGGGCAGTCACCCCACCCCACACAGCACAGGCCAATGACAGCGGCCTGGGGTGGGATGGGGGCGGGGCTGGCTTCATGTGTGTTGACAGAGTTGGGAATCAGTGTGGAGTTTGTGTGCCTGTGAGGTGATCAATGGAAACATTGGGGAAATCGATTCTTGGACAGAGAGTAGAGCCACTATGTGCAGGAGCAGGGGAGGGACATCTGGATGTGTACTGGGCAAGTGTGCAGCAGAGTAAACTGACCAGCATCCCGGGTTCCTGCCTGGCACAGAGTCCCAAATATTTGTCAGTGTGTCGCCTTCCCTGTGTGTCATCAAGGCAACATTTCAAGTGTGGACAGTGATTACAAGTTGAGGAAGTCAAAGGGAAACTTTGGTGTACAAATTCCACCTCCAAAATTAAAATTATTTAAGGACTTCTATCTAAGCTATTCATTTAAAACAGTTTACAGTGAGATGCTAGGGACTGGAGAGATATGCTGGACTGTTCTAGTAGAAGACCTGAACTCAGTTCCTAGCACCCATGTTGGGTGGCTCACAACCACCTGGAACTCCAGGGGGATCCAACACCCTCTTCCATGCTCCAAAGGCACCTATCACGTGGACACAAACCCCAATGCCTTACACAGAATCAGACATAAACTCTTTACAAAAGGAATGCTTATTTAAAATAAAAATGTTTTAAAATGGGAATTATTTGTTCAACTCCTTAACAAGGTACTGAACTTAGGCATCTTCATCAGAAAAAAAAAAGGCATAGCTGGGCATGGTAGCACACTAGTGTGACCCCAGTATCCAGGAAGCTGAGGCAGGAGGATTGCTATGTGTTTGAGTCCAGTCCAGCCTGTATAGTGAAACCCTGTTTCAATTAAATCAACAAAAATAACGAGAGACACACTCATGAGATTCTGAGTGTCTAGGAGCAGATTTGTCACCTGACCTTACTCCAGTGAGTGTGGCAGATGTTGAGCCAGCTGCGTTTCTTTGAGACTGTCCAAGTTGAACAAAAGCCAGCTTTGCAAACTTCAGTCACTTTGCAAAGTTCAGCTGGGGATAGGTATCAGGGTAATTCCATATACATTTTTTCAGGCCTGGGGAATTGAACCCAGGGCTTTGTGCATGTCAGGAAAGCCTTCTATCCCTCGCCTATATCTGCTATCCAGTGTGATAATTTCTTTATATAGCATTAGCACATGGCACAGATCCAGAAAGGGGATAAGAAAAACCAAAGTGTCCTCGGGCTCCTAAATCTCGTCCTGCCCCAGTAGTCATCCTGCCCCGTGTTCTGCATTCCTCTCAAGACATTCACTCCATTTAGAATCACAGCTGCTCTCGTGCACTGACGGCAGCAGATCTCATACCCTCACAATGCGTCTTAGGATGGAGGCTTTCCTTCATTGAAGAATGTCTTATTGTAAAGGCTTTCTACCAGGAAATGCAGAATCAGCTGTCTGGTTGTGGACATTTAGGCTGTGTGGGGGACAGCTTTAGAGTGAGCTCTCATGCCCATCTCATCATCTGTAGCCACGGACCTGCACAGACGTCTGGTGTCTCGGCTTCAGCATCCCTTTCTCTTCCCAGCCAGCTCCTTCAGTGATGTCCACGGGCAGTCCCTCTCCAGTGAATCAAGAAGAGTGCTTCTGTGGTTGGATGTGAACGATCAGCCTGAACCTGTTGCCTATTGCTGTGTAGTGGAGTTGAGTTCCTAAATTCTCTACTCCTTCCAGAAATCTCCCCCAGCCCTTTACCTAGTGTAATTCGCCCTATTTCTCAACCCTCCCCCCCAACCCCCCCGCCCCATGAGTCCTCTCTCCTGGTGACTGTTCTGCTGCTCACTCACTGCGTCCATCTCTCTGGTCCTGGACATAGAATTCCTTATCTGTCAGGGCTTTGGCTGTACCCCAAATTCAGGAACTGTCAGTCACCACCGACACCTCCCCCCATTCCTGCGCAGTATCAGGGCACCTAGGCTGGTTCCTTTGCATGTAAGAATGACTATTAGCAGGTGATACGTCAGTGTGCATGTGTTTAGAGTACTTTAGCCAAACCGCCCAGAAAGCCATTTGTCCAAGGCTCAAAGACAAGCAGTACTGAACTGCTTTGTAACAGGGATGTGAATTTTTGTACAGGATGTTCCATGGCAGTCTCCATGACCCTGACCTGAAATCTCTTGCAACCTTTGTCTTCAATGTCCTCCTCTTGAGCCAGAAGCTAACGTTGAGATCTCCAAAGCCCCACGTCTGAAGTACCACTCTTAAAGACCTTGAGGAGCTGGACTGGCATATGAACGCCGGTAGAACACTTGGGTGGTTTGTAGGGTTCCTCGCTGCTCCATACCGGTACCGCGAAGGGCAGACAAGATGGTTTAAGCCGTTGCTAGAGGTTGGTTGCTCTGAGTTAGCACCTGGGTCAGGAAGTAGAGGTGAAGATGGTTGGGAGGTTAAGTCTAGACCTGGGGGGACACAGAAGATACTTAGGGGCAATGAGGGTGCTGGTCAGTTTACTCTGGAAGGTTTGGTGAAGCTTCTGGGGTGTGTCCCATTTCCAATTGTCCTTAAAGATTTCTGAATTTCCCTTGTAATTTAAAAAGATGAAACATGGCGAAGAGAAAGCTGCCATAGTTGATCACTGACAAGTATCTCATCCAAGCTAGAATGTCAAGACTGTTAGAGATAGCGTGGGTCTGACTCCACAGCCACACAGAACAGGTTGCTAAGGCCCTGGGCCTTTTTCCTCTTTGGAGGGCCGTTGTACTTTTGGAATTGCAGCCATGATAGTGTCCTGAGGTGAACTATGGTTTTCTTTTCTTGCTGACTAGGGGCTTCCCTGGGAGGCGGGAGAAACAACTGTGGGCTTTGTCACAAAGAACTTCACTTCTGTCCCTCCCTTTGAGGCCTGAAGCCTTCTTGCCCTAACCTGTCGTTCCTCAGTCTCTTAGGCTTTCATTGGGTCCCCTTGAAGAGCCTGTCGACTAGGTCTTTGATGCCCCTTGAGCAAAAACAAGTGCCCTCCCCCATCCGGCAACCAGTTTGCTGTCAGAATTGGACTTTAGCTCCTGTCCTAGGTCATCACGACAGGACAAACATAGTAAGAAACCTGATCCCTTTGCCCCCCTTCCACCCACAGTTTGCGCAGAGCTCACAGCTAAACAAACTTATTTTGAACACTGGGATCCTAGCACGCTGCCCTGATAATCATTAACCCGTGCCTTCGAGCCAGCCCTTCATAAGGCTCTGGGTACAACCAGCCAGCATCGTCCACTGCCCGCCACCACACACTCAGCGAGCACTGAACACCGCACACGGCCATCCGCTAGGAGAGCTGTGACCACCGGCTGCTACTACTGCTTACCCAGAGAGTTGTGAGCACCAGCGCCACTGCTGTCTACCTAGAGGCTCTCATCCACTGCCTGCTGCACTGGGCTGCGATGCCTGAGTTCCCAGCTGTTGCTTCTTGGCGGTTCCTGATCCTTCTAGCCTTCCAGGTTGGCGTGACCACCGGAGCCCCCCAGCCGTGGCGTTGTGCGCCCTGCACTGCAGAGAAGCTGGGCCTCTGTCCACCTGTGCCCGCTTCGTGCCCTGAGATTTCCAGGCCTGCAGGCTGTGGCTGCTGCCCGACATGTGCCTTGCCACTGGGCGCCGCTTGCGGCGTGGCCACTGCACGCTGTGCCCAGGGACTCAGCTGCCGTGCGCTGCCAGGGGAGCCTCGTCCCCTACATGCCCTCACCCGCGGCCAGGGAGCCTGTGTACCAGAGCCCGCTGTACCCGCTACAAGAACCTTGTCCAGCACTGAGCGCAAAGACGAAGGTACTACAGCCCATTCTGCCTTTAGATCTCTTGGCTGGGACACACATACTGCCTAGGCCAGCAGAGGCCTATCCGGAGCCTATGCTAGGTGGGACAAAGACACTTCAGGCCCGCGAAAAGCGTTCAGCTGTGATGGGCAAACAGATCACCCACTGAGGTTCATCCTTGCTTGGTCTTGGGGGTGGGGATATCCGAAGAAAGGGTGGTCCAAGCGCGGGGTGCTTAGCTGGGAAGAACATTCACAGACTACTAGTAGTACTTGGTCGCACGCTGGGGTGGAGGAGCGATGGAGCTGCCAGGTGGGTGGGGTGCTGGCGCAAGCACCTAACGCCTCCTCCAGTGGGTCCTGCCCTTGGCAGTTCCAGTGACTGGAAGATCCAGGAAGGTTTAGGATGGGAGCCCTCCCGCTGCCCCCAGGGGGTTTGCAATGCTCTTTGTGGCATATATCCTGCCACACAGTATGTGCTTCCCAGATGTTTACAGAACATAATGTGAAAATTTGGGCCCAAACCTTCACTTCCATTCATTGCTATAGACAAACAGCGTTTGATGTGTATGTTGCCTGCTAGGAGTCTGACAATCAGGCGCTTTCCTGAATTTAAGCACTGGTTTGTTTGTAGTAGGAAGCTTGGGAAATGCCTCTTCCTCTGCTCCAGCCCCTATCTCCCCATCTGGGCTGCGTGCACGTCCTGTGTGGGTGTGGAGGGGCCTCATGCTTCCATATTCTGTTGGGAAGCTGTACTGCAAGCATGTGACCCTTTGGAGTAATTGAAATTAGAGTGATCCCAATGGTCCTCTAAAATGGACTTCCCCTGCGTGGGGCCGGGCTCCTTCATTGTTCTTCCCCTTGAGCCTTTATGGCCTCTCTCTGCAAAGTATCTAATGCTGTCTTCTGTGAGGGGGTGCACAGAGGTGAGGGTGTGTGGGAAAGCAAGGTCCCCAGGAGAGCGGAGGGTGGTGGTTTGAGTAAAGAAGGCTACATTCTAGACCTTGCTTCTCCCTGAACTACACCTGTTCCTGGGGTCTTAGTAGACTCTTGTGGAGCGGAGCGGAGAGCCAAGGGGCCCAGTCTCACCACTGACGGACTCAGGCATTGACCCCAGTCCTTGGCTTCTTCAGGGTTATATTCCGGCCCTCCCCCCACCCAATTGTGCCTGAGGCTCCCTCTGCCATGGGGCTCCCCTGCCTCACCCTGACATATACTATTTTCTCAGAAAAGAATTAGTATTGCTGTCTGGTCATAATCATTCCCAAACACTGCTGGTGAAAAATCCGAATTCTCCAGGCCATTCTAGATTGGTTCTAAGGAGAAGAAGTGACCGGGCACAGGAGCAAGGCTTCCAGGGGCTCACGGGTCTGTGGTGCTTGCTTTTCAGAAGCAAAGACTGCTGTGGCTCCTGAGGATGAGGTTCCCGAGAGCCCAGAGATGACTGAGGAGCAGCTGTTGGAAAGCTTCCACTTGATGGCCCCCTCCAGTGAGGACCGGCCCATCCTGTGGAATGCCATCAGCACCTACAACAGCATACTGGCCCGACAGAGTGCCGACCTCAAGAAATGGAAGGTGAGACCCTGCACATGAACCCTCGGGTTTATCTCTAAGTGAAGGTGTTAGTCTAGACAATGTCTAAAAGGCATTGAGCATGCTGAAGCTGAGCACAGGGGCCACAGCTGCCCCCGTCCCTGCTGTATTTTTGCTCCTTAAAAATATGGCAAAATACACAGAGCATAAAATTGGTCATTTTTAGTCTAGGGTTTTTTTTTTTTTGTCACTAAGTACATTCAGCAATTGTCCCCACCAGCCAGCTTTCTTCCTCCCTCTCCAATTCTCAATCCAGCAAGAACTTCTCTAGTTTAATGGCTGGTTTTAATGTGACCACTTGGGGGCGACAGAGAACTGAAGTTAGAGATTAAATTACTACAGAGGCCTTAAAAAAGTGCACTCAGAGAAGTAAGAGAATGACCATTTTTTAGCGACACTTTAGAATTTTATCTGGAAATTATGATAAGTGTAAGAAATCTCATTCTGATTTTAAGCCATCCAGATGAGTGCCTTGCTCCATAGTGACGATGGCACATGTCAATCACAAGGACAGTTCTTGGAAAATCTACGTTTTTCTGATGCTAAATTCCATAGACAGAGATTGAGCCCACTGTCTTTCCTGCCAGAGTGCAGGTGCCCAAATTATTCAGCAGATGGCAGGGGTTGGGAAGCATTTGATACCATTGGCCAGGTTTGCCAGGATGTCACTAAGCAGGTCTTTAGAAAATACCACCCAGTGAGGATGTGGCTGGTGTTCCCATTTTTATACAGACAGCTCAAGCCTGAGACCAACCTGTCCCGTTCACAGTGGGAAACAAGGCCTGGGGATGGCATATGTTTCATGCACGGCCCTAGAATACCATAGCTCTTCCTGCTCTGTCTCCGTCATTGTCTCAAATGACAAATCTCTTTTCTTGTATTCATGCTAATATAAAATTATTCTTTTAGGAGCCCTGCCAACGAGAGCTCTATAAAGTGCTGGAGAGATTGGCTGCAGCTCAACAGAAAGCAGGAGATGAAATCTACAAATTTTATCTGCCAAACTGCAACAAGAATGGATTTTATCACAGCAAACAGGTAGATGGCTTAGCTACTGTGTGGTCACACATGCTAGCTCTGCTCTTCCACATCCCCGTTAGAGCCTCAAAATACACAATGTGGGTGACTTTCTTACGTGAGGCCCATCGCTGCGCGGTTGGGAGAAGCTAGACCTTAGATAGAGGTAGTGTGATGGGCGAGGAGCACTTCAGCCAGTAGGGAGGACTAAGCATTGGTGTGATGGGCGAGGAGCACTTCAGCCAGTAGGGAGGACTAAGCATCAGTGTGATGGGCGAGGGGCACTTCAGCCAGTAGGGAGGACTAAGCATCAGTGTGATGGGCGAGGAGCACTTCAGCCAGTAGGGAGGACTAAGCATCAGTGTGATGGGCGAGGAGCACTTCAGCCAGTAGGGAGGACTGCCTTTATTCAGATCAACAGCGTGAAGTCGGTAGGGAGGTGCACCGTCACTCAGATCAACACTTGCAACTAGAAGCAACACAGAAATCCCACTTTCTCTTTTCCCACAAATTAAAACAAACTCTATAGTAAAGTACAGTGGGCTGTGTGCTATGCCCAGTAATAAATGAGATCCAACAAACCAAGGCTTAATTTTGAGGAGCCTTTAGGACTCAGAGAAGTGCAAGTTCTGTGATTTCATTGAGAAAACCTGATATCTAGGCCCAGCTGAGTGATAGAGGTGGTTAATCAATGAGACCCATTGCTGGACGCCTTTGTCAGCAGGGCCATGAAGAGATAATTGTCAAAACATTGCACCATTGAACAAATGTGTGAGATCATTATCACATGTGCCGCACAGTGTCTCCATTTTGTCATGGCAACCGGATGGGCACTGACATTGCTGAGTCTTAGCTAGTAGGTAGCTGTGCAGTGCTCAGCTTCACTCAGGGACGGGGTGGCCAGAGCCCCTACTGCCTCGCTCAGGGACGGGGTGCCCAGAGCCCCCACCGTCTCACTCAGGGATGGGGTGGCCAGAGCCCCCACCGCCTGCTGCTCTTGACCTTGGTCCTGTCTTTACAGTGTGAGACATCACTGGATGGAGAAGCGGGTCTCTGCTGGTGTGTCTATCCATGGAGTGGGAAGAAGATCCCTGGGTCTCTGGAGATCAGAGGGGACCCCAACTGCCACCAGTATTTCAATGTACATAACTGAAGACTTCCACACACGCTCTCTCACACAAGATATTTAAGTATATAGTATATTTATAGTCCGGAGCACACCATTTTATATATGTGTATATGTATATAACCAGGAACTACTTTTTATACTCCACATACTGCTTGATATATAAAGTTGGTTCATATTTATTCACTGTAACTTTATGTTTTTCTACACAGTTACTTGTGCTATATTAATTTATATACCATGAAGCACTTCTCATCACCATATATGTAAATACTGTGTCTCAGCTCTTCCACAGTCCATTCTTCTGTTTGGAAAGGGCAGCGCGCTACTGCCTAGAACATGCACAAGTCAGTCTGAGGTAGCAACTTCTCCAGTGGTCTCAAGGAGGGGAGTCAGCCAGCGATGTGCTCTCTGCAGCCACGGATCTGGGTCTGATGCCCGTTTGTCGGGGCAAGTTGAGATGTTGACAATGTAGTCAAAGCTAAGTGTGGAGACCTGTGCTGGGCGCATTTTAAACTGCACATCTGAAATAAAAACTCTACCTGGAAATACTGTTGTCCCTGTGGTGTCTCAGCATCATCTTTGTTCCTGTGATCTCTTTATCTTTCGCCCCCACCTGCCTCTGGGTCTATGCTTTGGGGACAGACAGTGTGATAGTCGGTGCTGTGATCTTGTGGCTCCTTTTCCAAGCAGCAGCAGGTCTCTGGGCCGCACTAGAGATCCCCCTCCCCTCAGCCCATTGCAGAAAGACGCTTAAAAGAAATCCCACACTAGCTCAGAATTGAGAATAACAGAGGGTTATTTACTTAGGGGTAGACTCACAAGTCACAATCCTCTGCTGGAATGGGGAACAGCAACAGAAACCTGCAGCCGGTAAGAAGCACATAAATAGTATAAGAGGCTCCGCCCAAGTGGGCGGGTAGCTTAAAGGCTCCTGGCTGCAGGAATTCCTACAGCAGCCCATCTCTCTTTCTCCCCAGAGCCTCACCCCTCCTTAACACTCTTCAACATATTGATAGACCTGGGTTTCCTCAACTGAACTACATACAGATACAGAGAAGCAGTCACTGGCTTCCTGTGCTTTTTGAGACAGGGTAGCCCAGGTTAGGCTTTCCCTGCTCTCTTCTCTACTCCCTCCATTGCCTGGTTCTTGAAACTGACCCAGGGGTCTTGTCCTGCCTTGCTCCCCATGCTGACTGTTACTGGCCTCTCACTCCCCTCCTCATCTTTCCATAGCTTATCCCAGGTTATTCCCCTGGGCTGAAGCCTCCAGCCCTGTCTGCTTGATGTCTGAAAGGGAAGCTGAGAACTTTCCACCACCTTTACTACAGGGAACCAGGCATCTCCCATTTCCCTGTGTGTGTAAGGTTGCTGGGCATGGTAACCCTTAGAATTGGCTAACCCCTAAGAGTGGAGGATAGCCAAGGAGAAGGCAGAGAGCTGGAGGAGCTTCTAGCTGGCAGACTAGGAGAAGGAGGCAGGGAACAGAGAGCAGGAGGCACAGCAGGCCGGCATGAGTCCCTGAAGGGCGTGGGAGAACATTTAAAGAGGACTCGCTCAAGGGTATTATTATTAGCCGCACAGAGCCGGAGCCAGTAGGTTACACACCTCTTTCTATGACCTATCTTCAATAGGTATTTAACTACCTGCCATTTTCTCTCTCTCATATGGTAAATGAATTCAGGGCCTCATACTTGCAAGGCAAGTGTCCTGTCACCAAGCCATCTCCTTAGCTCTACCAATTTATTTCTCATCAACCATCTCTCTCTCTAGTACCTAGAGCGCACTTGCTCTTCAACGATCTGTTTGTCTGACTTGGAATTTCACCTGTCAATCATTCCACTCACCTACCTTTCAAAGGAGATTTGTGGTGAAGAATTGGTCCATGTGCCAGGGAGGCTGGGAAGTCCCCACATCTACCACAGGGAAGCTGGCAGTGTGACCAGCCTGAGGCTAAAGACCTGAACTCAGGGGACTTGATGATGTAATTTCCACTTCAAGGGCCAAAGAGAAAATGTCCCAGATAGGAAGAATGGCTTGACTCCCCTCCCCGCCATGTTGTTTTATTCAGACTCTGACCAGAATGCACAGCTAGTGGGGGGGGGGGCTAGGGGTGGAGGTGTTGGGAGTCAGTCTGTGCAACTCACCTGGAGGTACTCACAGCCATCCCTGAGATGATGCTAACTTCGTACGCATAGTGGCCTGGCCGAGAGGATATGAGGAACTGACCATGGCAGACATGTAGGGCAAAGGCCAGAGGTGAAGGGGTGAGGTCAAGGAAAGGTGTGTGAATTGGTAGCTTCAGAGAGGTTAGTCCATTGGGTTTATGAAGAAGCATTGCCCTGTGACCCATGCCTTGGCAGTGGCACCAAAAGGCCTCCCAAGTTTCTGTCCTGGATGCACCTGGTTCTGGCTTCAGGGCACTTGGTGGCCCGTGTATGCTGTCCCGCCATCCCCAGTGAGTTCCATGTGTTTTCTTCATTGGTGCCAGTACAGCACTCCAAGGGTGCTGCCCTCTGACCTTGGTTCCCACCCTGTGGTCCTACTGTACACCCCCATATCTCCGAATACCCATGGAATCAATTTGCCGTCTGTTGTCCAACGCTGCGATTCTGCAATCACTCTGGCTGTCTGTTGGGTGACTTTAAACAAGACTCTAAAACAGGCAAGTACTGTATGCGGTTTGATATCATGGTCCGAGGATGTACCTGAAATTATTTTGGCATGGGAGATAGTTGTGCCAAAGCCATAGAGAGGGACTGAGGTACCAGAAGCCCTCCCAGCATCCTTTGGGGTTGTCCTCCTCTTCTGGATTCAATTCACTTCCCTTCTCCACGCACCCAGTAGAAGAAAGATTAGTAACTTAAAGGATGTGCCCATCTTATGTACATCATCTCTTTGGGGAAGCTCCTCTCAAGACTGGGGAAGCACGGACCAGACTCTGATGGAGACCATCTACTTTCCCTGTCTAGATCATAACAGCCATCAACCCAACCTACTGGACCTAGATATTTCTCTACATATGGTCCGGTGCTGCATGGATGCCAAATGCCGCAGTGACCGTGCCGCTGAGATTCTTTAGTGAGAGATAGACGCAGCTCTGATGTCTAGCCATGTTCATGATATCTTCTGCTATGTCTAGAGGGTTCTACCCTCTCAGAGTGATCTCGTTCGCAACTCAAGACTCAGAAGCAAACAAAAGTAGGGAGTTTTTTAAATGATAAAAACTTTATTTACTATTTATAAATACATTGCAAGACAAACTTTTCAAAAATACATTTTTCCCCCAAAAAAACAATTAAAAAAATAAAGAAAAGCTGATAGGCAGGCAGAACATCTTGAGATTCCCTTGTACTCTCAAGACAAGCTCTGTACAGCACACGTTCACCCCGTGGGATGCAGTGCAGTCTCCTCGCACCCTCTGTTGCCAGACCTCCTTGGCCTTGAGGAGAGCAGCCCAGCCTCCAGACATGGGCTCCTTTCCCTGGGCGTGCCTGTGGTTACATCACCTAGCGTCACTAACATTTTACCTAGTATTATCTAGTACAGATTCTATTATATTCGGGCTATGCCGTATACACTGTTAATAATTACGAAGGTATTTTGTCTGCGTATATGCGTGAATTATAAAGAAAGTCTGAGAAGGACCCCAAGATCAACAAACGGGTGATTCTCTTGGTCTTGCCAGGCTCTCCAACAAGCCATTCCTCTTTCCTGTTCAGATAGGAAGGAGGGGAAGATGAAAACAACCCTTCAAACCCCTTTTTCTTTCTTTAAAAAAAGCTTCCCCCCGCCCCACAATAAGCTTTATTTTGAGAAGTTGGACAAGAAAACACTGTTGTTGGTTTTTTTCAAAATCGTCTGAAGAATTAACTGTACCATTATTTGTGACATCTCTGAACTTGGAGGCTGACACTCACTGCTCCTTCCACCTGGGGCCAAGTCATCAGGAAGCTGCCTGACAGAGGAAGGTCCTCGTCCTTGTTTCTATGGGCTCCCAGAGGGCCTTAGAACATTCTTGGCCATTCTTAATAAGAGAGACTCCACCTATTCTCTCTCACAGTTCCTGGGAAGATCAGGTCACCTGCCGTGGTTCAGATGATACCAAGAGGGCCACAAGCCTCGGGTGTGTGCATCCAGATGTCCTGGTGTCTCGGTTAGGGCTTCCCCCACTCTCCACACTGCCTGCATTCATTACAGGGAATGGAAAGAGGGTTTTTCTCTATCGGCAACAGAACCTCTGACGTCAGGCGGGCTGAGGGCCAGCAGCACTGCGGCCCGTACTGGGTGGGTTGGGGAAAGAGGGCATCCGTGGCCTGGAGCACGAGTGTTTTCATAGGAAGCGACAGGAAAAATTCAAACTGCTGTTTGTTGACTACCGGAGAGTAGAAAGACGATCAAGTTTACAATTTAAACAACCAGAGGCATTTCAAAAAATCTGTCTAAACTTTGGTTTTTTTTTTTTAATCAGTCCACCACAAAAAAAAAAAAAAAGAAATAGAAATCAAGGCTGTAGCCAGCTGCTGATCATGTTGTTGGCAGTCTTTTGTGCAAAATAAGGCGTATTTGTTCTCCACGTCAACTAAGAGGGGAGAAAAGAAGAGTAAGACTTATGTTAAAATAACCACCCCTAAAATCCAAAGGGCTCAGCCTTTCACTGAGCCCCCAAGCAGCCAGTGTGGCACTGCAAGAAGGCGGAGGGACCTCAGTCTACCTTCCTCAACAAGTCCAAGAATGCCCTAAGATACTTTCATTGTATCATTGTTAAAAAGTGTTACCCTAAATTAGAACTATTTTTTCCAAAGTATAAGAAAAAAAATTCAACTACAAATTAAATATTTTTCTGCCTATTAGTTAAAAAAAATCTTCACAGCGTTTGCACGTGAAAGAGTGTGGGCCTGCGGGTGATGCACGCCTTTAATCCTAGCACTGGGGAGGCAGAGGCAGGCGGATCTCTGTGAGATTGAGGCCAGCCTGGTCTACAGATTGAGTTCCATGACAGCCAGAGCTACACAAGAGCTACACAGAGAGATACTGTCTCGAAAAACAAACAAAATCATTTAGAATAGAGCATCTTTGCAAAGTCATTTACAACAGAGCATCTTTGAAGTCACACTGACGCTGGCTTTGAGTCTGTGGTTGGGCAGGGGACTTCCTTCTCCCTTTGTCTTCCTCTCTTTGGGCCACGCTGCAGCTCCTAGGTCAATGAGCTGAGGATGAGGGGTGGACGCCTGGAGGTCATAGCTGCCCCTAGCAATACTCCTGGTGGTCACAGCTGCCCCTAGCAATACTCCTGGTGGTCACAGCTGCCCCTAGCAATACTCCTGGTGGTCACAGCTGCCCCTGGCAATTCCCCTGGTAGTCACAGCTGCCCCAAGCAATACTCCTAGTGGTCACAGTTGCCCCGAGCCACCCTCTGACCCTCTCCCTCTTTCAGGAGGCCCAGCCCCTCGGCTTACGTGGCTCAGCGGCATCTACTGGCTTTGCACACTGAGGCAGTGCACGTCATCTTTCCCCTTGGTGTCGTAGCCAGGCAAGGGCTGTCCATACTTGTCCACACACCAGCAGAAGCCCCGCTTTCTGCCTTTGGATGGGCGGCACTGAGGGAGGAAGAGACAAGACCAGGGCGTGAATATCGCGTGACCCGGCTAGTTTTAAATCAACTTGATGCAAGCTAAAGTCATTCGGGAAGAGGAAACCTCAGCTGAGAAAACGTCCCCACCAGATTGACAAATGGATGAGCCTACGGTGTGAATTCTTGATTGATGGTCTATGTGGGAGGGCCTAGCTCTGTGGACAGGGTCCCCTTGGCAGGTAGTCCTGGGTGCTAAAAAAGGGCAGGCTGAGCAGCCCACGGGGAGCAAGCCAGCAAGCAGCACTCCTCCTGCAACGACTTTCCTCAGGGATGAACCATGGTTTGATACAGAAAGCCTAACCCAGACACTGGGTGTAAGCTGGTAACCAGGGTCTGAAGTGGTTACCCCATGCTGTTCAGCCGGGCTGAGGTAAAATTATGACGGTCCTGACTCCTAAAGGGTCACCTATGTGAGGGTGGTAGTGTACACCCACGCTCACTCGTGTGGACGGAATGCTGAGCTTTCTTTGCCTTGTGGCCGTCAGGCTGGATCTCAGACCTCGGGTCCAGCCTTGTCTCTTCTCTCTCCTTAGTAGAAGTGTGCTGAGCTAGCCAGTGGCTGGTGCAGAGGTTCAGGCTCCCCGAGGAAGACTACAGTATAAACATTGGAATGTGGACATGCTGTGGGGAGCATTGTTTACTTCGGTTTCCCAGACTCATGTTGTGAACTACCCAATTAGAAAGCCACCTAAAATATCGTCACTAGGTGATGTATACATGTATCAGAAGAGGGGACAAAAAGTTGGCAGAGCGCCATGCCAGTTGAGCTTCCTGGAGATTAATGGTGAGGCCAATTCCCCACTGAGCCCCTAGAGAAAGGAGGGCAAAAACCATTCTGGGGACCCCACTCACCTGCTTCTTCTTATAGAACCCCTTCTTGTCACAGTTTGGGATGTGGACACCTCTGGGACTCAACACATTGAGGAACTTCAGGTGATTCAGTGTGTCTTCCATTTCTCTGCGGCAGGGACCCTGAGGACACAGTTATTGTTCTGACAATCTCCCAAAGGCCACAGGACCATCCCAGGAGGAACCTGTGACATGCCTCTCCAGGACATTCTGCTTGGGTCAGCGAGAAGGTCTCAGGAGGATGCTAGCCATCACTCATTGTCTCTTCTGCTTTCTCAAGAGGAAGACATAGACTCTGGAATGTGATCTAAGGATAGGCCAGTAGACTTCAGAAAGTCCACCGAATAAAATACACCACACACTTAGTTCAGCTTGAATTTCCCAAGAGTCTCTGACATAGTAGGTGGGGCTTCACATAGGAAGGGAGAAGCTGCCCACTTATCAGCTAGGACCCCTGGGACTTGCTGCATGAAGACTGTTTTGGGATGCCCCCCCCCCCACACACACACAAAAAAAAGAGAAAAAGTTCTCACGTATTCTGTCTCCCGCTTAGACTCAGAGGAGAAGTTCTGGGTGTCTGTGCTCTGTGACTCATAGTCAACTTTGTAGCGTTGGCTGTCCCTGGCATGGCCTTTTTTGATGACATCTATCTTTGCATGGAGGGGATGGAACTTGGAATCGGTCACTCGGTGTGTGCTGGGGACAGCCTGGCTTTCCACACTTCCAGCACCGTGGTCCTCCTCAGACTCGCTGGCATTTCCTAGAAAAGGACATGGGGATAAGGAAATGGTCATTATTGATATCGAAATAATAATCTTTGCAGATTATTTAGGTCACACCTCAACACCACTCAATAATTAAGAAGTTAAGAAAAAGGTAACCGGATAAAGCATTCTAGAATACTACCTGCTGGACCCTGGCTGCTCTACTTCAGGAAGCCATCTGTTTCAAAGTTACTCTGTCAAGTGTTTTTGGCATATGGTTACAAGTGAAGGCTGTGGATGCTTTATCAAGCCCTTCAACAGCTGAGAATGCAGCCAGTTTCCCCTTCCACCGGCAGGGGGCAGTTGTGCACTATGGAATGCTATTGTGGAGTGGACCAGAAAACTCACAAGAGATTTCAAATTTCTTAGTCCTGGGCACAGCTGTAGGGGGTGGGATAGAGTGAAAAAAAAATCCCCACCCAGTGGCAGCATCACACTGGCCTGGGGATTCTGACATTCACTCGGGTCTCCTGTGAAGTAGTTCACTGCAGGAACCCACAGAACCATGTGGGCGTGTCAGAGACACCTAGTTCTAGTTACGAGGTGCCTGTACATCTTTCCATTTCCGGGTCCACAGAGACTCTGTGTATTGGGTGGGAGGGGCACCTTCTTGGGGGAATCTCAGTGAGCACACAGAATAGCACCAACATACTTCCCATAGCTTAGACACTAGGTGCCAAGATGCATTCATTTTAACTTGGAGATGGGGAGGGGAAGGGAAAAGAAAGCTCCCTTTGGCAGGGGCCTCTTTCACAATCCAAGGCGCAAAAGAGAGGGCCCCAACTGAGGAGATGCTGGAAGGTTAATAGATTAATTGAGATCTTATGTATGTGACTAGATTTGTGGCTTTCTGGGAAACCAATGCCAGATGATCAGCCCCCAGTGCCCAGCTCTGAACTCCAAAGTTTCAAGTTCAATGTTCAGGTCATGGCCACAGAATTGCTTTGCTCCCATGAAAGGGACATTAATAGCCTCCCTAGCAGGAAGGTCCAGTTGGCTATGCATCTGGTTCTGAATTTATTCTGCCTGCATGCAAGGTGCAGGCCTCCAGCTGGCTTTTTTTTTTTTTTTTTTTTTTTTTGGTCTCTCAGGAAATGCCAGGCTGGGGCATCTGGCCCATGGGGACGACATGGGTCTCTGGTTCCAGGCCAAGAGAAGCAAATGCTTCACTCCCTGGGAACTACCAGAGGGCTGCAGAATCTGACGTCTTTGAGAGCAATTGACCTCCAGGGACGCCGCCCTCTTGCCCAGGAGCTCCAATTTCTCACCTACTGAACAGTGCAGCTGCAAACCCCTCAATGATTCCTGTGCCTTCTTAAGCACAAATTCCCAGGGTCTAGACTAGCACCTGGCAAAGGAGGTCCATAATTAAATTGATGGACTTGGTTTCAATCTGCTTTAATCTTAGTGCTTTTGTCTTTTGGAAGTACAGGGATAGAGGGAATGCTAATACGTAAATAAAAATATTTGCATTTGTCTTTCGAGAAGCTGAAGTAATTTCTTAAACTTCCTTTGCTTGTTTGTTATCCTTACACTACTTATTAGGGGAGAATATGGCTCAATTAAAAATGTAATTGTGAATTGTGTCATCGAAGTATCGTTTCCCCCCTCCCTCCACCCAATGAATAGTAGAAGCCACTGAACTCTGTTATAACTAAAGCTCACACCAGTTTATACTATAGAGCGTCAATGGTCGTAACTAATAATGGCCATTAAAGCCTAACTCAAAATGGCATGCTGGTATTTCTTAGGATCGCTTTTGGATATCACAGAATGCACTATAAGTCAAAGACACACAAGGCAAACAGCCTAATTTTGCTTTTGACTGAGTCAGCGAAACAACGGGAATCTTGCTTTGCCAGGAATCCAGTGCTTCTCAGAGATGGTCTAAACCAGGACCTGCCTGTACCCAGGAGTGTAGCGCTGCAGCCACAGAAATCAAAGGACCATCGGCCCAGCGCACCCTGGTCCCAGGGTCTTGCTCTGCACCTTTGGCCTGCCTGATGTGGGGAAACTGGAGAATTCTAGCCTTCATCTGTGCAGGGCAAGAACTTGACACACATAACTAAGCAGGAGACTGACTAGGAATGCTGGACATTTCGAGCAACAGCTGTCAAATCCATTTAAATCTTTTCCTTTTTTTTCCTTCCTAAGGGAACAATGCGATGCCCTTAGAATGGCCCCCTGCTTGATAGGATCAGCCCCAGGATGGGTAACTGCCAAGGGTTTGCGATTTTCCTCCTAGGAGCTGTTTCCGCTGCACCCCACTCCTTTTGCATAGGATTAGGAAGGAGGAGCATTCCTGCGTAGCATTTCTAGTCTGCTTCAGCAGGGAAACCGCCTGCATCTGCACTGCCTGCACCCGGGCCGTGATCCCCAGCCCCCAGGCGCCGCAGGGCGTGAGATGGTGACTACAGGGGCAAACGGGGCTCAAACCCAATTGTAGCTCCCGGTTCTTACTTTTTGAACTTTGTGTTACACAACCTCAAAGACATCAGTACTCTAATTCCATCTCGTTAGTTTTTGGATACACGGGGACACAATACTACTTTGCCAATCAGCCCGTGCAAATGTTAGCATTTTTCAAGACAGGTGCCTGCCAGCAAACCTTCCTGGTCCTGATCCGATCCCGGAATCCCATGGGACAGACACGCGCCTTCCCAAATGTGGAGAATGGAAACCTAGATCCACAACTGGGCTACACAGCCCAAACCCAGGTATCCACGCTCAGCATGACTCTCCAATGACCGGGATCCGTCCACCGGCAGTCTACTCGTCCTGCGTGGAAATCTACCTATTTTCACGGAAAGCGTGTTGCAGTTTACAAGAAAGCTGCACTTTGAGAACCAAGCAAGTGGATCGATGGCTGCGGGGTCCCCTTCGCCTCCCTGGGCCCGTCTAGCCACTAACACCTGGATGAGCCACGCCAAGCCTCTGAGGACACAGGCTCCTCGCCACCCACGCCGGGTCCCAGGGAGCGCGCTCGGTGCACGTGGTGCGAGCAGCTTACCTGGAGCGGGTTGGGAGGGCAGGTAGGCGCTCAGGCTGCCGGCGGCGCTGGCATTGGCGCAGAACCCGCGGCCGTTGAGCAGCGCCTTCAGCGGGTACTGCTCCGCGGGCCGCGGCTGGCAGCGGAGGCCGGTGCCGCAGCGCTCGGTGTAGACGCCGCAAGCGTCCCCTTCGCGCAGCGCGCAAGTCAAGCAGCAGCCGCAGCCGGGTTCTCGCACCAGCTCCGTGCACGCGGGCGCGGTGGGCGGAGGCGCGCACTGGGCCAGCGCACGCGCGTCGCACGGTTCGCAGCGCACCACGGGGCCCGCGCCCACCGCGCCCGCGCCGGCCCGCGCCACCGGCGGCCCGCGGAGCAAAGTGAGTGCGGTGAGCGCAGCGGCCCAGAGCGCGGGGCGCGCGGGATGCATGGCGCCCGGCGGGCGGAGAGCCTGCGGATCGGCGGAGGGGAGCGGAGTGGAGCACGCGGGACGAGGCTGCGGGATGTAGGGAAGCGAGCAGCAGGTCTTCAGCGTCCAGCAGCCGCGCTAGCTCGCATCTGGGCAGCCTGGGAGAGCAGGCAGATATATAGAAGCCGGGGTGTGGAAGGACACGCCCCGGAACGGCGCGGGTGGGGGTGGGGTGGGCTGGCGCAGGCTCGGCTCCGGGGCCCGCGCCTCCCCGGGAAGCGGGACGTAGGACGGGGGCGCGCTGCGCGCGTCTTCACTGGGCACCTGCTCCGTGTGCGCACGCCCTGTACTCGAGCCACCCCTTCGTCCCCGGGAACCGTTGGCACTCCCGGCCACCTTGCTGCCCCTTGAGCCCTAGTCACTTCAGGGCCTCTTGATTCCCCCCAATGAAATGACTCTCAGCCAACTTGGCGCCCCGGACGCTGCAGCCCCTCCCCCCCTGGATGCCGGGTTTAGGTGTCCTCCTGAGCTGATTTATGTTTGAGAAGCTGGCGTGGGCCCATTCAACTCCTGAGTACTTTGCAAAGTTTCTGTAATTGAAAGCCTCTTGTAGAGCATGTTGCATTTTCCAGCGAGAACGCTCGGATCATATTTAAATCTGCACCGTTGGCCACTTGAGCCTCCAGAGTCTCGCACTGAACAACCGAACGTGACGGTCGTGGGTTCTAAAGATTTGCTTTTCAAAGCGGTTGTGACTCAAATCTCTTACTTCGCCGCACTTCCCCAATTAGCCGAATGGGCAGCGAGTGCGTCCTTACGGGAAGGTGGTTTTAAAGATGTTAAGTTTCACAAGTTCTTACTTGGAGTTTCTTTTTAGTTAAGCAGATACATCTGCGATGAAGTAATTATGGAGACACTAAAGCGGGTGCCATTGAAACATGATTAATAGCCAAAGAGTCCCTAAGACGTTTAATTTTCACAACCATTTTTGAAGTCATCGCTGCATCCCTGTGCTAAATTCTCTGCGATACGCTCCAGTGCAGCCGAATCCGCGCATCCTGAACACCGCGAAGAGTTGAAATCCTGACGCAATAGAGCTCTTGAGTTGGCTCTCTCAGCCATCCAACTTTCTCTTGTCTAGGTCTCTTGAAAGTTTACACGCGCTTTCCGTAGGCGACCAACAGAGGACGCTAGTGGTCCAGAATTGAACTGACAAACTTTTCGGCCTTTTATTATTATTATTTTTTCTCTCCCCCTTTTCTTTTTTAATCGTTTGAGGATGAGCGGCAGGAACTTGTGGGAGCAATTGGAAGAAAATTTCCCTGGATGCCCTTGAAATGAGTGTTTAAAGTAGGGACTGGAGAGGTTTTTTTTTTGGGGGGGGGGGACCTATGCAATTTTATGTAGAAAGCAAACCAAGACGCCTTCCCCACATATCCCTCCGTTATCCACCATGCAGTTTTTGGTGAAACGGATTCATCCACCATGTGTCTTGATGTCTGCCTGAATCTGTGGCTCACTTTCCATCTATTTATATTTGCTTTAATTTTAGTTAAAAGGATTTATTTTAAATTTAATTCTTCTTTATTATTAAATGATAATGCTAGGCATTATTAAAGAAAAAAATCGAAGATCAGAAACGTGAAGGCCTGAGCTCTGTGGTAGCCAGCCAAGGCCCAGCACCCCAGTTGTCACACATTTCTTCCTCCTAGTGCTCAGGTTGCAGCTAAACTTATCATCATCTGCCACAAACTGCCCTGATTGTCCCTCCTTTTCTCCCCTGTATCAGCGCCCAAGAGTAGGGCTTCTGATTTCATTGGGAAATTGAAAGAAAAAAAAACCCCAGTGTTACACTTGTTCTTTAAATAACCACAGAGACCTTGACTCCAAAATTAGAACAAGGTTCAGTATCAAAAATGATTCTAGATGTGGCAGGCTTCCCCTCTGTTAGGTACAATGTAACACACCGAACCAGTCTGGTCGGTGGTCAGTGTAGCACTTTTACCCGGCTTTATCAGCACGCTAGGAGGCAGGGGACGCCTAGAAGGAATGGCTTGGAGTCTTTAGAGTGGCTCTCTTCACAAAGAAGGAGCCCTTGCAGTTTGAGAAACGAACGCTTGTTCCAAGCGGGACTCCTAGAGGGCGCCAAAGCTCCAAGTCTCCGCCTGAATTGACTGGCGTCTCAAGAGTTTTCAGAGGCTCCGTTCGTCTAGGTGTTTTATGCTGGCCTTCATCAGCTTTCTCATGGAATCGTGCACCAAACAAGTACATCAGTGGCAATTGGACTACGAGAATTTTGCTTTAATAGTTAGCTGTTTTTTTTTGACAAAAACTTTAGGGCACCCCTACCCTGAAAATAATTATTTCTGGAAGGATTTAGATGGGAGAAAATGTAATTTTATGACATGTTAGTTAATTATGTCAAACTTTAAAACTGGTGTTTGTGGCTATGAATGTAACGTGGGCAGGGGTGAAGATGTATTCTTCCCTTCGGAAGGGACTTGGCGTTCAATTGTGAATAATGACAATGGGCTGGGGGCTCACTGTTTCCGAACAGAGCCCTGCCCACTGACCTAACTATAATTAGAGATTCCAACTGCCAGCTGCTTGTCTTACCCAGCTGATACACACTCCTTATTGTCTGGAGCCCATTGTCTTTAGTTGGATTCCTTTGTGCATGATATTGGTCTTTCTTCTTCTGCTCGGGGCTGGCCAAGTGTCTCAGGGTTTCTATTGCTGTGAAGAGAAACCATGACCATGTCAACTCTTATAAGGAAAACATTTAATTTAGGGGCTTGCTTACAGTTTCAGAGGTTTAGTTCATTATTATCATGATGGGGAGCACGGTAGTATGCAGGCAGATGTGGTGAGAGAGTTGTAGCTGAGAGTCCATCTTGCAGGCAACGGGAAGTGGACTGAGACATTGGGTGGTATCCTGAGCATAGGAAACCTCAAAGCCCTCCCCCACAGTGACACACTTCCTCTGACAAGGCTACACCCACTCCAACAAAACCACACCTCCTAATAGTGTCATTCTCTATGAGATTATGGGGCCAAATACATTCAAATCACACCAAGCAAGCAGAGAACCTCAAGTCCTTAGCATTGTAGGCACCAGGCACTGGCTCCAGATGTCCCCAGGAATGTGGCTGTCATCTTTACTGATCTCTACTAGTCTCTTGGTGGAAGGGCCAGACTCCTAAGGGCAGGGAATGTTGGAGACCTAATTTCTAGGACTCGGTGTTACTCAGCCTAAAACTTGAGAATTGCACCCAGCGTAGGTGGGTGGGGACAAAGAGCCTATTTTTTCCTCCCTCAGGTCAGCTTCTGGGTGAGTCTCCCAGAGTTACATCTTCCAAACTTTTAAGGGACCATTAACTACCAAAAATCATTGCCATTGATAGTGTTGCAGGTGACTTACCCAAAGAGCCCCACTGAAGCTTGTACGAGCCACAAAGATCCACAGGCAGTCCAGGGGAAATCAGTGGAGACCAAAGGCTCATGGGTAGCATGACCACAGAGAGAGCAGAGGGCCTCGCAAGTGTAATATCCCAGCAGTTGAAGGACAGACCTGTTTAGGTGGCCAGGACAAGCTTCAGACAGGTGGTGGCAGTTGAGCCTCACAGAACTGCAAGGCCAGCAGAGGGAGAATAGGAAGTATTTTCCCAGGACAGTAGTGGCTGTCAACTGTGGATCTCGACCCCTTTGGAGGTCAAACCATCCTTTCACAGGGGTCGTCTCAGACCACTGGAAAATACAGATATTTAGGTTATGATTCACAACTGTAGCAAAATTACAGTTATGAAGTAGCAACAAAAATAATTTTCTGGTTGGGGGTCACCACACGTGAGGGATTGTATAAAGGGGTCTCAGCATTAGGAAGGTTGAGAACCCCCACTCAGAGAGTTGCTCTGTCCAGAAAAGATGGGGTGGGTTGGGAAGAGGCAGTACTGGCCTTGGCAAGTGTACTTTGGAGTAGGTGGAAGTCTGAAGCGTGGGAGCGAAGGTGGCTGCATCGAGTGGGAGGGAGAAGATGGCATTGGACTGCAGATCCTAGGGGCTGGGGTTCCTCGGAGGCAGTGCTGTCTGGTGTGACAATTTGGAGGTAGATGGCCAGCTGCTGGAGAGAAGGCTGAGCCATGTTCTGCAGAAAACACAGCACTTCCAAGAACTCCCTCTCTGGCAGGATGCTTCTATTTAGTACAGTAATGTCCTGGATGTTGTGTTTTCTCCCCAGCAGTGCAGCTTCTACTCAGACATCCACACAGTGCCCACTATCCTATCCTGGGGACAGCTGTCTCCTTCCATTAGGTAAAGGCAGTTCCTTTCGGCTTCACGTCTCACTGCTAACCAAGCTCACAATGCCAGGAATAGTAAGAAAGGCCGGGGAATGGTGCAGAATACACACGAAGGTACTGCTAGCTCATTCTTCCTTGCTGGCTCTGACATGAAGCAAACCTTGAGTATAGGGTGAAGTAGATTCGTGTTGTAGATGGAAGGAACAACTCTTAGATCCCTGTGGATGGGAAGTCAGAGCTTATTTCTGTGTTTGCCTGAGCAAATCTTAAATGTGAAGTGTTGTACTCCAGTGGGTGCCAGCTTGCAGCCCAGATGCCTTGTCTCCTTGTTCCACATGATAACCTACTGCACTTGATGTTTCCAGCCTGCTGGCACGATGCATGCGGTCTTCGCATTGACCCGAATATAACAGGTTCTTTCCTTGGCCAATGAATCTAGAAGAAAAGACAACCGGAGAGCGCTTTTCATCCAGTTGGTTGCCCCTAGCACCAATTCCTCCTCGAGAGCTTCGGGGGCCTGTGTTTTCTCTGTCTCTCTATCTCCCCCCTCTCTCACCTATCTCGCTCTCATTCCTTCTCTCCCTCTCCCTTTCTTTTTGCTGGGCTTCCTAGAACACACATCTCAAGTTCCACAGTCCACCCTTCATCTCATCGGTTAGTAGATAGATTTTTTTCTTCTAAAAGATAAACAACGTAGATGACAGGATCCAAGTGTGCAGTTCGACACGTTTTGACTTGTGTGACGTTCACGTGGCATTTCTGAAGTTCCCCTTGCTGTTGATTTCTACCTTTATTCCACTGTGGCCTAATGGGTCGGTCTCTCTCTCTCTCTCTCTCTCTCTCTCTCTCTCTCTCTCTCTGTATTTTTAAGGCTTTTAATGTGGCCTATAATGGGGTTAGCTTTAGAGAAGATTTCATACACTGTTGAGAAGAATGTGTATCCCCTGTTTGTCAGATAAAATCTCCTGTAAATCCAGTTGATTTGTGATATAAATTAGCTCTGAAGTTTTTGTGCCGATTTTAGATTTGGAAGAAGCATCTAAATATGAGTTGTGTCAGGAACTGTATGATCTTTCATGCCTTGTAGTACATGTTTTATGAAGTCGGGAGCTTTGATACTCTGCATAAATATTTCTATAATTGTTATACTCTTTATCCCATTACTCCATTATTAATATGTAGTGGGTCTTCTTTATCTCTTCTGATCCGCTCTAGTTTGATGTCTACTTTATCCGCCACAAGAAGAGCTATGCCTGCTTGTTTACAGCTTCCATTTGCTTACCAATTTGATTTCCATTTTTAGACACCCAGTTTTTGGGCATCTTTCCTTGCTAAGTTGTTTCTTGGAGACAACAGGGAGTTGGTTCTTGTTTCTTTGGAAAGCCCTGTTTTCTATTTATTTCTCTAGTGTGTGCCCGGATGCTGTGATATAGGTGTGGAGGTCAGAGGTCAGCTTGCCGGAGTCTGTTCTTTCCTTGCATCCTGTGGAGTCTGAGGCTTGAGCTCAGGCCATAAGGTTTGGGGTAGGCACCTTTGCCTGCTCAGCCATCTACCCAGCATACTTCTTGTTTCTTAGTTCTGCTGGCTAGTCTGCATCGTTTTAGTGGTCAGTTGAACAGAGTTACATTCAAGGTTATTATTAGAAAGAACTTACTAGGACCCACCCCCCATTCCCAGTGATCCTGCCTAGAACCAGGCCTACCCATACCATCTCCATGCTCCCAGTCCTAGCTCCTGATGCAAACCTCGTCCACGTTGGCTTTTCCTAGTGAGTCCCACAAAACAAATCCTGTCTGTACCATCTTCATGTTCCCAGGCCTACCTCTTGGTGTGAAGCTTCTTGCCTGGTGTCTAAGCAAGAGGCGGGATAGCGTTTTACCTCAGACACACAAACAAAGAACAAAGTCTACATGCCCAAGTCACATTGTAAAAATGCAAATAGTATTAAAGACCAAACAGCATGCACCCCCCTAAACCCATTAGTCTGTTTTCTGATGAGAATTACCTAGATGAACCGCAGGACATAGACTTTATAGGAACAATCATAAACTTGATCAAAGAATTAATGAAATCCTAAGAAGACACAGACAGACCCAATGGGGATACAATAAATGCCGGAATGATGTCCAAGAAAAGACAAATATAAAACTAAATGAAATGATGAGAACAATCCAGGATTTGAAAACAAAATATAATAGAGAGATAGAAATATTGGTGAGAACTCAAGTTGCCATAAAGATGGAATTAAAAAAACTCAAAAACTCATTTGGAAGACTCAGGGCAAAGCCTTACAAGTAGAATGGACCAAGTAGAAGACAGAACTTCAGAACTTGAAGATAAAAGTAGAGGAATTAGACAACCCACGCAAAGAATATTTAAAAAATAAAAAGCATATGAAAGGGCCATGTAGGAACTATTGGACTATTGAAAAATAACAAAACATCAGATTATAAGCATAGAAGAGGAATCCCAGGTCACAGGCATAAAACAGATCTTCAACTCCCCAACTCTTTATAAAACACAGCAGAAAAAACAGACTGTTCTGTTGAACATAGGTCCAAAAATCCTTGATAAAATGGCTGCAAGCCAAACTCAGGCATGTACCAAAAAGAACACGTTGGCTTTGTCCTGCAGATGCAGGGGTGGTTCAGCACACATAAGTCTGTATATGTGACAGGTCATATAAAGGGACTTAGAGATAAGGATCATATGATCATTTCAGTAGATGCGTAGAAAGGCATTGACAAATCTGACACACCACCATGATACAAGTCCTGGAGAGAATAAGACGAGAAGGTCATAGATATCAATGTATCAATGAATTTTTCTTTTAAACCCTGGGGTTAGTTCACTGCCCACATCTCATGCCTGTGCCAGTGTCCCTGCCCCTGTGTGTGTGTGTGTGTGTGTGTGTGTGTGTGTGTGTGAGAGAGAGAGAGAGAGAGAGAGAGAGAGAGAGAGAAAGAGAGAGAAAGAGAGAGAAAGAGAGAGAGAGAGAGCAAGCAGTTTCCCCAGCTCTTTGGACCGCCTCTCTTCTGGCTACAGGGTACAGGTCCATAGAATCAGGTTTAGGTGTCAATCATTCTAGGCACTATCACTGCTGTGTTTGCCTTGCTACTGTGGAGATGAGTGAATACTGAGGCACACAAGAACACTCAGAACCAGAGCATTTATCTGAGAACTCTCCAGTGTGCGAGGGTTTAACTTTAGGTTTTGGAATGACTTAGTCCTGGTTCAGGAAATAGCATAGGAAAACTGAGAAATTCGCCATTAGTTTGGTGGGATTTAGAATTCTGGCCCATTTTTGTTTTTGTTCACCTCATACCATTTCCTTGTAAGTCTTCTCTAAGCTTTGCCCCATTCATTTCCCGCTGATTTGTTGCTGCTTTTGGTGTGGGAGAAAGGGCAGGGTGTGTTTGCTCATCTTACCTGGAGCCGACCTGCCTCTTACCCTTACAGTCTCCCTTGCATGCGTGGAAGCACCGTGATGCCCATGTGGAAGCCCAGATGGGTCACTGATATTTATGAAGCATTGTGGTTAGACTGTGGTAGCTAATTCTGGTTGTCAACTTGACTGCACAGGGATGGGTACGTTCATGGGAGATTTTCCTAATTAGATTATTTGAAGCAGGAAGACAACCTAATCTGTGCTTCAGCTTTTGGTGGGAGCCCCGATCAAAGGACATGGAAGGAGGAGACGTTCATTTCACCAATTTTCCCTCATTCTCACGTCCACCTGTTTTCTTACTGAGGCATTCCTTTGCTGTCTTTAGAACCAACTTCTTTGAGATTCCAGCCTAGACTAAAGATAAGGAGCTTTGCAAGAGTCATCTGGACTCTAGCACCAGACTGGACTCCGGAGACATCCAGCCTCCTGAATGGAACCAAGCCAGCTTCTCAGCCTCTCAAGTCTGAGACAGCCATTGTGGAACAACTGGGACTGCATCCCGAGAGCCAGTCTAGCCAATCCCTTTTAAAATGCATGTTCATTCTATCAGCCCCCTCAGAGCCTCTCTAAGGCAGACAGAGAACTTTCGTGTTACAATTTTGGCACAAAAGGCGCTGTTTATGCTGAGGTCACCTCTAGGACCATGTTTACCCACAAATTCAAAGGCACACATAAAATTCTACTTGTCTGCTAATTGATGTTAGCCATTTTAATTTACTGTGGTGGTTTGAATGGCAATGGCTCCCATAGGTTCATATATTTCCATACCTATGCTCTCTAGTTGGTGGAACTGTTTGGAAAAGATTAAGAGGTTTGACAGCTGGGGCAGGTTTCAAAAGTCTGTACCATTCTCAGTTCTCTCTCTCTGCCTTGTGCTTGTGGATGAGGATGTGAGCTTCCAGCCACTGCTTCAGTACCACGTCTGCTTGCCTGCTGCCATGCTCCCTGCTGTTGTGCTCATGGATTTGGCCCTCTGAAACTGTAAGCCCCTAATAATTTCTTTTATAAACTGCTTTGGTCATGGTGTCTTATCAAAGCAATGGGAAAGTAACTAACACATTCACATACTACAATATCCACCATTCCTAGTGTATAATTCAATAGATTTGAGTTGTTTTCTATGGGTCTATTAGAGACAGACATGAAGTCAGTTGCTTATGGCTGCATGTGCTAAGATGGTCATTGGGCTCCACTTTAGTTTGTTAGTGCTGAGACTATGTCCTTTTCTATAGGTTAGTCAATACCATGGCCTAGATAGTCATTCAATTCAGGTCTCATTGCATTCACTTTTGAAACAATATTTTAAGGACTGGAGAGATTGCTTAGTGGTTAGGAGCCCTTCCAGAAGAACAATCCAATTCTGGGAGTTCCAACGTCCTCTTCTGGCTTCTGTCAGCACCATGAACACATATGGTATGCAGACACACATACAGGCGAAGTACCCATATGGTGCGGGAGAATTGTCTGTAGTCTGTCAATCATGTTTTAATAAATGCTGATTGGCAAGGCAGGAAGTATAGGCTGGTCAACCAGACAGGAAGTCGAGGCTGGGTGATGAGAACAGGGGAATTCTAGGAAGGAGGAAGGCCCGCCCCCCCTCCCCAGACACAGAAGAAGCAAGAAGCAGGATGTGATCACTGAAAAAGGTACTGAATCATGTAGCTGACATAGATAAGAATAATGAGTTAATATAAGTTACAAGAGTTGATAAGAAGCCTGAGCCAATGGGCCAATCAGTTTATATCTAATGTAGACTCTCTGTGTGATTCTTTGGGGCTTAATGGCTGTGGAAATAGGGCAGGAAAGAAACCCCCACAAGCAGGCCCTCATATTACAGAACATGTTATACCCATACACACAAAAATTATTTAAAAATTTTCTATGTAGAGTTTCTTGCTTATATGTATGCATGTGCACCATGTTCATGCCTGGTGCCAAAAGAGGGTGTCTAACTCCGAGAACTGGAGTTTGTCATAGTGTGAGCAGCCATTTGTGGGGCTGGAAATTGAACCAGGTCCTCAGAAAGAACAGCCAGGGCTCGTAGCTGCTGAGCTGTCTGTCCAACGCCAACTGTTTGTCCTACTCTTTCTTATTACGTCCCCCCCCCCAACTTTTAGTTATATGCCTTCTTTCTTCTTAGTCTTTGCATACAGCTGAGTTAAGTTTGCTAGTGTTTAAGATTTCGTGTCCATGGACTTACCTTTGGGTTGCCTTATTTTCATTCTGAGTCAAGCTTTCTCCATGTGCCCAGCTAATCTGGAACTGTGCAGACAAATGGTCTTGAATTCCTAGAGCTCCATCTGCTGCTGCCTCACCAGTGCTAGTGTTACAGGCGTGTGCTATCACACCTGGCTCACCATTTTACCAAGAAAAACTTTCAGTGTTGAAATGACGCCATTCAGATTTGACCAGATTTTCCAGAGCACTGAGACCCTACTGGGTCACAGTTTCTGTGCTGTATTTAGCTCTGTGTCTCCTATTTACCCATCTGTGCTGATTTTCCTTGCTTAGGACTCTTTACTTTTTTGACTTTTTTTTTCTTTTTGCTTTCTTGAAACTTACTCTGAAGACCAGGCTGGTCTTGAACTCACAGAGGTATCCTTGCCTCCAACTCTCAAGCGCTAGGACTAAAGATATGTGTCCCCAAGCCTGGCTTGTGTGTTTAATGGCCAAGTGTTTTGAAGATACTTTTTCTGTGTATATGTGTGATGTTTCCTATGGTAGAGTGAGTTAAAGGATTCTTTTTGTTGCTTCTGATTTGACTATCAATATCTCATCACAAATAATATCACAATGCCAACATATCTTACTGCCATGGCAGTGGGCAGGGGTTTGCCTGGCTGGGCTTCATTACAGTTGCCCCAGATCCGTCAAATATGTTAGTGAATGCATGATCTTTTTATTTTTTATTTACGCTTCAAGAGTTAGTGTAAGGCTAGAGTCATTTGAGCATTTCCTAAATCACAGGGGAACTTGGAGATTCAGAATTTTCTTTGTTAGAATATTTTAAGTTAATATTTGACTCTTTGAAAAGTCTTGTGACCCAGTTTCATGGTCATTGACATAACACTTATTTATGACATTTTCTTATCATCTTCCTTGGACAGGATTTGTAAGTGGGACCTCATTTTCTCTTGTGACATTCATTATTTTGCTTGCCTCTTCTTGCTTGAGGTTTGTAAGTTCTGTCATTAGTTTTTCCAAGACCAACTATTTTCTTTTAGGGGTGGAGTTGGCTATTGTTCTGTGCTTGTCTGCTATTTCATTAGTTTCTGCTCTTGTTTTTATTATTTCCTTTTGGAGAAGGGAGGAAACTGATTTTGCTGTTCTTTTAAGCTTTGGAGACAGATGAACAGAATGTTAATTTTTATTTATCTTTTTTATTTTAAGAAAACATACTTTATTTTTTATGTATAGCAATATAGTTTACACATTAAATAATACTATAATGAAATGATCTGTTATAGACTTAAGCAGAAGAATAAAGAGAAAGGAAATGTTAATTTTAGTTGTTCTTTTTGATATTAACATTTGAAATGAGATACATTTCCTCCTAAGAGTTGTTTTAGATTGTAGTCAAGTTTTGATATATAGCACCACTTTCTTTGTAATATGGTACAAAATATTTCCCTATCTTTTCTTCTTTGACCCATAATATATTTAGAAACATATTTAAGAATGTTATGCCTATGAAGCATGGCTAAGTATCATTTTGTTTTATTTCTAACTTAAGTACATTGTGGAGAGGATATGCTCTGAATGGTCCTACTATGCCTCAGTTGAGTTAAGTAGTTGCAGGCATGGTACTCAAGAAGTCACTGAGAGTTACATTCTGATTTGCAGAGAGAGAGAGAGAGAGAGAGAGAGAGAGAGAGAGAGAGAGAGAGAGAGAGAAAACAACTCTGGGCCTGGCATGGACTTTTGACATCTCAAAGCCCACCCCTAGTTATAAACTTCCTTCAACAGGCCAAACCTCCTGATCCTTCTAATCCTTTCAAATAGTGCTGCTCTCTGATGACCAAGCATTTTCTGATGAGCTTATGGGGGCCATTTTTATTCAAGCCACCACAAAAATATTTTTGTTATTCTTTGAGTATTTTATAGACTGTATTTTGAATGTATTCAATTCCCCCAAATCCTCACATACCTTCGCTTTTTCTACTGTTTTCTCTCTTCCCACACAGCTTAGAGTTTTCTTCTCCCTCCCCACAGTGAGTTCAGTTTGTGTTGTCCAACTAGTCTTGGGTACAGCTTGACCTACCAGGGGTCATATCATTAAAGAAAACTGACTCTTCCTTTTCCAGGGGCTATCAATTTCCAATAGTCCCTCAGCTAGTTAGGGGTTTCTTCCCATCTTCCTCACTCTATGTTGGGAGTTTGTTTGGCATAAGCTTGTGCAGGTCTTGAGCATGTTGCTGCAATTGCTGTGAATTCACACATACAACTTGAATGTCCTGAAAATGATTCCTTTGATGTTATCTATCACCTCTGGCTCTTAATTTCTTCCTGCCCCTCCCCCGTGAAGATCCATGAGACTCTCAGGGGTGGGTGTGATATGTATGTTCAATTTAGGACTGAGAACAAGTCTCTTATTATCTGCAATTGACCATTTGAGGGTCAATAGCTGTGTCAATTGCTATTTTATGCAATGAAAAGTTCTTTGATGAGTGTTGAGAGGTACTCCAATGTATAGGTAAATAATCAGGTGTCATTTTAGTACTATGTCCATTTAGCAGAATCGCAGTATTAGGTTCTCCTATATAGTCTATGACCAATATCATTATATGTTCTTAGCCTGGTATGTGTTCCATCTTATGCAGTGGGCCTTAGATCCAAACAGAAAGTGGTTGGTTGCTTCTATAACATTCATGCCACTGTTGCACAGTGGGCATATATAGTGTCAGATTGGTTGTTGCAGTCTGCATGGTTCACTGTTGGGTGAGAATAATGATTACTCTTTTTTTCCATAGTATGCATAGCACGTTCCAACACCATAAAAGCCAATAGGTATGAAGCTTCCAGGTAAGTACTATCTTGATTTTTTCATGTTTTGTGACTCAATTATGTGTTGTCTTCAGCAATAGGGCTTACTGTCAAGCTCTGAAAGATGACAAACAGTACTGGTGATATCTTGTAATTCTTGGGAGTCTATGGGACCCCAGTGACCCACAGCTCAAGGGCAACCCTTTTGTGCAATAAGGTTTTATTTGCTAGCAAGCAATGTCTGTCTAGTTAGGTTATTATCTCCTTTTGGGAGGGTAACTCCATTGTCTATCTATTGTCTACCTATCTACGTATCTATCTGTCTATCAACACACACATACACACATTTTAGGATGTTTTTGTAGTAGTCATTTTATTTTTGTCCTTTTTTCTTTTATTGAAACTAGATTTTTATACAATATTATATATTATATAATATATATATGTATATAATATATAATCAAAATATGCTACACATATCATCTATGGTTTTCTCCCTCCCCTACTCCTTCCAGTACCTTCCCATATCCCTTCCCACCCAGACTCACACCCTTTCTGTCTCTTGTTAGAAAACAAACAGACATCTAAGGAATAATGGTAGGATAAACTAAGCTAAATAAAAATGAACAAATTGGAATAGGAACAAACAATCAAACAAGAAAAGGAGACAAAGAAAAATGCCAAGAAATGCATACAGATACAGAGACATACAAATTTGTATACTCAGAAATCCTATAAAATCTCCAAGCCAGAAGCCATTATACATAAACATGCATACACATGCATGCATACATGTGCATGTGCGCATACACACAATTGAAAAACAAAACAAAAACAAAAGAAACATAAACAAAACAAAAATGTTCTGACAACATAATAAGAGAAAAGGCTTCCAAAGATCCTGTTGAGTTTGTTTTCTGTTGGCCATCTACTGTTGGGCATGGGGTTACCCTGAAGAGTGGTTTGATTTTTTTGGTAGATGCCATTGTAGAAAACTAATTTTTCATTTGCAACTGGGTATCAGTTGGATATAGCTTCTGAGTTATTGGTGTGTGTGTGTGTGTGTGTGTGTGTCCACTTCTCCTTTCAACTCTTGGACCCCATCTGGTGAAGATCCATGCAGGCCCTATGCATGCTGCCACAGTCTCTGTGAGTTCATATGTGTGCCATCCCTGTGTGTGTAGAAAGTTTCAATGTTTTTTTTTTCTTTCTCTTCTTTTTTTTTAATAGAGACAGACTTTATCTCTGTTAACAGCACTGCATGTCCTGGAACTTGCTTTGTAGAATAGTCTGGCTTAAAACTCACAGAGATCTACCTGCCTGTGCCTCCAGAGTGCTGGGATTAAAGGCGTGCACCATCATGCCTTGATAAGGCCTCGATTCCTTAGTATTCTCCATCCACCCCTGGTTCTTACACTCTTTCTGCCTCTTCTTCCTCAGAGTTCCCTTATTCCTGAGGAGAGGGATTTGATGGAAACATCCCTCCCTTTTTGGGCTGAACGTCTAAGGTCTCCTGCTCTCTGTGTCATTTATGACTGTGGGTCTCTGTGTTCCCATCTTGTGCAGGAATCACTTTATTGCCATGTTCCTTTAGCAGAACAGTAGTATTTGGTTTTCTACTAAGTTTTTGGCCTATTTAGTCTAGGGTTCTTGATCACCCAAGCAACATTAGGTATGTGTTCCATCTCATGGAATGGACCTTAAGTCAAATCTGATATTGGTTGGTTATGTCCTCATGACTGTACCACTATTGCACTAGTGCATCTTACAGGTGGATCACCATTATAGATTAAAGTGTCTGTAACTGGGTTGATGTTTACCTTTCCCCTTTGATATGGTGCCAAGTACTGTCCCATAACATGAACACCAGTCAGCAGTGGTGAAGGCTCTAGATAGGCACCAGAGCAACTTCTGTGTGTTCAGTGAGTTGTGTAGGTGTTGTCTTCAGCAACATGGCCTTACTCTCAGTTTGTGGAGAGCAGCCAATAAGCTTGGCAATAGCCTGGGTTGTTTGGAGGTTACCATGGGACTCCCTTGGCCAAGAACTCTATTAGATGTAACCAATTGCTGGTACTGGAAGCTTTGTTTGGTGACTAGAGATGTCCAGTTGGGGCTCTATCTCCCTCATTATTTAGTGATCTCATTTAGATTATCTATATATGTATAGATCTTAGGCAGCTTCTACTGTATTAGGCTTTCATGCAATTCTTCAAATAGCCCTAGTTTTAGCTGTCCGTTTATATATTACACCTCTGTTCCCCTTCTGCCCTCTCTGTTCCAGTTCTTCCTGATATACCTATAACTATCTATTCTATTTTCCCTCCCTACAGAAAGTCATCCCTCCCCTGCTAGCCCCTTACCCTATATTCTGGTTTATCTCACTCAGGATGATTTTTCCTAGTTCCATCCATTTGCCTGCAAATTTCATGATGTCATTTTTTAAAGATCGAAGTAATATTCCATTGTGTAAAATACTGCATTTTATTTATCTGTTCTTTGGTTGAGGGGCATCGAGGTTGGTTCTAGTTTTGACTATTATGAATAAAGATGCAGTGAACATGGTTGAGCAAGTGCCCTTGTAGTAGGATGGAGCATCCTTTGGATATATGCCTAAGATTGGTATAGCTGAGTCTTGAAGATCTATTCCCCATTTTCTGAGGAACAGTTCAAATTTCTATAGTGACTGTACAAGTTTGCACTTCTACCAGCAATGGAGAATGTTCTCTAGCCCCACATCCTTGCCAGCATTAACTGTCATTTGTGGTTTTGATCTTAGCCATTCTGACAGGTGCAAGATGGAATCTCAGAGTTGTTTTGATGGACATTTCCCTGAGGCAAAGGATGTTGAACATTTCCTTACATGCTTCTCAGCCATTTGAGATTCCTCTGTTGAGAATTTTGTTTAGATCTGTACCCTATTTTAAAAATTGGGTTATTTGGTTTGTTGATGTCTAGTTTCTTATGTTCTTTATGTATTTTGGAAATTAGGCCTATGTCAGTTGTGGAGTTGGTGAAAATCTTGTCTTGTTCTTGATTTTAGTGAAACTGCTTTGAGTCTCTCTTCAGTTGAGATTGGCCATAGGCTTGCTGTAAATTTGTATGTCCTTTGTATTCCTAATTTCTCCCAGACTTTTATGATGAAGAGATGTTGATTTTTTTCAAAGGTTATTTTCAGCATCTAATAAGATAATCATGTGTTTTTTATTTCAGTGTATTCATATGGTGTGTTACATCGACTGATTATCATATGTTGAACCATTTCTGTATCTCTGGTATGATGCCTATTTGTTCGTGATGGATGATCTTTTTTTTTTTTTTGGTGTGTTCTTAGAATCTGTTAGCAAATATTTTATTGGGTATTTTTTCATCTATGTTCATGAGGAAACCTATTTAATCTCTTTCTTTGTTAATTCTTTGTGTGGTTTGGGTATAAGGGTGACTGTAGCCTCATAATATGAATTTGGCAATATTATTTCTGATTCTACTTTCTGGAACAATTTGAGGAGTATTGGTATTAATTCTTCTTTGAAAGTTCTTTGAATTCTGCACTGAAACCATCTGGCCCTGGGATTTGTTATTGTTGAGAAACTTTTAATGACTTTCTATTTCCTAAGGGGTTATAGGCCTCTCTAAATTGTTTATCTGTTCTTGATTTAACTTTGGCAAGTGGTATATATCAAAATAATTGTCAGTTTAATTTAGAGTATCCAGTTTTCTGGAATACAGGTTTTTAAAGTATGACCTAATGATTCTTTGGATTTCCTCAGTGTCTGCTGTTATGTTCCCCTTTTCATTTCTGATTTTGTTAATTTGGATAGTCTCTCTTTGCCTGTTAGTTAGTTTCAATAAGGTTTGTATATCTCGTTGATTTCCTCAAATAACCAGCTTTGTTTCATTGATTCTTTGTGTTGTTATCTCTTTTTTATTATTGATTTCAGCCTCAGTTTGATTATTTTCTGCTGTCTACTCCTCCTGGATGAGCTTCTTCTTTTTGTTCTAGCACTTTTAGGTGAGCTATTAAGTTGCTAGTAAGGGATCGCTGCAGTTTCTTTATGAAGGCACTTAGTGGTATGGCTTTTCCTCTTAGCACTGCTTTCATTGTGTCTCATAAATTTGTGTATGCTGTGCATTCATTTTCATTGAATTCTAGGACATCTTTAATTTCTTTATTCCTGCCTTGACCCAGTACTCACTCAGTAGAGAGTTGTTCAATTTCCAGAAGTTTGTAGGCATTCTGTTGTTTTAGAAATTCGCCTTTAATCCACGGTGGTCTGATAGGTCTGATAGGGTGTTATTTTAATTTTCTTGTACCTGTTGAAACTTGATTTATGACTGAGTATGTGGTCAATTTTGGAGAAAGTTCTGTGAGGTGCTAAGAAGAAGGCATATTCTTTTGTGTTTGGCTGAAATGTCCTGTAGTTAGGTCCATTTGGTTCATAATGTCTTTTAGCTCCAATATTTCTCTATTTAGTTTTTGCCCATTGGTGAGAGTGGGTATTAAAATCCCCTACTATTAATGTGTGAGGGTTGATGTATGACTTAAGCTTTAAAATGTTTCTTTTTACAAATGTGGGTGCCCTTGCAGTTGGGACATAGATGTAAAGAATTGAATCTTCAGTTTGGTTGATTTTTCCTTTGATGAGCATGAAGTGTTCTTCTCTGTCTCTTTTGATTAGTTTGGTTTGAAGTCTGTTTTGCTAGATATTAGAATGGCTATGCCAGCTTGTTTCTTAGGTCCATTTTCTCAGAAAATCTTCTTCCAACCCTTTACTCTGAGGTAATTTCCATCTTTCATGCAAAATGTATGCAGCAGAAGGATGGATCCTTCTTTTGGTCTGTGAATTTTTATTGGGGAATTGAGTCCACTGATATTGAGAGATATTAATAAGCAATGATTGTTAATTCCTATTACTTGGTTGTTGTTGTTGGCATTTTCTTTATTGCTTCTATTTCCATTTTCAGGTCTTGAATATTTTTATTTTTTTAACCTCAGTTGTTTGTCCTTTCTTGGCTTTCTTTAAGGGATTTATTCATTTCCTTTTTAAGAACCTGTATCATCTTCGTAGGTTGGTTTTAAGGTCTTTTTCTTGTGCCTCAGCTGTGTTGGAATTTTCAGAACTTGTTGTAGTAAGATATCTGGTTCTAGTGGGGACATATTTCCCTGGCTTGTTGTTGATTGTGTTGTTACTCTGATGTCTAGGTATCTGGGTTTGAAGTGATTATAGGTGTAGGTGCTGACTTCTGGGTTTGTCTTTGTTGGATGGGTGTTTTGTTCCTTGATTTCTGTTTCCTCTTTGGTCTACTGGTCTTTGTGGATTGGAGTTCTGATGGGGGAGAGTCTTCTGTTTTGTGTTAATTTCATTGGTTAAATAAAGAGACTGCCTCAGCCCTTTAACAGGACAGAAAATTAGGTAGGCAGAGTAAACAGAACAGAATTCTGGGAGAAAGAAGCCAAGTCAGGGAGTCGCCATGATTCTCCCGCTCCAGGCAGACGCAGGTTAAGATCTTCCCTGGTAAGTCACCTTGTGGGCTACACAGAATATTAGAAATGGGTTAGACCAATATGTAAGAGCTAGCCAATAAGAGGCTGGAACTAATGGGCCAAGCAGTGTTTAAAAGAATATAGTTTCCGTGTAATTATTTCGGGTAAAGCTAGCCATGCAGGCAGCCGGGTGCCAGGAAGCAGCCCGCCGCTCCCTATTACAACAGAGTTCTGGCTGCTGTTATGATCTTTGGTCAAGTAGGAGCTCTCATGCCCAAATTGGGGGTCTGTTCTCATGGTGTTCTGATCTGTTCTAGCTGGCATGGCCTGCACCTGTTCTTTTGATTGGCATGGCCAGCACTGAGGATGTGGGAGAGTTCTGTGGGAAGGTGGGCAGCTTATATATTTTTATGGTTGTCATGACCTTCACCTGTTCTCCTGACTGCTGTGGCCTGCACATCATTTATTGTGTTCTTATGATGGCATCTAGGTATCTGGGTAATGGGTGATTTATCTGTCTAGGTGTTGATTTCTGGGTTTGTCTTTGTCAGGTGGGTTTTGTTCCTTGGTTTCTGTTTCCTCTCTAGATTTTCAGAGAGTTTGATGACTGTGTTGCCTGTTTCCCTGACCTGCTCAGATGGTGTGTTCACAGGGAGTGCTGCTGGTGTTGGAGGTTGGGATACAGTGATGAGCGGGGGGGAGAGAGAGAGGTTAGGAAGGGATGGTTAGTGGGATCCACAGAGATGTGGGCATGGGGAAGGAAGGGAGGCTGCAGCCAGTGATATGTTGCAGGGTTAGGGACAAGGTTTAGGGATTGCATCTAGGGAGAGAGAGAGAGAGAGAGAGAGAGAGAGAGAGAGAGAAGAGAAAGTGTTTGACAGACTACCTGGTTTTCTTGCTGTTTTGGCCTGTGGTTGAGCAGGATGTGCCTGCTGGAGTTGGGAGCTGGGATACAGTGATTCAAAGGAAAGGGAGGTTTGGAGGGGATGGACTGTGGGATCCACCAAAATGTGGGCACAGGGAAGGGAGGCTGCAGCTGGTGATTTGTTGTAGAGACAGTGACAAGACCAAAGGATTGTGTTTGGGGGAACAGACAGAGAGGAGAAGGTCTGTGGGCAGGCTACCTGATTTCTGACTGCATGAGATTCTTAGGACACAGTGTAGACAATTATTCTATAGAGAGGCCTCTGGGCTCCACTGGGTTCTACACTGATGTAGGTGGGTCTTCTGTCAATGTGTCAATTTTATGGTTAATAAAGAAACTGCCTTGGCCTTTGATAGGTCAGCCCTTAGGTGGGTGGAGTAGACAGTACAGAATGCTGGGAAGAAGGGAAGTGAGGCAGATGCTATAGCTCTCCTCTCCAAGATGGACGCAGGTTAAGATCCTTCCCAGTGAGCCACCACCTCGTGGTGCTACACAGATTATTAGAAATGGGTTAATCAAGATGTGAGAATTAGCCAGTAAGAGGCTAGAGCTAATGGGCCAAGTAGTGTTTAAAAGAATACAGTTTGTGTGTTGTTATTTCTGGGGCTAAGGTAGCTGTGTGGGGGCTGAGTGGCAGGAACGCAGCCCCCCACTCCTCTCTACACTACACAGCTCACAGCAATTTTCAGATGTCCAGTAGAAAGGCTGCTGATGCTTCAAAGTCTCAGAGTGGCAGTGCTGAGTGACTTGATTGTGTGAACACCTCGTCTGAGACCAGAGCCTGCTGAAGGCTTTAGCCCAGAAATGGTCATGATGCAAGTCTTTACCTCTGAACTTCACTGTGCCTAGACATTCACATTGTCTGTGTGTCTGGAGCCCCTGGCTTCCAAATCCCAAGAGAGCATTCAGAAGTCCACTATCTAGTAAGCAGAATAACCTTAAAGTTCTGCTTTCCCCATTAGTGGCAGGTCAAAAGGTCTCAAGTGATGCATGCAGACATTGGGACCTGACCACTAGGAAACATCTCTAATCTGTGGTTGTCTTTCTAATCTGCCTCTACTCCCCTGTGTCTCCAGAAATTCTCAGATACTCTCAGCTGTGTTCCATTTTAAGTAATGCATTATTCCCACCCTCCCAGCTCTTCAGTTTTTTTCTTTTGTTTTCTACAGCTTTATTAATAAATCTTTGGGTTTTATTTGGCTTTATCCTATTTAATCCCCCTTAATGCTTCCCTGCTTCTTTTTATTGATTGAATTCACTCTTTGACATATATGTATATAATACATTCTGTTTACTGTCACCCACACCTCCTTTATTCCTCCCCCTATCATCTCCTCACTCCAAAGTCCCTTTCCCACATTTGTGACTTTTTGTTTTGTGACTCCCTGAGTTTAACCAGGGCCCTTTGTTCCACCAGAGGTTTGGAAGCATCCATTGAAGCCTGGTGGGCTCACCAGTGGATACATGCCATAAGACAATGGCTGTCTCTCTCAAGTATCCATCTGCAGTCAATAATTAATCAGGGAGGAGCAGGGCCCTATGAGCCCCTGCTCCATCTGTGGTTGGCTGTTAATGGATCCTGTCTTGTGCAGCCTTGTCCAAGCAACCATTGGCTGCTGTGATTTCTGATGGCTGTGGCTGTGTCATGCCCGGAAGATGGCATTTCACAACCCCTTTCCCTACCTTCCCTCCCTTAGACTTTTTCCATTCCCTCCTCTGCTACATTCCTTTGGTTTCAGGGATTCCTGTAATTGCCCTCTTTAGGGCTAAGCACTCAGCTGTCACTCTCAGCACCTTTGGCAGCCATGAGGTTGACCAGATGTCTCCTTCAGTTGTGCTCCGCTTTATATTTTGAGATAGTGTCTCCTACTGGAGCTGAAGTCCACCAGTTTGCCAGGACTGGCTCACCAGCAGGCCCAGTATCCTCTTGTTCCTGCCTCCCCAGGGAGGCAAGGATTACAGATGTGCACTTCCAAGCCTAGCTGCTTATTTGTTCTTGTTTGGGGAGTGCTGGAAACTGAACTCAGGCTCTCATTGTGCAGGAAGCACATCACCTACTGAGCTGTTTCCCCTTTACCTTAGTACATTTTCCATACACTACGACAGACATGGCTTTTAAAAATTCCTTGTTATTTACAACCCTGTTCTGTCTTAAGCTTATAGATGAATTTGATATTTTTAACACTTTGTTTATCTTTTTATTATTACAGGTAATTCGTGCTTATGTGAAACACTGAAGACAGTCAGAAGAAGGATGAATAGGAAACTGTTTTAGAATCTGTTGTATAGCAGAGGTTCTGTCTCCTTTATGGTTTTGGTTTATGGGAGGCAGCCTTGAACTCTTTCAAGTGACAATTGTCTCTATTATTCTAGGAGAATATTAGCATTTGCATTAATACCTTAGCTCATGGATAGCCCCCACATCTGCTTCAGGATGGGGACCTGGTCATGTCAGAAAGTCTAACAAAGAGAATGAGGAATTAGGGCTTTGGGCTATATGACATTTTTTCAACTTCTAGGGAGGCAAGGGCAGTGGAAATCAAGTTCACTTTCACTTCCACTGACACCATCAGTCATGACTGGGAAGTGACATGGTAGCCAAGGTAGTCTTCCCTTCTGATGGTACATGTTAATTGTTTCTCTCAGTGTCTGTGCTACTGGGGTTATAGTTAGGAAGTGGTTCCTTGTGCCAATGTGTTCAAGTGTATTTCCCACTTTCTCTTCTATGAGGTTCAGTGTGGTTGGCTTGATGCTGAGGTCTTTGATCCATTTGGACTTGAGTTTTGTGCATGGTGATAGATATGGATTTATTTTCATTCTTCTACATGTTGATATCCAGTTATGCTGGTATTGTTTGAGGATGGGTCCCTTGTTTGTCCCAGCTGCCCGACTAGCTTACACCCAAAATAATCACACAGAAATTGTATTAATTAAATCACTGCCTAGCCCATTATCTCTAGCCTCTTATTGGCGAACTCTCACATCTTGATTTAACCCATTTCTAATAATCTGTATATCACCATGAGGTCGTGGCTTACTGAGAAAGATTCAGCCTGTCTGACCTGGTAGCTCCATGGCGGCTCTCTCCCTCTGCTTTCTTCCTTCCAGAATTCAGTTCTGTCTTCCCACCTACTTAAGTTTTGTCCTATCACCAGGCCCAAAGCAGTTTCTTTATTAACCAATCAAAGCAACACAAATACAGAAGGACCTCCTACACCATGCTGGCACCATTTGTTGAATATGTTTTCTTTTTTCCATTTGATAATTTTTGCTTCTTTGTCAAAAATCAGGTGTTCATAAATGTGTGGATTAATATCTGGGTCATCGATTTGGTTCCATTGGTCTTCCTGCCTGTTTTTATGCCAATACCAGGCTGTTTTCTGTACTGTATTCTAAAGTAGAGTTTGAAGTTAGGGATTGTGATGCCTTTAGAAGTTCCTTTATTGTGCAGGATTGTTTTGGCCATCCTGTTTTTTTTTATTTTTTATTTTTTTGCATTCCCATATGAAATTGAGTACTGTTCTTTCGAGGTCTGTGATGAATTGAATGCATTGAATCTGTAGATTGCTTTTGGTAAGGTAAGGTTGCAAATAATCCAATAAAAAAAGGGAGAAGGGGAGGATGGGGGGAGCTTGGGGAAAAAGGAGGATTGGGATAAAGGAAGGTAGGATAGGGGAGCACGGAAGCACAATTCTTAGTTAAGGGAGCCACCTTAGGGTAGGCAAGAGACTTGAACCTAGAGTGGCTCCCAGGAGCCCAAGCCGAGGTCCCCAGTTAGTTCCTTGGGCAGCTGAGGATAGGGAACCTGAAATGACCCTAGCCTAGAGCAATACTGACGAATATCTTGCATATCATCATAGAACCTTCATCTGGTGATGGATGGAGATAGAGACAGAGACCCACACTGGAGTACTGGACTGAGCTCCCAAGGTCCCAATGAGGAGCAGAAGGAGGGAGAACATGAGCAAAGAAGTCGGGACCACGAGGGGTGCACCCACCCACTGAGACAGTGGAGCTGATCTACTGGGAGCTCACCAAGGCCAGCTGGACTGTGACTGAAAAAGCATGGGTTAAAACTGGACTCTCTGAACATGGCGAACAATGAGGGCTGATGAGAGGCCAAGGACAATGGCATGGGGTTTTGATCCTACGCAATGTGCTGACTTTGTGGGAGCCTAGCCAGTTTGGATGTTCACCTTCCTAGACATGGACGGAGGGGGGAGGACCTAGGACTTACCACAGGGCAGGGAACCCTGACTGCTCTTTGGACTGGAGAGGGAGGGGGAGAGGAGTGGGAGGAGGGGGAGAAGGGTGGGAGGAGGGGGAGGGAAGTGGGAGGCTGGGAGGAGGTGGAAACTTGTTGTTTTTCTTCCTTTTCTCAATAAAAAAATAAATAAATAAAACAAATTAAAAAAAATAAATCTACACTTTTTTAGACTATGAATTAGCATAATAAGTGTAAAATGTCAGAGGGCTGTGAGAACTCTGATCTTGTAGTTAGAGTGAAGACTTTGGGGACTACGAGCTTGTGGCTGGCATCTGACCTGAGGGCAGTCTATGAAGTCTGACTGAACTCCAGCTCTGCAGGACAGAACTGCATTGCCAGCTGTCACCCTTCAAGCGCCCTGTCTCTTTTGAGAAATTTTACTCTGGTCTTTATGGACTTTTCTTCTTTATCACTGAGATCATCCCGCCTACATACAATTTTGTTGCCATGGTTTGTGGTCAGTTGAAGCGTCCCATGTCATGGAAGTGCAGGCCTAGTGCATTCCATTGTTGCCTTTTAATGCGCTGTTTCTGTAGAGTGAAGGTTTAGTAAACCGTGCCCGGAGCCAGTTTGTCACCATTTCCAGCTTTATGTGCTAACTTCCTGTCTGTTACATTTTGGTGACTTATTTACAATTTCTTTATTATTGTTATATTTGTGATAACGACCTTTAATGCGCCTATTGTGCTTGTCCTGGAGTTCGACACTGGACTGTTTAAGATGACGAACTTGACAAGGGCTGTGTATGTTCTCACACACCTCTGACCAGCTGTTCCCCTTCTCCCTTTTCCTTCTTCCCTATGTACAGAAATACTGAAATAGGGTCAGCGAGAAACTTCTAATGCTTTCTAAGCATTCAACAGAAGGAAGGACCACTCATTTTAAACACTAGAAATGACCATGCTTAGTCAGGAAGACACATCTGGTCTTATGCGAGACAGTAAAAAACATTTTTTTTTAAACATAATTCTTTATTGGTTCTTTTGAAATTTCACATCATGCACCCCAATCCCACTCATCTCCCAATCCCTCCATATCTGCCTCTCACCCCTGTAGTATGCCCTTCAAGAAAAAAATTAATTAAAAACAAACCAACAAGCAGGCAAGCAATCTACCTCCCTTCTCCATCTTTCCAAATTCTCTTCATTCACCCTAGTGGCATTGGAAGCTGCCATGTGTCACCCTTTTGGCCAATCAGCCCTACCCGCAAACTGTTCACTGCAGTGAGACATTGGTCTGGTTCAAGGCCTCTGGCACATCACCATCACTGGTTCCCCATGAAACTCCTTTTGGACATCAGTCTGAGGTTATTGTTCTGAATGACCAGTCTCTGAAAATTCCAGCAGGTCATCGATGGGGCAGATGTTAGGGTGGCCCAACCAAAGGCCCAGGATGTGGGTCTAGGTGGTAGCTCAGTTGGTTGGTCTGGGCCACTGGTACCATCACCTCAGGCAAGGGGCAGAGCCAGCTCTCCTAGGTCCACGCCATCAGGTCAACTCGTCCATACTTGTGGTGAGGGGTGGGACCATCTCTCTTGTTGCAGTGCCCAGCATGGGGTAGGGTTAGCTATCCTGGGGCCAGTGAGGGAGAGGGCTGGCTCACTGTGGCCCTCAGATTTTAACATGAGTTGTCCTTATGATCCCCTGTGGTAACATGAGCCATGGACATCAGCCCAGACCCTGGCTATTGTTGGGCCATGGATGCAGACATGGCCCAAGGCAGCAAACCTGACCTGGCCCTGTTTGACTGTGCAGGCCACTTGGATTTGCATAGCCACTCTGGCAGCAAGGCGCTTGGATACCAACCTGGCACCAGGTGGTGGCTCAGACCCCTGGTATTGGCATTGCCTTTGATGGTATCATGAGCCATGGACTTCAACACAGACCTTGATTGTGGTAGGGCCCAGACATGGTCCTCAGCAGCAGCCCTGGCCCAGACGACTCCATGGCCTTAGTGGCAGCATAGTCCTCAGATACTAACATGGCCACAGGATGTAGCCTAGACTCTGAGCATCTGTGTGTCCTTTGGTGCCACCATGAGCCACAGACATCACAGATCCCAACTGTGATAGAACCACAGACCCAGACATGGTCCCTGGCAGCAGCCCAGGCTTGGGTGTCACCATAGCCCCAGGGGCAGCACAGGACACTGAGATTGGCATGGAAAGGCAAAGAAAGCAGAAAATTCTAGTACTTCTATGAATATGTAAATGAGATGATAAGAAGTGATCTTATTGGAGAGCTTCAGTGGTATAGACAGAAGATTGAACCAGCTGTAACATTTCCTTATACAAAGTTTAATCCAGAGCAAGGCCCCAACACTCTTTACTTATGAAGGTGGAGAGAGGCAAAGACCCTGCAGTAGGGAAGCCTATAGAGAACAGAGTCTGGTAATGAGGATTAAGGAAAGCCACCATTTCTACAGTGTCCAAGTGCAAGGTAGAACAGCCAGATGTGATGTAGAAGCTGTTGACACGTCAGTTTAGTTGAGAATGTGACGGGAGAGTGGAGAGTATGGGCGCCACCTCTGAGGCAGCGCCACTGTGGGGAAGGCACTCTCACGCGGACCAGCTGCCACAGAGAAACCTTCTGAAAAAGGAACTCAATGTGGCAAAATTCACTGTTGTCTTATTTTTTTAAAGTTTTTTATTTTGTATTGAGATTATAATATAATTACAACTTTTCTCTCTTCTCTTTCCTTCCTCTAAAGCCTTTGATATACTCCTCCCCACTCTTCTCCAAATTCATAGTCTCTTTTTTTCACTAATTGTTCCTGCATGCATATATGTATAATTATATATATTACATATATAATCCTAAACATAATCTGTCCAGTCCATAAAATGTTACTTGTAATTGTGTTTTTGTGGCTGACCACTTGGCACAATTGGTGTGCTTTTCCCTGAGGAAGAACACCTCTCCATTTCCCAACTTTCCCTTGTTTTATTCTAAGAAATTGCCTCTTGTCTTATTCTAAGAAATTGCTGAGTCTGCCCAGTCTTTAGCAACCACCTCTTGAACAGTGAGTGACCTCAACCCTAAGGGGAGACACTCTACAGAGAATTCATGATTCGCAGAAGACTCAGATGACTGTCTTTGAATTGTTTTTAGACATTAAAGTATTTCAACTTAAGCTGGGTACCTTGTTTTTATATATAATGAAACTTTATAATAGATTACACTGTAAATTCATTATAACTTCCATATGCTTTGGGAAACCAAAGACTCATGGGACCCTCTTTATTGTAAGGCTTTCCTGCAGTCTGGAGCTGGGCCTGGAGCATCTCGAAGGTATGCCTACGGTGTACAATATGTCCTCTCTGCTAACAGCACATGATAGAGAACATTTACAGATGAGAAGGTGTTATTCAGAGAGTGTCATAGTTTGCATCCTGTTGCTATGGTGAATGTGAGGACCAAAAGCAACTTAGTGAGAAAAGGATTTATTTCATCTTAAAGCTAGCAGTCCATCTTTGAGGGAAGTCAGGGCTGGAGCTCAAGGCAGGAACCCAGAGGCAGAAATTGAAGTCAAGACCTAGAAGAATGGTCCTCACTGGTTTGGTCCTCACAGCTTGCTCAGTATATTTTCTTATACACCCCAGGATCACCTGCCTAGAGATGGCATCTCCCACAGTGGGCTGGGCTTTCCCACATCAATTATCAATTAAGAAAATGACCAGAAGGTTTGCCCACAGGCCAATCTACAAGAGGGAATTTCTCAGCTGAATCTCCCTCTTTCCAGATACATCCAGCTTATGCCAATCAAGTTGACAAAACCAAACCAAACTAAACCAACCAACGAGACAAACAAAAATCTAGCACAATGGACCCCTTGTCAATTTGACACACAAAAGCATCACTATTAAACCACGTTTTTCACTTTCTTGTTTATCCCTAGGATCTCATATTACTATCAAAACATAAAACATTGTGTAACTTTAAAAGTCCCACAGTCTTTAAAAATTTCAACCCTTGGGGACATATAAAAAAAATCCAGTACTTTGAAAGGTCAAAGTCTCTTGAATGTCTCTCAGCTATGGGTTCTTACAAAATGAAAAATAAGCTACATACATCATATTCTAAGAGAAAAAAAGGCACAACTATAATCAAATCTGACTGAAACCAAAATCCAACAGTGTAAAAATCTAAGCGTCTGACATCTCAGACTCACTCATGAACTTCTGGGATCCAAGGGGGTTGGAAAGGCACTCCTTTGGCTCTGCCACCTGCAACACACAGCTTGTCTGGTGCATGCACTCAGATTTCACTTCTTATCTGCCGCTACCCTTGGTGTCTGTCCCATGAGTCTAGACATCTCCAGTATGCTGGGCTTCTGCTGCACCTCAGGCTGTGTCTTCACCAGGAGCTATCCCTGGGCTTTCTGCAGAGACTCTGGTGCCAGCCTGCCCTTTCCTTCTACAATACCTTCAAATTCTGGGGCCTCCACTGTAATTGAACCTGGGCCTTCACTGATATGAGATGTCCTTCTGTATATGTGTTTCTTTTATTGGTTAATGAATAAGCTATTTTAGCCAGTGGCTTAGCAGAGTAAAGGCAGGCTGGATATCTGAACAGAGATATAGAAAGAGAGTAGGTAGAGTCAAGGAGACGCCATATAACTGCTGCCGCTAGCCACCAGACAGAACCTTACCAGTAGGCCACAGCCTTGTGGTGTTACACAGATGAATAGAAATGGGTTATTTAAGATGTAAGAGTTAGCTAGAAGTATACTTAAGCTATTGGCCGAATAGTGTTGTAATTAATATAGTTTCTGTGTGATTATTTGTGTCCAGGAGGCCAGGAAACAAACAAGCAGTCTCAGCCTACACTTGACCAATGGCCACTCCTGGCCTCTGACAGTGTAGGCTTCTGCTTTTCCCCATGACCCCTCCATGCTTTCAAGCAGTACCATGAGAGAGACTCTTACTCTTTGCCAGGTTCATCAGACAGCATGTTTTACTTCACAGCCTTGTCCCACTTTGGATCATAGCCTTGAGGAAATATTCCCCACAAGGTTCTGTCTCAGTGGTACTGGTCTTGTTTAAATCATAGTTTAGTTTTTAGCCCCAGCCAACCAGCACTGATTGTTCCAGGAAGCAAAGGTTTCACTTCAGTGGTGCTGGTCATCACTGTTGATTCCTCAACCCCAGCTGATGAGAACCACAGATTCTTAGTCCAAATAAATTCCATAACTTTCCAAATATAGTCCTTGAGAGACTTTGCGACTTCCCTCTGAAATTTCACATCCTGGAACTTTATCATCTACAATGTTCTCACTCTTGTGATATTCCAAGACCCCATAAACCAGCTGTTGTACTCTGGTTTTTTCAGCCCCAAATGCCAAATGCTGCCACAATCCTCCCCAAGAGCAACATGGTCAGCTCTATCCAGTAATATCTCAAATTCCTTGCACCAATTTCTGCCCTAATTTTCTTTATATTGTTGTGAATAAACACTACGGCCAAAATCAATTTGGGGAGGACAAAGTTTATTTCACTGTAGAACTTAAAGACAACCAGTGTGGGGAAGTCAGGGCAGGAACTCAAGGCAGGAACACAGAGGCAGGAACTGAAGCCAAGACCAGGGAGGAACACTGTTTACTGGCTTGCTTCCCATGGCTTGCTCAGTTTGCTTTCTTATACACTTCAGGACCACCTGCCCAGGGGTGGCACCACCCAGCTGGCTGAGCCCTCTTATATCAATCATTAATCAATAAAATGTCCCATAGACTTGCCTACAGGCCAATCTAATGGAGACAATTCCTCAACTGAGGCTCCCTCTTCTCAGATAACTCCAACTTGTATCAAGTTGGGAAAATGGGCAACACCCACCCAGAGAGCCTATGATCCCTGCCCTTGGAGGACAGTCTCTTCTCTATCATATGATCATGTCTTCACTGAAAACCATTCAAGTACCTACTTTTTAGCTCAAGAATGTATTGTTTTTATATAAGTAGATATGTAAATTGTGCCCTTGCTTTCTGGGTTTGAGACCTTGGATCAGAAAAGGGAGGCTATTATTCAAGGGAGTCCTGTATTCAAGCTCAGGGACTGACAGAAAACCCAGGAAGCTTAGGGGAGGGAAGGGGATGGCTCAGGCAAATATGCTAACACAGTGGCTTAAACGAAGTGAAGCTCCTGGCATAGTGTGGGCACACCACCAACTCCCTCTGAAGAGCTGGGTGGAATTTTATTAATGGATAAAATTCCATTTCTTAGTGACGCAAAGGGAAAGAATTCTGATCTGATATTTTATTCCTATGACATTTCAACAACCTCTTCCAAAGAACACAGATAGGCAGGCAGGCAGGCAGACAGACAGACAGACAGAGAGTCTATGTACACCTGCAAACACACAGTAGAAGCATGAGTTTGTCTGTCACCCCAATGTGAATTTTGTGTGAATGGATTTGAAGGAGATAGAAATCCATGAATTTATCATTTTATCTTTTACTTTAAAATCTGAGCAAGGTATTAGCTGAAGTGATAATTGCCAATAATTGAGGAAGTAATACTTATCAAGACTAGCATAGATGCATCAGTTCAAATGGAAAACCATTTCAATGGCCAAAGATAGATTGTATTTTGTTGAAATGCAGGAAAAAGCTTTGGCGACGACCTCTGCTCATTTCTTTTTTATAGAAGGCAGGCACTGGATGAATACGAACTGCGTATAATGTGGTTGCTGTCAGAGCATCACTCCAGAGGCTTCTGAAGAGGCAAAGAAACACACTATAACATGTAAAATTATTCATGAGTAAGAACAAGTAACTTTTGTAACAAGCTGCAAACAAACTGGGAGATTCCCAGTCTTCTAGGGGTAGGAAGCCCTACACTCCCACAGTCTCTGCTGGGTATGATGTGTAATGTATTCATTTCCAGAAGAAAGTCACAGGGCTGAAAGCCCTCCTACTCTTGCCTAATTTGATGATATTTTTAGACTTTGGTTCGTTTGATGAGGGAGGAAAAGATATTAGGCAGACCCCCCACCCCCACCCCGACACACACTGGGCTCAGTTCAGTTCCTGGCTCTGCCTCCCTGCTAACAGAAAGCTGGGCTGACGCTGTTATCCATCCCAGAGTTTTGGGACCTGACCAGGGAGCTCAGTGTGCACACTTCCTTCCAGTGGAGACCGGCCATGGGAATAAATGATCCTGAGACAAAGAGAATAAGGCAGAGATGGTTTGCGCTCATAAGTGGCCTATAGAGTATTATAGGGGGGTGTCGATGAGCCTTTGTTACAGTAAAGGCTGGCAGGGAGACCTTCCATAGGTGTCTCCTCTAGCTGATGTCTGGCTAGAGCTGGGACGTCTAGCTCTCAGCCTACTGGAGATGCAGCGTCTACATGCAAAGCAATCACACCCGTGGTCTCCTTTGAGCTTTCTGCTGGTGTCTAGTGAAAACCAAAACCAAAGCCACAAACTAGCTTGCATAGAGCATTTAATCATACGGCGTCCTGCTTAAACTTATGTTGAGAGAAAGGGTTTGCCTACTGACTCAGGCTCTTTTTACAGAAGGGTTTGCACCCATTGCTTCGAATTCTGAAGCACTGTCTTGGCCTGCATTCGGGCTTTCCCCACTCCAGTTTCTAAGTGTAGCATGGGAGAGGGCATCTCTTTCTGACCTGTGAGAGTTAGTCACAGAGAGATGCTTCAGGCTGTGTGGGCAGTGCATGGTGACAGACCTCCTGTCCCAGCGCAGGGCCAGTGCTGTGGCTTTTGTTCTTTGGTCACTGATGGAAATATGTTTAAATGCCTTTTCTATTAGAAGTGTGTGAAACTCTACCACCCAAAGATTCCCTTGCTCCAGACTTGGCAGAGTTCAGACGCCAAAGCCCAAATTGCAGAGTAAGAGAAAACATACAGGCATGCCTGGTGAAGCAGGCCTATGATCCTAGATATTCCAGACCCCCAGGGAGAAGGACTGAAAGTTTCAGGCTAGCTTAGGGAACTTAGAATAAACAGCAGATAAGTGAGGGTCTCAGAATAAATAGCAATAAGTGAGGGTTGAGGGCGGCTTGAGGGCAGAGTGCCTACCTCGCATGGACGGAACCCTTGGCTTAATCACCACTGCTATAAAAACCAAACAAGTAAAGGAGCCGGAGTGCACTTGCTGCCCTCATCAAGAGCTCAGCCTGAAGATGCCATGGGGAGAACAAGTCTCTCTTCCACTTCATGCCTGTGCTGCTCCCTGAGTGCCATGACTTTATATGCACACCTTTAAACATGTTAGACGATCGGTCACATGTGCCAAGCTTACATCGTACATGTTAGTTGGTCATTCACATTTGCCATGCCTACATTGTTCACGGTAGTCGGTTGGTCGTATTTGCCAAGCTTACATTGTACATGTTAGTTGACTGGTCGCATTTTCCAATTCTACATGGTGCTGAAGGGCTTCACTTGGTGGGAGACAGGAAGGCCTTGCATGTAGAGACAGGCGTTGCAGTGTAGATCCAGGTAAGGTTGGTTGTCCAGGATGAAATAGGCTCAGATGGCAGTGGGGTGGACCCTGAAAATTGGGGCCTTGGAAGAGAAGAACCTCAGGTACCTCCTTCAGAGTGCGGTGTGGCTCTTCATGCAGCTGACAGGAAAGAGTACTCTTTTCCACACATGCCTTGGGTGCCTCTCTAACTGGTCTCACCTCACCTTTCTCTAAAGCAGCCCCCCAGTGACTGCCTCCCCCAAGGGACAAGGCTTCCTCTTTTTTCTTTTCTTTTTTCTTTTTTTGCAGTGGGCAGCAGTTATAACTACAGACATTCATAACCGGTCAAAGTGCTGAGAATAAATGACTTCCAAAGAGTTCTCAATTCTAAATGTTACAATTTATTAACCTCTCTGCCAAGACTTGCGGGACAGTGTGGACCAGAAGGCAGAAAGGATGGAAGTGCTGGAGGATGCCGAGGAATGCTGGGAAGGAAATACCATGGCTATTATTATGCTCATAAATCTCAACAGCTGTGGTTACCTGTACAAGACTTCCACAAGGTAAGTCAGCCAAAATTATAGCACAGATTGGGTGGAATTTGAGAGCCCCCATTCCTAACTAAGGAGTTCTTAGGAGCTGGCAGTTGCTGGGGGAGGGAGAATCATGATTAGGGCATGTGGACACCGCATTCATGTTACCCCTGATGCCCCTCTATGTGCTTTGGGCTGTTTGTTGCTTTTGTAATTACTCTCTGTCTCTCTTATGTGACTGGACTCTGAGATCTGGCACAGGTTTTTCTCCTTTGGTCAGTCAGAGATGCTGCCAGGGATGATAGTGACAGCCCAGAGATGGGATGAAATGGAATGACCTACATACTGAGCAGGTCCCCCGGATGGACTATGTGGCTGGATATGATAGTGTCAAAAATGCCAAAGTCAATGAACAATGTATACAGCCCCACTCCTTCTGAAAGCTTGCGTATTTGTTTAGATAGTGTCTTAGAATTGCAGTATTGACAGGGCAGCCCAGACTTGGTCCCTTCCTGTTCCCAACCTCCTGCCTCAACAGGAGATGGAAACGCATACTCAACCATCCTGTTGTATAAGGCTCAGACATCTCTGAGACAGACCATTGGAAGGCGGCTGTGCCTCTTGAGATAAGGACATTGGTAGAGCCTTCCGTTGCTCCAAACTCACTAGCTGTTCTGATTTTTGTCATGGATGTTACTATAGCAACGGCAATCTGCTGTCTCCGCCTTAGGCACCCTCAGCCTAAGCATGCTCACCAGCATCCCTTCTGGTCCCTGGGAAGTATCTGCAAAGCTTCCCAAACAAAGAGCCGGGAGCTGATATTTAGAACTCAGAGTCCCCGTGTCCATCCTGCGGACAGATCAGTGGGTTTGCATTGGTGTTTGCCACCACTGTACCCATCAATGTCTGATCTCAGAACAATGGGGTTAGGTGAGCCAGCCTCAGAGCTGGGTCAGGTGACACCCAGTACATGAGCTGTGAATTTGCAGAAGTCTGTGGTGCTGAGGCAGGGATGCAGCCACTCCTCAAGGAAGGGCAGTAGCACTGTTTGCTGAGCCCTCGCCTGGCCGGGCATTATCATGCCAGGAACTACCAATTTGCTGGACTTCAGAGGTGGAAGGGATTTCTCGGCCTGGCTCACCTGTGCCTGAAGGCATCTTCATTCGCAGTTACTTATTTTCACTGAGAGGTGGGGAGGGCCCCGGGCCCAAGAAAACAGTTCTGAAAAAGAATGTAGAGAGGTAGCCTTTCTCCTCAGGGATGGATGCTCTTGGTTGTTGGTTGCCTAGGAGACTAACTGGATGCATGAGCACCACTCTCTGGCTTGTAGTGAGGTTGATGGGTGTCACTGATATCTCTGCTTCCTGTGAGGGCCCTGAGACTCTGGGGGCAATTCAAAGCAGAGCTCACTGAGGTCTGGATGTCTTCCTTTCTCGTTGTCAGGGCACTCCTCTCCAGTACTCTCTCAGAGCTGGGGTTTTGCTGATGGAGCGGCGGGCTAGCTTATGCCCCGAAATAATTACACGGAAACTGTATTCTTTTAAACACTGCTTGGCCCATTAGCTCTAGCCTCTTACTGGCTAATTCTCACATCTTGATTAACCCATTTTTTTTAATAATCTGTGTACCACCACGAGGTGGTAGCTTACTAGTAAGATCTTAACCTGCATCCATCTTGGAGAGGAGAGCTATGGCGACTGCCTTACTCTGCTTCTTTCTCCCAGCATTCTGTTCTGTCTACTCTGCCTACCTAATTTTCTGTCCTATCAAAGGCCAAGCAGTTTCTTTGTTAATTAACCACTAAAAGCAACAGATAGATACAAGACCCACCTCCATCAGGGTTTGGGGAAAGAATAGGGAGAAAGAAACTCTTGGTGGTAATGGGAACTGCAGAAGTGGGCCCTCTGGGATTTGTGGGTTTCTAGAAGGCGTGGAGTGAGATTAGATCGTGTGGCTAGGGACTGCCAGTGTGGAGTAGGACATTTACTGATACCTGTAGAACTCAGCCATGTGGCCCCTGGGAATGATGCATGAGGGGACAACGAGCCCCAAATGGAAAACTTGGTGCCTTTCCTTACCTCCAGAAGAACGGTTCCTCCAGTTTTTCTAGTTCCACAGGCCACTTAACTGTCACCTCTAGCCATGGTGGCTTCTTCGAGCAGAGGGAGATGGGGACCAGATAACCACAGAGTGGTATCTTGGCTCCATGTCTCAATACTGCTTGCCAATGGTGAACGGTCTCAGCTCTTCGTTCCTTTGCTCTCTCCATGGTCTGATCCTGAGGGTGGGTCTGCTTAATTGCCCCATGTAGTAAGTGCAGTCAGCACCTTCTAGTTGATCTGCTAAAGGCCAAAGTGAGCGTTGCAGGTAAAGAATTGGTGGGATTACATGGTGGAGTAGAACACCATCTCCAGAACAATAGCATATAGGAGATGTGTTCACAGGCATTTTCTATTTTTGTTAGAGAGACACCTTTTATTGGGTAAAGAATCCTGCATTTTAATCCAGCATAAACTAATGTTTAGAATGTTTTTGGTCTGTCACTGGTTTTGGGAAAACATGCTTTTTCTCCCCCCCCCCCCCCCCCCAGTGATATGTGGTCTGCAGGGATCCCTGTTTAATCGCCTTGGTAGGACATCTTCAAGATCTGCAGAGGTCGTCACAGTGGTGATGGGAGGTTTGTCTACAGGAACAGTTTCCTCAGACACTGCCGGGATCCAGCACCATCAGGCCTCTAGGGATCCCCATAGATAAGACCAGGAGTGTCTTGGGTGTGGCCGTTGGTTTGCAACTCTCACTTCTTAGTGGTGCTGCTTTCTGGCTCCCAAATCTCCGTTGGGACCTGCTGTGAAGTGGCTAGCTAGTTCTGGGATGGCATCGCAGGGTTAACACAGGTCTGTGCCCCAGCGAACGAAGGCAGCATGAGTCACCGCCCGGGCATCTCTCCTCCGTCCTCCTGCGCCTTAGCAGTTTCTGATATTCAGTTTCCTCACTTTGTTTCAGAGTCAAAGAATGTTGATTTACCGTGCGGCAGAACACGTCTACCGCGTCAGTGTCTGAATGGCCTGTGACACCATGGTTGTCTTGGCAGCAGCAGTGGCCACCCACATAAACATCTGGAAGGCGATGTGAGACTCACCCAAATGAGGAGGCTTTGGCTGGGATTTCGAGCAGGTCACCAGGAGTGCAATCGAGGGAGCACACGTAGGCGTGGGTACGTGGTCAGACTCAGGGAGCAACTTGATTGTGGGAAAGTTTCGAGCAGTCCCAGGCTCAGGGGAAGCAGAGACAGCAGTCTGCTCCATCCCAGACCTTACACCTTAGTTCCTTAAGATGCAAAGTGTTCACATCCTTCTCCTGCAGCAGTCTACAAGGTAGAAAGTAGTTCTTGGGTGCCCCTGGTCTGCCCTCAATGCTCTTCCGACAGTCCAGGTGACGGCTTCTGTGATGATGTTAGTCTTGGCAACAGGACTGGCGTCCTAGAAGGGGTCAGTACTTTGGGTAATTGCATTTCCCAAAAGCACTTGGATTCTTTGTAGGTTGAGATCTGCTGTTAGGAGAGAGGGGGAGAGGGGGAAACAGGACTTCTCTTGTGGAATCATCATTTGGGAAGGCTGTTTCTGCTCTGCATGCCCCCTCAAGGTTCTGGAAAAGTGCAGTGGCAATTGGTGTTGGGGATGTGGCCACTTCACTCCGACTCTGTCTTCTGTGCTAGCCTTTGTTAACTGAGTACACTCCTGGAAGTTCTACAGGAGCATGCGCCTAGCTGCCTGTCTGTGGAAGTGTCGCCACCCCGCCCCCCAGTCCCATCTGGAGCTCTCTGCTAACTGCTTGAGGGCCCGAGCAGGTATCACTGAGTCCAGGTCTGGTGGGACTGGGGGATTAAGGGGCTGTTACAGACTGGCCAGGACCCAACTCCAGACTGACAACCATGAAACCAGGCCCCCACGGTGGTTGGTTCAAAAGATGCCATGCCCATGCTGCTCTGTTTACAGCCTGGCAGCTCTTGTCTATGGCACCATGATGGGTTGTCTTTGCTCTCCTTGCTGCCTCTGGCCGCTGTGGCCCTCCCCATGTCAGCTCACTTTTGCAGCTGCTGGCTTTCTCCATGCTGGTTCTCTAGGAAGAAGCTAAAACCGAGGGGTGTTGAACAGCTGAGGCATTTGGCAGCGCATGTGGGATGAGAGCCTATGACCTCCGTCTTGAGTTTTCCCATCTGTGGGTTGGGCAGGGTCATACTTCCAGGTATGAGGTGAAGGCTGTGGGACAATCCATGCTCCTGGGGGGCGGTGGTAGTCTGACTAGTAATGGGTGTCACTGGCTTGTAATAGGGAAACTGAGGCTAAGTCCATTAGAATCCATGCAGCAATTCGATGGGGTAACTTCTATCTGTTGAACCTCTCAGGAGCTAGACTTTGCCTTCTGTGGGCTGCTTTCATTTTTCTTTTCTATAAATAGATTATTTTATATCACAAAACCAAACCAGTTCCCAATGAATTGGAAATTAAAACACACATGGAAGTCTCTTCAGTACAAGGGGTTTGAGAGGCAGTAGGATTATCCAGAGAACGTAACAAATGCAACCACACACAGCAGTGATCCGGTGTAGGTGAAGAGCTGACTGGGGACAGAGAGGGCAGGCACCGTTACAGGCCATAAAGAAGGTGCAGGGAGTGTAAGGTGGTGAATAGATGGGTACCATAGATGCTGGTATCCCTGAAGGGTCCCCCGAAGTGGACTAGTGCTTTCCGGGGCTCTGGATGAAAGGGGCCCTGGGTAGGAGGCCCTTCTATCTGCTTCAGCTGATTGCACAGACGTTCTATGTGTGCTTAAACACAGTCTTCTGTTCCTCGGGGGCCTTCCGTGTGAGTTGGGCAGAGCCCGCACAGGTCAGTGTGCCTGACCACACAGATCCTGAGTGAGGCCATTACTTGCTCAGCCTATCTGCCTTTGTTCATCACATCCTGGTAGGTAAGAGGGACTCTGCGTCTTCACACATAACCCCACACTGAGCGGACCGACCGTGGAACTCAGAGGGAACACTTCCCTTTCCTGAGTCTTTTCTGTCCATTTGTAAGTCGGAGGCTGGTGATAGACATGACCTCTAAAGTCCCTTTCTGGCCTAACACTGAGAAGTCTGCAGGTGACCCTGGTTGTTGCTTTTTGTCCTCTTCATGATGTTTTTTTGCCTTTCTCTGGGCTTGGGTGCTTAGGTCTGCCCACCAGTTGGCATTTCTTTCTATCTACGCCCATGTCTGAATGTCTGAACACACCTACCCCTAATCTCACTTGCCTCCAGCAAACATGCATGGTCTCCAGCACATCCCTTGGCCAGCCTGGCAGTGTCCCTGCGTTTCTATTGCATCTGCTGTAGCTATACTACAAATGAAGAGATTCCTGCCCCTGCTGTCTCTCCCAACTGAACTTATGGACTATGACTCTATGAACTATGAACCCTAACCCTAACTGGCTGGATTAAGCCAAATCATTCCTCAGGAATGGAGAAAACTAAGCGCCCATTACCATGCCAGCCAACGCTGTGCTTCTGCCCAGAGTCCAGGGCCTTCCATGTGGGAGGACCACAGATTGGACAGGTATGTGCCAGATTTTCAGCGGGACAACTTCCAAGGTACTCTCTCTAAAGACTTAAAAGTTCTCAGCAGGGAACTACTCTTTTTCAAACAGAGCTTTATCCCCTAATCCAGTGTATAAAATTTGTGCAAACAAGTGTTTTATTAATGTCTCATCTTAGTTTTAAACTGATGGTGTTTTTGTTTGTGATTAAGAAAACCAGGCGACAGAAGCTTTTAGGATAAACTGGGCTAGAGGTTCCCAACCTGTATTTTATTCTCTCTAGGAGTCTCCTAATCTAATTTATGAGATAACAATACAATAACATTAAAAAGGAAGACAAAAACCAAAGGAAAACAAAGTAACAACATTTCTAAAATGTTTGTCCGAAAGAATTTGAAATATACTTGGGTAGGAGAAATGGAAGAAATATTTTATAATTGAGATAAAATTAATATACAATCAAAGAAACCCTTTGGGCCACTGTGCGAAGTATAGTTAGGTAGGTAGAGAAACCATTAATAGTTAATCGGAGGCATTTCACCATTCCAAAGACTCTCCTAACTATGCACTGTCTCTCAAAAGTCTTGATGTAGTTAAAAAAGATGTTTGAATGAAATGGAAACAAACTGGCAAAACAGAGATGATTCTGGGCCATGACCTCTGCTGGGGGGAGGGGTTGGGAGCAAATGTAGACAACTACAAGGAGACAGACAGATTTAAGACTAGAGTAATGTTGCATTGACTGCAAAAAAGGCAATGCAGGAGATGATAGTAGAAAAGGGGTCAGATGCCAAGTCCCTGAGGCAGGTGGCAAATTTAACTCATTCTAAAGAAACCCATGTGCTTAAGAGGTAGCTCTTCCAAGGAGGAGCAGGGAGGGCTGGGTGGGCTGCTGGAGCCTGAGGCGCCATTTAGAATCAGCTGGTCAGCATGTCTAGACTCAGTCCCACTAATGGTCATGGTTAGGCTCTACAGATAATGCCACAAGAAGCGAGGGCACACATACATGATAGAGGGATGGCACTCACAAAGTCATGTGATGGATTTATGTGTCGTTGTACCCTTCTCCTGTCTTGTCCACAGAAAGTATGTTCAGGGTCTCAGTGGATGACTAAATAACAGGATGGCACCCCCTCCCCCCACAGGCCTTGCATAAAGTTTAACTCTCAAATCAAATGCAGTAAATGCTCACAAAAGTCAATGACGACAAGCTATAACCAAAGTATGTGAATTTTCTGTCAAAATACATCATATATGACGGCTATTTTTTGGTTTTCAACTTGACGACACCTGGAATTAACTAAAACCCGAGTGGCTGAGTTTATCCATGAGGTTTTTTTTTTTCTAAATTAAATCATTTGAAGTATGGAGACCCACTTTTTGTCCAGATCTTTTGAGGTGAGAAGATCCACCCTTAATCTGGGCCACACCTTCAGCTGGAAGCCTATATAAAGGATATGGAAGAGGGGATATTACTCTTTGCCTGCTTGCTTATGTCCTTGGTAGTAAATTCATTCCTTCATTGGCATTAGAACCTACTTTTTTGAGATCCCAGTATATACTAAAGACTAGCAGAGACATCCAGCCTCAGGGACTGGACAACTACTGGATCTTTGAAGCTCCCATTGGTAGACAGCCATTGTTGGACTGACTGGACCACAGTCTGAAAACCTTTCTAGTAAATATTGTTTGCATATATAGGTATATATAATAAAAATATAATATATATTCATTCTATAAGTTCTGTTCATCTAAAGAACCCTGACTAATACATTATGTTTCCATTCTTTGGCTCCTCTGTCAGACCTGGATTGCTAGCATCCATGATCTCCCACTGTGACTATGAGTCACCACTGAATGAAATAAGGGTCATCTGGACACAAGTACTGTGACACCTCAACAATCAGTCCCATTACCAACATTGCTACTAAGTGTCTTGCAGGCAAGTCGTGCATACAGCGTGGCTGTGCTGAGCAGTGGGCTGATTGCCGTGCTGGTGGGTAAAGTAACAAGGTCTGGGATTGCATCACGCTGCTCAGAGCACTACACAGTTCAAAGTTACAAGCCGTTTATTTCTGGAATGTCCTGTGTCATGCTCTTAGGACATGATTGACTGTAAATAAAACCCCAAACTGTAGATAAGGGATGAGTTGCTGTAGTGGATCATGAGATGAACCCACTGGAAACCCCAGAAGTTCATTTTTCTTACAGCTTTTAAAATGGGTCTTCCTGACTATGATCCTTGAGCCTATGATTTTGGTTTCATCAAACAGAATTTTCTGGAAAATAAAGTTAAGTTGGTTGAAATGTCATGGTGAGCCATTAGCAGTTTTTTTTTTTTAAATCTTAGTATCTCCTTGCCAACCACTGTATCTGTTATATGATTTTGTGAAATTTCTTTTATTGAAAATCAGTAACAGTGACCTGCATGGCAGGTGGCTGGTGAGGGAGATATTGGTCCCAAACCACCCAGATGTAGCCTTTTCCCTGGTGTCCAGTGTCTGTCCCTATCTCTGTTACTATTTTCTAAGATGTTTGTGCGGCCTACACTGGTTCTTCTTGACTAGTTAGAAGATCTTGAGTTAGATGATCTGAGGCAGAAGGACAGGCAGTCCTACCTGACTCCTTCAGACCTAATATCTATGAGAGGAACCCAGTTTAGCTGGGCTGTCCGCCAGTGGATCAGGAGATACTTGAAAATGAACCCAAATGAGACTCCAGCAGTCTAGATACCACCAGCCCAAAGTGATTTCATGGCTTCCATTAAAAAACAAAACAAAAAAGTATGACTGTGGACTTTTACATGCCCGTGGCTTTCTATCATACCTCCGGGCACAGTGAAGACCAATACGGGAGGCACAAAGGACAAGAGCCAGACAGCGTCCTGACTCAGAGTAGTCATGGCTTGCATGCCATATACTTGGAAGAGATTCAGGCCACCCCAGCCTTTGGGACCTTCTGGGATAACCTACTGCTTTGAACCTCAGTTTCCTTTTCTGGAAAAGGCACCTTCGTCTAATTGAATTTCAACCACACGTATTTGATGCTCTGGCGATTTGTCTGGGGATCTCACGTAGAAGCAACCTTGGTCATGCCCACACCTGGGGATCCTCACAGTGGATGCCTGGCTTGCTCTGTGGACCTCGCTGGCCAGGCAGCTGTCCCTTTGTGCCTCTGATGGGCCGAGCACACTCACTGTGGCCATATGCCCCTGACAGGCCTGCTATATCATGCCTCCTGCTCTTGGCTGAGGAGCAAAAGTCTCACAGGAGGCTCTAAGAATAGGGGAGTTCTTCCTGAGACTCACACCAGTGAGTCTTCTTCACAACCAACCTTCTTCGCAAGAGCAAACAAATATGACATTGACCACTTCTCTCTTGCCAAGGTTAGTGTCTAATAGCTTCCCAATCCTTTCTTCTGTAGGAAGCACCCTCTCTTTTCAGAGCACTTGTTGAAAACTCATATGTCATAAATGAACTACATTAAACTCCAGAGAAGCAGGAAGTCCAATGGTGTCTGAGAAAAATCATAACTCAGTAAGAAAAATCTTCAAAAAATGTTTTTATTAGCTTCTTGAATAATGGAAATTGTTCAGGATGTTAGACAGAGCCAAATGTGAAATCTGTTCTTGTTTAGTCTTAGTTAACAACAACTAAAAAATTTTTTAAAATGTAAGTTATCCTTTTTAAGAGGTGGCTTAGTTATTCGTTTTCCTTAGAGATCTTATTTTTCAGAAAACTAAGTCAGATCTAGCTAGAATGAACTTTATTAGGTGATTGTTTTTCTTAATCTCCATTGGGGGTGGGATGGGACTGAAGAGATGGCTCAGAAGTTACGAGTGCCTCATGTTCTTGCAGAGGCAGAGGACCTAGGTTTGGTTCCCAGCACCCACATGATGGCTCACAACTGTTGCTTTCTTCAGGGTAGCTGATGTCCTCTTCTGGACTCCTGATAGACAGATGTGTGGGCAAAATCCTCATACACACAAAAATAAAATTCGTTGACTATACTCTATGTCCTTCAATAAACAAACATATCTAACTCATTCATATGCAAATTTGTTTTAAATTTTTAATATAGTAAAATGCATGCATACCAAATAATTATTTCAAATTAAATTCTTTATGACTTTTTACCCATAAGTAAATATATGAATCTTTAAAGAATCTTTGGAGGGCTCCAGTTCCTCTTTTGTGGGAATCCTAGCTTATAAGGAGGCTTCTCACTTTTCAGTCTTGGTATTTATGGCCCCTACTTACTGCCACCCATTGTGTTTCTATCCCTAAGGTAGGTAAGGGACCAGACTGCTTCTTCTGTGGGATGTTGGCAACCTTGTGTAAATCTACCTAGGCTGTATGGCAAGGAACAGACTGAAACTTTTGCAAGCTATCTTGTGACCTTTCCAAACCATGGGCTTGGTCATAGCTGTTTATGGCAGGTGCATTTTCTCAATCGTCTTCCTGGTAGCAAGGATGCTGAGCTCTGTCCTGATTGCTGATGGGATACAACTTCCCACCTTCTTGGGTGATATAAGAAAGCAGGCTGAGTGAGTCAGGTTGAACAAGTCAATAAGCGGCTCTCCTGCCTCCAGGTTTCTTCCCTGAGGTCTCTGGACGATGGACTGAGAACAGTAAGATGAAGTTAACTGTATTCTCCCCACATTGCTTTTTATCTTGGTGTTTTGTCGCAGCAATAGAAATGCAAGCTAACACAGTCTGAACAGCATTGATTTCAGTCTTGGAGGAGCCTGATGGGTAGGGAGGCTGCAGAATTGACTAGTGTCAGGGAACTTCTTGGCGAGAGAGGATGTTTATACCCTTGCCCATTTCCACCTACTGTAGAGGTTAGGTTGGAAAGGACAGGCTAGGAGCTGGGACCAGCCTTAGCATTCATCTGTGCAGCGTTTACACTTTAGACCCTTGAGAGTAGCCATAAGGAGGCTGAGCAGTTTGGAGGATATCCTTTGGGCCTCAGTGTTGAGAATGGACTTTGGATGCTGTGAGACTCATGGGAAGGATGTGACAGGAATGCAAGTGTGGGCTGAGGGTACACACAGCAGTAGATGTTAGAAAGCCAAAGGTCAACCATAGCAGGTTAGATAAAAGCCCCAGGGAGAAGGTCAAGATGAAGGATGATGCTAACTAAGGTCATTGCGCATCTGAAATGAGGGAACCAGCCTTAGCTGGATGGGGAGCCTGTGTTAGGGAGAGGTTTGTGCCAGGGTCTGGGCACGTTGAGAATGAGATGTCATTGGACACATGCACAGGGGACTGCTGTAATACTTGTATCTGACCTTCGTGTGGAGTCTTTCTCTCTCACCTCTCTCCTGCCAAGTGCTTTCCACTGTATCTTTGTGTTCTTACCTGAGGCTGTGCCCTGGCATGACCACTTCAGATGGTCTTGTAGAAGTGATATTCATCTACCATAGAGTTTATTCGTGGAAGTTGGGTGGCCACATGGGCATTAGTGTGTCCACAGAGTTGTATAGTCATCCCTTAGTTTTGAATGTTTTTGTCACCCACTAAAAGATACTCTATACTTATTAGAAAACACCCTCCATTTGCTGTTATGGTTATTTAAAATATCAGTTACTCCTATTTTAAGCCTGTCTACAGGGCTCTTAGAGATAGAGGCCCCATGCTATTTGTTTTTATATTACTAGCTTATAATGTTTATCAAAAATAGCTCTTGAGTAAATAAACAATAGTGCAAAATCAAAGTGCTTACAAATGCAAACACAGGGTTGTGTATCTTTAAGACAGAATGACCTCTCTGCATTCCTCTGTGTGGCTGTCTTTAGTTATTTTTCAGACCTACTTGAAAAACCAACAGGCGTCTATGGAGATAGATGATCATTACTTTCCGTCTCTTGGCTACATTTCTCTAGCATCTGTTGTAAACAAAACAGAAAAGCATCTTTCCCATCCAGTGCAGATATCCCAAATGCAAGGGAGCCAATGATGAGAAATGTGGTACCATGGGTCAGACGATGATAAACTCACAACACAGGTCACATCTGCTCATTAAACTTAATCCCAACGTGCAGCGATTAGAGCACAGGGAAGTCGGAGAGTCTCCTGGGGGACACAGGGTTGTTGATAAATTCTTGGTGTAACCAGTATACCTCCGTAGTCTGCATATGATCTCATTTTGCTGTGTGTTTCTGGTTTCACACTACTCCCTGGTAGAGGTCACAGACGGCACAGAGTAGACCCTCTCCGACACCTCTTTGTTTTAGAGTCCAGGAGACAGAGCCAACCTTGGGACCTTCCGGTGGGCAGTGGTGGAGGCAGCCAACCGCAGACAGCATACCATGTTAATTCAAACAAGGACAGCTGGAGTAGGTGAATGTGATTGTTTACACGGGATGGTTGGGGAAGGTGTTTCTGAGTTAATTCAAACAAGGACAGCTGGAGTAGGTGAATGTGATTGTTTACACAGGATGTTGGGGAAGGTGGTTCTGATAAAGTGGCCTGCAGAGCAGGTAAGGGAGTAGGGAGGATATGTACACACTGTGGTAGGCAAGTGCCAAATTCCCAGACTGGAGCCCATAGGGTGAATTACCGAACTGTGAGTTAGGAGATGTGGACAGGAAGGCTGAAGATTCGTTGATCATTTAGAGCCTGTGGGCCATTGTGAAGACTTGGACCATTGTGAGGATTTGGAATGAGAGCATTGGTGCAGAGGAGTCATATAATCTTATACCACTGTGTGTGTGTGTGTGTGTAGACAGAGAAGGGGGAGAGGGAGATGGAGAGGAAGGGAGGGAGGGAGGGAGGGAGGGAGGAAGAGAGAGAGAGAGAGAGAGAGGGGAAGGGGATAATATGTTGTTATGCATATGGTGTGTACTCACCTATGTGTGCTGGTACATGTACCCATGTGTGCAAGGCTACAGAGGCCAGAAAAGGGCACTGGGTGTCCTCCTCTATCCTTCTTCCCTTTATTACTCTGAAGCAAGGTTTCTTCCTGAACACGGAACTCCTATTTTCCAGCTAAAATGGCACCGTTCATAGAATTAACTGTCTTAAATATATTCCAGGAGCTAACTGAATACCGGTGACAAAGGACAGAAGGAAGCCAGGAACCGATAACTGGATATACATGGAAATGCAGGAAAGGGAAGAACTGAACTTCTTAAGCTAAACAGTGCCATTAGCTGAGGTGGAAAATTCAACAAAGGCTCAGCAGCGGACCTGAGCTGGAGGAAGAAAGGGTCTCCCAGAATCGCTCAATTTACATAATCCGGTCTGTGAAGCAGAAAGGCCAAAGAAGAAAAAGAGCAAAACAACACTTAGAGATCTGTGGGTTCTCTAAGTGAGCTCCAGAAGGAGGAGGAAGGGGCACAACAAAACCTTAAGTGATGTACCCCAAATTTTCCCCAAACTTGGGTTAGGGCAGATAACCAGGTCTTGGCAAATGCCGAAAGCTTTAACATAAAGAGCACAGTGCAGTGAGTTTTACTCAGGAAGAAATTCTGTTGTTTACAGGTAAATGGATGTAGCTAGAACTTGTCCACTTAAGTGGCATCAGCCAGACTCCGAAAGACAAACATTGCATGTTTCCTCTTATATGTAGATTCCAGATTGCGTGTATATATAAAATTTATTTTATAACATGACAATAAAAGTAGTACTATTTGGGCAAAGTAGGGGAAAGATACAGGAGTCACTGTGGTCATGTACCTTGAATGAAATGTCTTTACCATCACTGTGTGCATTGACTACATGCCGAGAAGTAAAAGAAAACCTCCATGATGTCACAACCAGATTTTAAAACACAAAACTACTATTTGGAGATCATTAGGATCACCTTCATGTATTTTAGGAATTTCCCATTGCACCGGATTTCAATGCCAACCCTCAAATGCCCCTCAGTTCTAGTTAGCTTCCCTACTCCAAACCTCAGTCCCATCTACACCCCCTACCTCATCCTCCTATTCCAGTCCCCCCTGCCTCCAGTCCACCTGTTAATTCTATTTTAATCCCTCCTCCCAGGGGGAGCCATGAAACCATCCCCCAATCCTTTCCTCTATAGTTTGCCTCTCTGGGTCTATGATAACCATAGCTTGGTTCTCATTTACCTAACAGTGGATATCCATTTATAAGTGAGTACCATGTTTATCTTTCTAGGTCTGAGTTATCTCACTCAGAATGGCTTTTTTCCAGTTACATCTATTTGCCTGCAAATTTCATGATGCCGTTTTTTTTTTAAAAAAAAAAAACAGCGGAATAATATAAATTACTCCATTGTGTAAATGCACTGGGTTTTCTTTATTGGTTCTTTAGCTGAGGGACATCTAGGTTGTTTCTGGCTATTATGAAAAGAACAGCAATGAACGTGGCTGAGCAAGTGTCTCTGTAGTATGATGAAATATCCTTTGGGTATATGCCCAGGAGCGTGGCAGCAGACACAGAACCTGCGTTAGTCTGCACCAGGTCCTCTGTATGTACAATAGCTTTCAGTTTAGTACTTCTGTGGGATGCCTGAGTGTGTTCACGAGTGAGCTTCTGACTCATGTGCCTTCTACTAGGCGTTTTTCATTCTATTGGTTTGTGCTGTCCAGCTTGGATGTGATGGTTTCTGTTCTATCTTTTATTTTGTCCTGTTTGGTTGTTATCTTTTAGAAGCCTGTTCTTTTCTAATGAGAGACAATGGATCCTGATGGGAGAGGAGGTGGGGGAACTGGGAGGAGTAGGGGGAGGGGAAACTGTAAGCAGATTATATTGTATAAGTAAATAATCTATTCTCAGTAAAAGGGGAAAACACATACACAAAACTAAAGAACCTGTTGTCCTTACATAACCATGAGAAACTCCCCATGATAGAGTCATAGTCTGTGTAGATTCTTAGTCACTAGGACAGTCACATTCTCATCCGCAAGGAAAGTGGAATATTCAAATTGCTGGCAGGAAAAGAAGCTGCTAACCAAGAGTTCTCTTACACAACACTCTTCAGCAACAAGGAGAGCTAGACTTCTAGACACACTCCAGGAAATACTGCAAAATATTCCTTCAGGTTGAAACAAAAGGCATTTGAACCAGTAAAAAAAAAGTCCCTCAGGGTAACTGCCAGGGTAATTATAAAAGCTAGTGTTATTATTTTCTAGATTTTTTTTCTGGTTTTCCTTTCTCTATGTCTTTTAAAATTTAAATGTGTAAGGCAATGTGCTGATGTCAATGTATAAACAAAAATTAAAGTATAAAGATAGGATTTGGGATAGAAGTCACATGAAGTGTGATGGACAGGGCTGTTTCGTAGCAAGCAGACTTTCAGGTGAAGTTAAATCTGCCTTGGTTCTAATTCAAGCTGCATTATCATAAATCAGAGAAATAATTACAGCTTTTAGGAGTCTAGAGTCTGAAACAGTAAACAAAACAACTGGAAATGTTTAGGTAAGTTGAGTTAGAAACAAGATCTAAGGTGATATTGGAGGAGGAGAGAAATGTAAGTCCAAAAAGCTAGATGATAAATAGGAAAGCAGGAGAGGGAGAGAGAGCCCTCTGTGCTGGACACGGACTAGAGACTTCTTAGAAGAGGGAACCTCAGCTGGGGAATTACCTCCATCAGACTGTACTGGTAGGCGTGTCCATGGGATGATTGACATGAGAGGGTCCGGCCCAGTGCAGGAGACTGCACCTCTGCACAGGTGGTCCTGGGCTGTGTTGGAACTCTGGTTGAGTGTGAGCAGGGGGAACAAGCCAGTAGCAGTGGTTCTCTGTGCCATCTGTTTCAGTTCTGCCTTCAAGCTTCTGCCTCGAGCTTCCCTCCATGATGAACTGTAAAGCAGAAGATGAAATAAACCCCTTCCTCTCCAAGCTGCTTTTGGTCATGATGTTTTATTGCAGCAAGCAAAAGTAGCGAGCATCCCGTCTGACAGTAATTACTTTAAATTTAGACAACCTAAGCTATTCATTTAAAAAACAGAGTTGCACAGCATGCATTAAGACTAATATAAACTCTATGTTAACTCCAAAAGACCCATTTTAAATATAAGGCATGAAATGTTGAAGCATATATATGCTATATCAATTCTACTAGCATCAGTTCCGTGGACTTTAAATCAAAATTTGGCCCTAAAACATGAGAATGAGTCATAAAAGAATAAATTCATCGAGATGACATAATAGGAATAAACATATATGAACCCAGAAAAGAACCATAAAATATAAGGCACAAAGAGACATGGCTGAGCAGAACAGCAAAGTCCTTTAACAGTCAGAGGCTTTAGCCTTCCACTTTCAGCAATGGTCCAGTCCCAGTGTCAGCTTGGGAACAGAAGACATGAACGACACAGAGATGGACAGAACTCCAGTCAGCACCAACAACAGCGCACATATTCATCTGAAGTGCACACGGGACACCCTGCAGGATGAACTTGTCTAGGTCAGCCCACAGAGTAAACTCATCACACCACTAGGCTGATATAAAACATATCATCTGTCTGTACAGGACTGACACTAGAGAGCAATAAAAGAAGGATAACTGAAAAAATTATACACACGTAGAAATTAAACAAAATGCTTAGAAAGCTATAAATCAAAGGAGAAAGTAAGAGTTGCTTTAGGTGAAAGATAGTAAATCAAACAACCAAGAATCATGAGTTCAGAGAAAACAGTGGTCACAGGGAAACTATTAAACTGAGTGTCTAGATTAATACGCCTCCTTGCTTTAGCTTTAGACTGCTGTTCATGCTTGGTTACCTAGGATACACAGTTAGATTGTTGGTTTGATATTTCTCTGGTGTATTAAGAGAGTGACTTAGAAATGATTCAATGAAGATACGTCTAGAGCTGTCTAGCTTATCTGATGATATCTGTGAGTTACTTAACACAAACCAGCATTGATCCCTCTGATTTCTTTCAAAAGTGGAAGAGGATTGAGCATTTCTGAACTCATTTTATGAGGCCAGCCTTATACAAATCTTATACAGTCTTATATAAAAGCCAAAGACACTGCAGGAATATCCCTGAGTATACTTCCAGAAAGTATTAGCAGACTGAAGGAACTGGCTATTAAAAGGATAATATATCATAGCCAAGTGGGACTTATCCAAGAATTCCAGGATGGTAAAAAAAAATCAATGTAAGGCATCGTTCTAATAAATGAAGATGGAGGGAACCATGCTCATCCCAACTTATGAAAATGATGGAATGTCATCTCGGTGACAGACACCTAGTGGCAGCAGGTATCAGGATGGAGGATGATCTAGAAATGTCAGTAACGGGACACCTATAGATCAGTGAGTGGGGGTGGGAGCAGATGACCGAGAAGATGATGGGAAATGTGTTCTCTGTGTGGATCCCCACATCAACTGGAGCCAGAAGGAAGGGGCAGTGTTTTCTGAAGAGAAACAATGAAGGATTGGAGTAAATGGAAGCCGGCATCCGTATGGACGAGGACCAGCTCTGGGACTTCTGGGGGTCACACAGAGATGCAATCAGCTGACTAAAGCACCCTATTTAATGAACGGATGAACACATGGGTTAGGGAATGGACCATGGCTGGTGCGGGAGAATTTTCTGTATTCTGTCAATCATGTTTTAAATAAACGCTGATTGGCCAGCAGGAAGTATAGGTGGGTCAACCAGACAGGAAGTAGAGGTGGGGCGATGAGAACAGGAGAATACTAGGAAGGAGGAAGCCCATTCCTCTGAGTCCTGCCCAGACCACTGAGAAGCAAGATGCAATCTGCCTGGCTGAGAGAGGTACTGAGCCATGTGGTTAAGGTAGATAAGAACAATGGCTTAATATAAACTATAAGAGTTAACAAGAAGTCTGAGCTAATGGGCCAATCAGTTTTATAAGTTATGGAAATCTCTGTGTGATTTTGGGGCTTGCCAGCTGTGGGGTACTGGGCGGGACAGAAACCCCAACAAGCAGGCAGCCCATCATGTTACACGTAGCAGCTGCTTGAGTTCTTCCATTGAACTTACCTGGAGCCTTGGCTAGACCTGGAACCGATGTGTTCTCTCTAATAACCACGAATTTGATGCCTTCAACTTTACTCTCTCTCTCTGTGGCTTCCTTTCAGTCAGATGAGGATCTTGGCAGATGTGTGACGTCTTTCAGAGCCTGCAGGCATATGAGAAAGGCAGAGAAGAATGATCCCCTCCTGTTTGGAAAGTAAGTAGAACACTGAACACAGCTACTTGTTTGGCTTGCTGTCTGGCACTGGAGTTGGTGTGACCTCTGCATTGCGTGGTACCATAACAGTACCTATGAGCCCACAAGTCTATGTTCTGTCTTCCGGGGACAGCCGCAGCTGTGACAAGGTTTATTATCTGTGTGTGACAGAGGGAAGCCAGTTTTGCACACTCACACCTGATCTTCAAAACTTCAGATTGATTCATCTAGTTGCTGGGGAGCTTCAGGCTATGGCTCCTTGTTTCAGCTGGGACTTGATTGATTGGATTATTTAAGGGCTAAAAGACAATTCTACAATTCCACATCTAGGTCCTGTTTGAGCAGTATCCTTTAAGGTTGGGCCTGAGACACCAGTTGTTTCTGCTTTTAAATGAGGCCATTTATTCACTTTGTCTCAACTTCGAATCCTTCCATTTCAGATACCTTCTTCCCCTCCAAGACCATGACAAGCCAGATTTCAAAGCGCTTTCTCAGGGGTTGTGTGAGCAAATGTGTCCAGCTGTTCTCATCTTCAAGAGGGGTGGGGGAGAAATGAGAGAAGCCAACTGTTCCTGAGAGCACACTTTGTTTTCCTTCCTCCTCTCTCATGTTCACTTTATGGTGCAGAATTTAACATGACTAGGGTAAGACTTTAGTATCCAAGGCAGATGTGGGATCCAGCTGTACATCCATACTGAGCGTATCACGGCCTGAAGAACTGAAACCCGGGAGAGTCAGACCTTAGGTTGTGCGGTATGCAGGAAGAATGTCTAACTTGGTCCTGGGACTTCTCAGGGTGGCCTGGGAGAGGAGATGGGAGCTCAGTGGTGCCTGGTGGTGTTGGGAGCAGATGTGGCTTTACTGTAAGGGTCAGGATCTGCTCCCTTCATTTCCCAGAGAAAAGAGTTTCGGTCATCTGAATGTCAGCTGCCCATCCTGGCCTTGTACACTGTATTGTGTCCTGTCCTGGAAAGCCCTGAGTTGAGTCTCTAGCCGTCAATGTGGTGGATTATGAGAGGTCATGAGGGTAAAGGTCTTCAGGATGGGACCAGTGTCTTTGTAAGAAGAGAAGCAGGTATCAGATTGCTGGCCACAGAGAGGTGGTCGTAGGAAATACAGAACGAGAGCCCTCACTATGGACTTGTCAACCTATACCTCGGTCTTGAACTTCTACCTTCCACAGCTGTGAAAAACACGTGTGTGTTGTTGAGTCTCTGGATGCAGTGGTCATGGCATCTCTGCTGGGCTGATTGACATGGGCTCTCTTCTGTTGGAGCCTCTGCCTTCATTTCTTTCGGTGTTCCATGGGGTACCCCAATCCTATTCAGGATTTCACTTTGGGACTGAGAGAAGTTCTCCCTGTGCCCAGGATGGACTTTACCCTTAGAGTGTAGCTAGCTAGCCACAGGGTGAACCATACCTGCAGGGTCTTTCCCCAAATGTGCTTCACTCAAAGATTCCTGCAGATCTGGCTCTTGCCTTCTAAGCCTGTGTTCTCAGTATCCAGAACAATAGCCAGGATCTGGGATACGCTCAATAAACATGTTCAAGAGAAAAGAACCCAGTTTCAGTGGTAAACCAAAGAGAGAATCTGAATGGTAAATTATCTCCAACGTGCAGTGGTCTACTTTTGCGAAATGCAAGCGGGGGACTGGTGGTACTCTAGCCTTCCGGTCTGAAGCAACTTATAAGCCCTTTGATGGTCTGCTTCACTTCACATGCTTGATATGACTATAATGTCACTCAAAGATAAACAGATCCACCAAGAAAGCCTTCCGTGAACTGAGGCGAGGAGACGCGTTCCCATGCTTTGGATGCCCATCAAAACATTCTACTCCCCTCTTTCAGAGAGTTAGAATAACACTGCTGCCTCCCGGAACTTATTCACAATTTCCAATGCCTTTTGGAATAGTTTCCCTCCTAGAAATACAGCTTTCTCATCAGGCTATAAACTGGGGGAGAACAAGAAAGTTCTCTTGTTTGCTTATCATTGTGAAGGAAAAATGTAAGGTGCTGCCACGTCGGAGGAAGAGTGTGCAGTGATGTTTTTCATGTCACCCCAATGCTTCATGGGTGCAGCCTTTGTGTCAACACACGTCACACTCATAGCCACCCTGGGTCAGGAAGAAAGTGTTCCAGGTACCAGTTTGGGCAGCAGAATTCCCTGAGAGCGCAGTGGCATGCCTATAACATTATGACTGTGTGAAACAGGTCACCTTCTAAAGTATTAGCTTGCGTTTGGACTTTGCATGGAGAGAAAATTTGGAAGAATATAGTCCACAAAAAGCCGTGTTTATCCACCCTGCCCTGCCCTTGTTAGTGCTCATTCTTTGGACCTACACAGAGCTTCTTATAATAATTAATTGCTTAGAGTTTATTTTCTTGTCTGTTGACTTCATGTTTACTGTCTGTTTCCTAGGATACTGACAAGTAAATGGGGTGAAAAAGTCCTTGACATGCTCTGTACGTTCCAATATGTTTGGCCATGGCATCTCAAGGTCAAAGCATGAAGATAGAGGTCAAAGGGTCCTGTTCAGCATCTTGGCTGCGTTATCAGATGACCTCAGGGCATATTATTCTCTCCCTGTGTATCAGTTTGAATCCTGTCCTTCTTCAAGTGGACAGTTCATCTCTGACATTAATGAGATTGTTAGACATGTTCAAAACAGAGCCACTCAAGAGCAGTCAGTGTTATTGTAGAAGATGCAAGGAAGGATTTCCAATCTTACACTGCTTCTGATTATCCAGGACCCTTGTGTGATGTTAACATGGATTGTCTGGATCGAAAACACGGGGGCAAGGAGGAATCTTCCGTGAATGAGAGGAGTCTTGGGGCAAAGATGTGTGCTGTAGTGTTTGCATGTGGCTTCATCTCTGGTGGCTGCAGAGGGCTGATGCTCAATCTAGGATCAGTCTCACTCACCTTTTGTGATTCTCCAACTTCCAGTATCAAATCCTCATTCCACACCATGGTGGGTGACTGTCAAGTACCATAGCCCTAAAGTTAAAGGGGGGACCTTCATCATCATAACTATCTGTGGACAAATAATGTGCATTAGTCTGTTCCCTTCTGCTAATCACAGATCCACAGAATAGGCGCATTGTTAAGAAGAGCAAGGAATTTAATTCTGCAGGTTTCAGTCAAAGGATATCATCTGCTAACTACCTTCTTGTTGACAGAGTCTCAAGGCAGTACTGGGCACCAGGTAGCCAGGGGCAGGGAGTGTGTTGCATGTGTGCATATGTATGTGCATGCATGTGTGTGCGTGCGGATGTATGTGCGCGCATGCGTGTGTGTGTGTGTGTGTGTGTGTGCATACATTCATGTGAACACTGTTCTGGTCTGTTACAAGACACTCTTACTAAGACAACCTATAGAAGGCAGAGTTTATTGGGAGTTTACAGTTCCAGAGGTTTAGGTTCCATGACTATGATAATGGGGAGCATGGCAGCTGGTAGCCATGACGTTGGAGCTAACACTGAGAGCTTATAGTTGATCCACAAGAACAAAGAAAGGGGGTGGTGGAGAGAGGGGAGACTGGGAATGGTGTAGGCTTTAGACACCTCAGAGTCTGTGCCCAGTGATGCATTTCCTCCAACAGGTTCACATCCCCGAATCCTTCATAACAGTTCCACTAACTGGGGTCCCAGCATTCAAATATATGAGCCTATGGGGCCATTTTCATTGAAGCCACCACATCTCTCTCTTTCTCTAAACTCTAAAACCTGTGTCGAATCTTAGTCACTTCACCAAAGTCCCACCTCTTAGCATCACAGGTTGTTTCCATGGTTACTGCTTCACCATGAAGAGTGGACTCCAGGCGGGGGTGCACAGCTATAGGAGTACCCACCTCGTCAGAATCAGTTTCTTCCTCGGGAAAATGCCGAAGTCCACGGCAAATTGCTGCTCCTAGTTCATCAGGTGCACTATGTCCTTGACAACTGTTATTTTATATGACACATGCATATACGCGAAAAGATATTTTCTAAATAGGCTTTAAAACCAGGCTGCCTGAAAAGCATTCCATTTTACATTTTTGAATTTTTGAATCACCATATGCCCAATGCTTGTGGATATTCTGCATCTGTTTTTCTGTATTTTTTTTTTCTTTCTGGAAACGAGGTCACAGGTTGAATGGACCAATTTTATTTTTCATCCCTTTATTATTCTACTGTCTTTTAGTAAACTGAAGAAATTTATCACTGACAATCCTTGTATAAAATACCAATAAGTATAAACCAAGTGGAATTATTATTTTGGGGTTTTAAAACTGTGAGCGGTGAAAAAATGTCCTCGGCTAAGAGTCAGCCCACTTCTGACAAGGACCAGCTGGGGCCTCTTGTCTCAGCTCTGCCCTGTTAGCGGGAGAGCAGCTGTAGCCAGTGTGTGGTGGCACACCAGTTAGACCCTACAGACGTGGAGAAGGCTGTCGGTGGGCCTGCAGCTACCCTTTGCCAGTTCCCAGACTCTGCAGCTCGGCTTCTTGCTAGCTCGACGGCACAGGCTTGTCATGCTGTCCCTGTCTTCTGTTTCTTTCATAAGGAAACAACATGTGCTGATTTTCTTCTAATAGTACCAGGCTCTGACAAATGGAACTCATCTGCTCTTTTACGCTGCGGGGAGAGGATCCATGTTTCTGTTCACACATGTCATCCTGGGGAGCCGAATGCGGGTCACTTCCCCCATCTGTGGTGACGGGGACTGAGGTTCTGGTTAAGGCATTCTTAGATGGCCTGGGCACGGAGGGGGATGACTCACTGCCAGTCCCTGGTTATTAGTGAATACTTTTTCATGCTGTACATTTTCCATTGCAGCCACTTTCTCTCAGCTTCTTCAGACTTGTGCCTTTGATTTTGCCTCATCCTTCTCCTTGCTTGTGCGTGATTGGCTATTGACAAGCCTCATCTTGTTCAGGCCCAGGGCAGGCAGTCAGCTGCTGTAAGATCATGTCTATAATTGCTGTGTGCCCAGAAGGTAGCGCTTCCGCGCTTCTTTATATCTTCTGGCCCTTAAATTCTTTGCATTCCTCTCTTCCATATGTGCTCGGAGGGTCCCCAGAAGGAGGTGGTATAAATGTCCTCTTTAGGTCTGAGTATTCAAGCATCAATCATTCTAAGCTCTTTGAGCAGTTCAGGTCTCCACATACACTACCTTTCCCTGCAAAGAGAAGCTGCTCTAATCTTTTGACTAGGTTTACATGGCCAGACATGGTTCCCTTCTTGGAGAGTAGGCTTCAGACCCGGTCAGAAAGCATTTGGTGTGTGCCCACCATAGTCCTGCCACGCTTGCACCCACAGACATATTTTACTTGCTAACTTCATCTCATAGTAGTGATGAAGAAGAAGACTTGATTTTGGAATTGGTTGTGTGGAGTCACCGACTTTGACTACAGAAGCATTTATGAATCTAGATGTGAGAGACCCAACCAAAATAAGCGTCAGCAAACTGAAGCCAGGAATATTCAGAGTGCATCACAGGTATGTGGGTTTGTCCTAAAAAGGAAGGAGTGTGAGCAGAAGAACAAATTCCGCTCTCCATCTGCCTGTTTTCTGTCATGAAACACCCACCAAGGGTCCAACATGTAAGGAGATCTTTGATCCAGAATCACACCATGTCTGGTTTGCATTGTCAGTTCATACCCCAGCGGAAACCTGTGCCAACTGCCTGTGAAATGAAGTCTAGATTCTTAACATGTGGTTCATGTCCTCATCTTCCTCTCCCTTCTCCCAGCTTGCTTTTCACTCCCTTTTGATCCCCACGATTCAGCCATGATTGACCTGGAATGCTCTGAGCAGACTACTGTAGTTTGTGTGAGCAAATATTCATACCAGCTCCTTGTCAGGACACTCCATGCTCAGCAGGTCAGCATTTCTCCTCTGTGAGGCTGAGTCCCCTTGAAGCTAAGCAGGATTCTCATATCGCTGTGGACAGAGGGCTGTAGCAGAAGCAGCCTGTTCTTTTCAGTTCTGAAACACTTCAGGGCAGGGGCATGACCTGATTACTTGCTTCCCCTTCCAAGGAGAACTGCAAGTACACACTGGATAGAGTGACACAGGACAAAATCATCTGTACCACCGACTGCCACACGAAGGATGACCTGCTGGAAGATCGCCTGCCCCATAGCTGAGTCCACTTAGGTGATAAGTATCTCCCTCTTATTACACTGCTGGGATTTCAGGACTGCGTGTGTTGACTGCGACAGCAGTGTTCCGACTATGGCTCCACCTACATGTGCCTCTGCCTGATTCTTCTTTACTCTCCGGAGTGAGACAGTAGTCTTCTATGGGCTTTGAGCCTGTCCAAGTGAATAAGACTATATAGAAAACATATTTTTTGTATGAGTATATGTATATATAAATACATATGCTATATTTATCTGGTAAAAGAAAGCATTTCATTGGGGGATGCTTACAGTTTCAGAGGATTACTCCAAGATCATCGGGGTGGGAAGCATGGCAGCGGGCAGGCAGGTAGCACAGTGCTGGAGCAGTAGACGAGCTTACATATTATCTACAGGATGGAAGGAGAGGGAGAGGGAAAAAGAGAGGCAGAGAGAGAGAAAGAAAGAGAGAGGAAAGAAGACTGGGTTTGATGTGAGCTTTGGCTTTTGAATCTTCAGAGCTCACCCTTAAGCGATATATTTCCTCCAACAAGGCCACACCTCCCAATCCTTCCCAAACAGTTCTGCTAACTGGAAAGCAACATTCAAACATATGGGCCTATGAGGGCCACCATAACTCACCCTCCTCACTCTACTTTATCTATCTGTGAGAAAATACCACGTTAGGTCTGGTTTATTTCAATTTATATAAAAGACTGCAAATTCTATATTTTTCTACCAATAACATATTATACTTTTCTTCATGGCTGCATATAACTCCAGTGTCTGTATCTACAATGTATTACTTGTTTTATCTACTGATGCACACCTACTGTGTACAGTACCACAATAAATATGGATGAACAGGTACCTCTGTACTATGGTGACAAATAGGGTAGCTCCGTTTTTGCTTTATGAGAAATCACAATATTAACTTGTAAACTGAGTTTGTATGGTTTGCATTTCTGCCAACAGTAGGCAAAAACTTCTTTCCCCATACCCTTGTCATCATTTATTTTTGTTTGGTAGTTTATCTTTTTAATGGTGGCTATTCTAATACGGGTAATATGGAATCCTAATTTAGTTTTGGTTTGCAAGTCCCTGATGGCTAAGGTTATTGAACAGTTTTTATATGTTTATTGGCTATTTTATTTCACCTTTGAGAGGTGCTAAATCATTTTGCTTGTACATCCAATGATTAGATTATTTGGTGAGGTTGATGTTTAATCTTTTTGAATTATTTAAATAGTATGAATGTAAAACCTTTGCCAATATATAGGCATAAAATATTTTCTTCTATTTGTAGTTTATTTCTTCATTCAGTTGATTGCTTTCTTGGTTGTATAGAAACATACTTTTATATAATCTTATTTGTTCTTCTTGATATTACTTACTGTGATATTAGAATTCTTTACAGATAGTCCTTATCTATGTTCATATGGTGAAGTATTTTGCCCATATTTTTCAAAGTTTCATATCTTATATTAATGTCTTTGATTCCTTTTGAATTAATTTTTGTATAGGCTGAGAGGTATGGATCTAGTTTCACCCTTCTACATGTGGGTATAGTTTTTATGTGCCAGTTGAGAAAGAACTGTCTTTTCTCCAGTGTCTGTTTTTTAACATTTGCCCAAGTTAGCTGTGAGAGTTTCCATTCCTTTATATACTCCACGCTGCTTTTGTTGGTATGGCTCTATAATAGAACTAAGAATTGTTCAAAGACTAACATTGGTCTTTTTGCTCGGGATTGATTTGGCTGTTGGAGGTTGTGGGCTTACCAATGGAATGTAGGATTTTTTTTTTCTATTTTGGTGAAGAAAGTCATTGGAATTTTTTGATGGGGACAGTGGCACTGGTGTGCAGCTTTACTGATGTGCAGCTTTATTTTCACTGCACAGTCGTTTTCACAGAATCAATGCGACCAGTTCAGGGTCAGGTTTGCATGCTTCCATCTTCTGTTTCTTTCTTCAATGTTTTAATCACAAATGTCTTTTGGATTTATGCCTGTGTGGTTTTTGAGGGTCTCTGAATGGGATGGATTTCCAGATTTTTTTTCTTCAACATGCTTGTTACTGGCATATAGAAAAGCTATTGATTTTTGAGTATTGATTTTGTAACTTCCCACTTTACTGATAGCATCAGATCTAAGAACTTTTGGTAGAGACTTCAGGATTATTCCAAGTGCAGAATAATATCATATGCACATAGGGATAATTTGATTTCTTCAAGTCTTATATTCTCTCCCCCCCCCATTTTCATTGTCTTATTTCTATGGTTAGGATGTTGGCAACTATGCTGAATAAGGGTGGTGAGAGTATCTTATTTTTGATTTTAGAGGAGCTATTTTCATTTCCCTCTTGATGTCTAACATTGGTTATAGGTTTGCCATATAGAAACTTTGCTGTATTTGTATTTAGTATAATTTTTATATTTCTAGTTTCTCCTGTCATGAAGGGATATTGAATGTTGTCAAGGATCTTATTTGTGTCTATTGATGATCGTGTTTATGTTCTTGAACCTATTCATGAGCTGCATTGCATTTATTGATTAGAATTTGCTAAGCTATCCTTGAGCCAAAACAATCTGGCCACATTATTTTACTTTTTGAATGTGTTGTTAAGTTCTTTTTGCAATTATTTTATTTAGAATTCAATTCAACAGTCAGTCCATCTGGTCCTTAACCATTTTCTAATTGGGAGGGCTCCTTATGACTTCTTCAATCTCATTACATGTGATAAGTCTGTTTATTTCTTCTTGGTTTAATTTTTAAAGGTCATATGTGTCTAGAAATTTATCAATTTATGCTGAAATTTTCACTTTATTAAAATACAGTTTTTTCAAAGTACCCATAATGATAACTGTTGTAATATTCCTCTTTTCACATCTAATTTTCTTAATTAATTTGAACTTTCTTGGTCCTTTTAACTGGTTTGGATAAGGGGCTGTCAATTTTGTTAGCCCTTTCAAGGAATCAACTCTTTGTCATGTTAGTTTCACTGTTTTATTTCTGTGGTCTACTTTATTAATTGACTCATTGATTTTTATTATTTCTTTTCCTCTGCTTACTTGAGGTTTCTCTGAGTTTTTGGTGTGGGCACTCTAGCTATGAACCTTTGTTCTAGAACAGTCTTTTCAGTCTCTCAAAGATTGAAGTAAGTTGTATTTTCATTTTCATCTGCTTCAAAGAGCTTTTAAATTATTTTCCTGATGTCTCCAATGATGTATTTATCTACTTCCATTTGTATAGTTTCTAGAATTACTCTTGCTTTGGTATCTAGGTTTATTCCATTATAATCTGGTAAGATACAAGAAATTCTTTCAGTTCTTTTGCTTTGTTAGAAATTGACTTGTGCAGAAAGCAGCCCAGTTTAGAGAGGGTTTTGTGTGCTGTTGAGGAGAGCACCTATTCTGGAGAGGTGGGGTGGAATATTCTGCAGACTTCTGCTAAGTCCATTTGTCCTATGAATTAGTTAAGTCTGAGTTTCTTTTCTGACTTTTCTTTGGGGGGGGATCTGGACAATCTATTGATAAGAGTAGGGTATTGAAGTCTCTCACAATTATTGTATCTGGACCTTCTCTTATATTCAGTAGTGTTCATGTCATGAAATTTGGTGGACAAATATGTATATGTAGTTATATTTTATATCTTCTTGGTGGAATATTTCTTTTGTTAATATATAGTGATCTTCCTATCTTTTGACCCTTTTGGCTTGAACTTCGCTGTGTTGAAAATAAGAATGGTTACTGCTACTCCCATTTGCTTGGTGTCCTGTACTTCCTCATTCAGCTTTCCATCTGTGTGAATCTTTGCCAATAAGGCATGGCTCTTGTAAGGACAGATTACTCAGTCTTATATTTTGATCCAGTTGGTCTGCATCTTTTCACTGGAGATCACTAAAATGTAGTTATTACTGAGCAATATGTGTTGGTTTCTTTAATTCTAATTTTTTAAGATAATTTATTTATTTGTATTTTATGTACATTGGTATTTTGCCTGAATGTGTGAGGGTGTCGGGTCACATGGAACTGGAGTTATAGACAGTTGTGAGCTGCCGTGTGGGTGCTGGGAATTGAACCTGGGTTGTCTGGTAGAGCAACCAGTGCTCTTAGTCACTGAAACATCTCTCCAGCCCTGATTTTTTAAATTTTGAAAGTACATTTATTCAGCAGCAATGATACAGTTGAGATTCATAACATGCAGTGAAAACAAGCAAGTATCTCAGTGTTCTCAAGTTCCTGTTATGTTTGTCTGAGATTCAGGGACAATAGATCAATATTCCCAGGAAGTATCAGAAATTTCAAAATTATTATTTTAAATACATGTCTAACAAACTTCACTTTCTATCATTTGGATAGCTAAAATTATTGTCAAAAGAATAAAACATACTAAGCATCATGGAGCTCACACAGCACTGTAGCCAAGGGAGTATTCATTCAAAGAGTGGATACAGTGTTTTGAGGGGGAGAAGCAGACAGCAGTAACAAGATACCACAGCATGAAAATGCAGTAAAAACACATGAGGTCTATTATATCCTTAATAAAGCTAAGAAACAAAGAGAATAGTATTAGGATAAATGGAGTTTAGGAATTCTTTTCTCCCCACCATAATGTTTTTATTAATTATTTGGGAACTTCATACAACAAACCCTAATTACACTTGGTACCCATTCCTCCCAAGTTCACCCTCTCACCCTTACACATCCACCATGACAAACAAGCAACAATACCAAGTCCAAATTATGTTGCCTGTATACTCAATGGAGCCTGGTTAAACTCCCAGTGGCTAGCCCTTAAAGAAAACTGTGCACCCTACCCCTCCAGAAGCCATCAACTGTGTTGAGCTAGTCTTCAGCATCTTTATCATGATTTTAAGGACTCTCTTCAATGGGCTTCATGTCTGGACTCTCTCTTTCCTCCCTTTCTCCCTCCCTTCTCCTCTTCCCTTCCCTTTCCTTCCATCCCTTCTTTTTCTTCCTCCCTCTCCATCCCTGCCTCCCCCTCTTTCTCTTTCTTTCTTTCTTTCTTTCTTTCTTTCTTTCTTTCTTTCTCTTTATTTTCCTCTCTCCCCCTCCTTGCCTCCTCCTCCCTCTCTCTCTCTCTCTCTCTCTCTCTCTCTCTCTCTCTCTCTCTCTCTTCCTGAGGGAGTGGATGGCACAGAAGCCTTCAAGTCTCTCCTTCCCAGCTGTGAGTCTGCAATCATCGATGTCATTGCAATGGATGTCTCCCTGCCCATAGCAGCCCGTGGCAGCACAGATCACGGGCATGGTTTCCAGTGGCAGCAAGGATCACAGAAGTCTTTTGAAGAGACTTAACCCAAAATACGAACCATTTTTCATCTCGGATATCTTGTTGCTCAGAGTCAGGGTGATTGTGTGTTTGGGCAGTGTGTCTGGGGATAAACCCTGCACATACGCTTTTCACTACCCTGTCCTTGGGTCCAGCTACCCTGCCAGTACCTGGGCCCTACTACCATGTTTGCAGTGTCTCCCTACCATGGGTGGAGCAGTGCGAGAAGCAGCAGCAGCAGCATGGTCAGCATCATCTTAGGATGCAGGCCAGTGGTGGCCTGAGCCTCCTGGAGACCTGAGGACCAGCTCTAGTCTAATGGCATGCCTCCGCATGCCTGTCGCCGCCTTGTCTCTAGTTCTGCTCCTCTCTGCTACATACGCTGCTCCATTCTGCAGTCTTTTTTTCCCTCTAAATTTAGGGACTCTTATTAAAGTCGAAGTAAATTGTAATTGAGAAGTTAAAAAAGGGAGGGAGGACTGGAAAGATGATGTCTCAGCAGTTACAAGCACTGGCTGCTTTTTAGAGAACCTGGTTCAATTCCAAGCACCCACAAGAAGGCTCCCAACTGTCTGTAACTCCAGTTCCAGGGAATCTGACACCCTCTTCTGGTCTCTGCAGGTATTGCACAGACATGCAGAGCCCCAGTGTAATGGAGATAGGAAATAAAGGAGTAGTTCAAAAAGTAGATAGGTTGAAAGAAATAAATAATTGAATATGATGGGTGTAGAAAAGAACAATCAAAAATGTAATCAAGAAAGACAAAACTATATATATATATATGTATATATATATATATATATATATGAAGATTAAAAAATAAAAATGAAAAAGTGCAATCAAAATCAAAAACCTTAGCAGTAGTCCATATTTATTCCTTGCTGGTAGGCATGTGTCATTTCTCTCTCTGAATTGTCTTTTGGAACCTTTTCTGCTAGTGGGAGATCAGCTACTTATGTCCCTGGAGTTCCAAACACTTAGACCAGAATGGGCCCTACGAAGTGTCTCTCTGGATTCCAAAGTCAGACTAGGTGGGGTACCTTCTGTCTGTCTTCCTGGCTCCTGAGTTTCTGCATCAGAATCAACTCACCCTTAGGAGTTTGCCAGCTACTGTCTTCCTTGTATGCTGGACAGTGGGAGGTGTTTCATACAGGATTTCACTGTTTGACTCTGAGGGGCTGCCCCCTTGTCTGTATTTATCGTTACAGCTGTTATAGCTGAGTGGGTTTTTTTTAACTCAAGATTTAATTTAATTTTATCTGCATTGCTGTTTGGTTTACATTTATGTCTGTGTGAGGGTGTTGGGTCCCCTGGAACTGCAGTCACAGATAATTGTAAACTGCCATGTGAGAATTGAACCCAGGTCCTCTGGAAGAGCAACCAGTGCTCTTAACCACCGAGCCATCTTTTCTGCTAAGTGTCCTTATCTTGCAGAACTCAGGCGGTTTACCTGCCAGCTTTCTGTAGTCTTTGCCTGAATCAATTTGTATTTTTGTCCAGCCATCTCTCATGGGGTATTCTCATGGTTTCTGGGCTGTTCCCTTCCAGAGTCAGGGGAGGGGGAGGTCTTTTGGGCCTGAAGATGTAATTTTTCTACTTTCTCTGATAAAAGTATATAGATGTTTTCTCAAGATAAGCTCCTTCCTTCATTCTAGCGTAACTGGTAGAGGACAGGACCCCAGCAAACTTCTCCTTCATGCAGCATGCAGATCTGCTGTCTAAAAGTTTATTCTGGTTGTGTGTGTGTGTGTGTGTGTGTGTGTATGTGTGCATGCGTGTGTGTCCCCAACCAGAGACCTTATTATCACTCTTCTGGCTTTAGAATGTGTTATCTTCAGCAACCAGAGCTTGTCTTCATCAAGCAAAAATTCAGTTTTAGAAATGCTCTGGAGTTTTTTTGGCTGTGGGGAGCAGATGTGGTCCTGATTGAATGTGTGTTGCTGATACCAGGCACAGCCATGCCAAGGACCCCAATGCCACAGACTCATGGACATGGAAAAGCCTTCCCTGAGTGAGACTCAGAGACATGCCAGCTTTCCTCTGGTCTAGGTAGTAGCATTTGTGATTGACCAGCGTGTGCGGAAGCTGTCCACTGCAGCTCTCTTCCCTGAAGGTCTGTAACCTGGGACTGCTTCCCTAGCTCCCGTGGAGACTAGCCAATCCCTTCTCCTTGTTCTGTACATAATAAATGTGCCCTTTGTGGTTCACAGGAAGTGTCCTCTGTCAGAGTGAGCACGGCTCACCTGATCTCACTTTTCTATATGTGTGCCTACAGTTTCTCCTGTGTTCACCATTTCTTCATTTCCTCATCACCCCAGTCCTGTTCCCAGGAACAGGCCACATAGAACATCACACTTTCTTAAGGTGTATATGCTATGATTATTATTTTTAAATGTGTTTGGCTGTTTTACCTGCAAGTATGGCTATGCATCGTATGTGTGAAGTGTCAGAGAGACCACAAGAGAGTGTTGGGTCATCTAGGACTGGAGTTACAGATGGTTGTCAGCTGCCATGGGTGTTGGGAATCAAAACTGGGTCCTCTGTAAGAGCAGCCAGTGCTCTTAACACGGCTATCTCTCCAGCTTCCTATAATAGTATTACTGAATAGCAACCCATTTCCTGCTAATGAAGGCAGACCTTTCGTGTTCTGACCGTACGGAACCAAATAATCACACAGAAACATCTTAATAACAAACTGTTTGGCCTATAGTTCAGGCTTATTACTAACTTGCTCTTACATTTAAATCAACCCATTTCTATTAATCATTGCCACATGGCCATGGCTTTTACTGGTCTTGTTGTTGTACTGATCTGTTGGCATGTTGTTTCTTGGGCTGCTGTTTGTGTCTCTCTCGATTCTGCCCCCTCTTCACCCAAGTTTTCAGTTTGATTGTTTCACCTAATTCTATCCTTCCTGACTATTGGTCAAAAAGCTTTTATTATTAACCAATGGGAACAACACATACGTATAGCGTATAGAAGCATCCTGTAGCAATTTCCTTCCTCTGTCTTATTACCCCTGCCTGAGTAATCTGTAAAGATATTTACTCTATATCAACCAAACAAGAAGGGCAGAGATCAATGGTCTGACACTTCCAGTGCTGAACCTAAGGCTCTGAGCATCATGGGTGTGGAGATGCTCTGTGTGATAATGCCACATTCAGGCATGCAGTTAAATACTTTGTCAGAGCCAAGCTGGATCTGTGTTTGAAGACTGCTCAAGGCGCCCCAGTTTCATGGTCTGTGTTCGTTCTCAGATGGCAGGGGCACCCTTTCATCCTAATGATAGTTGGTAGGGACAGTTGTATAACTCTGGCCAAATGTTCTTTATTGAAAATGTCAATGAAAGCATAGATACTGTGAGTGTTTGGTGGCGTTTAATCACGTTCAGCCTTTGTTTCTCTCAAACAGTAAGATAGCCCATGGGGGCTTCCTGGTCCTGGCAATACTTTTTATTATTTTAACTGCTTGGCAGTTTCTCAAACATTTGTTTATAATTATCTACCAACCCACACATTTATGTTTTATTGCTATATGTAATTTTTAACATCAGTGTTGAATAAAATAAATACATGTGTTTTGTTCGTTAATATTAATGTATTTTAAGAGATTTAATATTAATAATGAACAAAAAAGAAAAGAAGAGTCACTCAGTCCCTGCCACCCATCTAATAAGTCACTGATACAATAGCTTGAAGTTTCTCAGACTTTATTACATACATTCAGACAGACTAGAAGACAGGCAGGCAGACAGACGGACAGACACAGAGAGGTGAACATAGACCCTCATTCCTATCATCATTCCACTATCCACTTGTACCTCCCCTGCCACAGACATTTTAAGTTAAGAAGTTAATACCAAGTCAGGTTGGTGGCACAGTCCCCATATCCCAACACTTGGAAGACAGGCAAAAAGGTCCTAAGTTCAAGACCAGCCTGAACCACATAGCAGGACCCTGCCTCACTTTTCTTTGCTTAAGGGAAAAGATGTATGTTAATAATGGTTCATCAGTATTAGAGACACCACAGGCCTTATTCATATAATCTGTCTCCACTGATTCCCACCCAGGATTCCACACTACTTTTTGCTGTCAAGATCTTTAGCAGTGGGGAGCTTATCCTTGTTAGTTCTGCTTGTCTCCATTTTTAAAAGGAATGTCCTATGAAAGAGGTCTCAGTGGTTAAGAGCACTTGCTGTTCTTGAAGAACTGGGTTCAGCTCCCAGCACCCACAGGGTGACTCATAATCACCCATAACTCCAGTTCCAGAAGTTTAGGGACCTGACAAAATTTTCTGGTCCCCAAAGACTCCAAGCATATACCTGGTGCCCAGACATGCATGCAGACGAAACACGAGTGCATATTTTTTGAAAAGTCCCATATCCTGGAAACCATGTTGGTCCTGAGAAAACTGGTGGATCTGGTCATCATCCCCCAAATCTTCTGCCTGTAGCTTACCAGCCTGTCTCCACCTTTCATGGCCTTGGCATGGTATTCCAGTGTTGACTTCGTCTGGTGCCTTTTCATGATTAGACTATGGCCATGGGTGCTGGAACTTCCTGCAGGGGACCTGCCTTTCTTACCCCCTCACAGCAGCCTCGATCACTTCTCTGAGGTTGGTTAGCCTGGATCACGTGGCTAATTTCTGTGCTATCCTGTGACTTCTGTTTTCTTCTGTTCTCTGTTCACTGGAGTCACTGTGTTTAGCCTCCATGCCAGCATACCAGGGAAAGGGACTCAGTCTTGCTTGAAACTTCAAAGAATTGATGTGCACAATTAAAGCTGCTCCATGCCTGTCTTCCATGCAGAAGCTTGAAGTTTGGAGAATAGCTTGCTTTTACTTAAAGCTTCTCCAACTGACCATGGCCAGTGTCAATAGTCCCTGGCTGGAAGGGTCACGACCGTGAGGTTCTAAGGATGGCCATGCCTGTCTTCAGCCCTTCTGCATGGTCCTGATTGGAAGAGACATCCTTTCACTCCTGCCCTTTTATATGAGGAATGAGTTAGGGCGACTAGATATGGGGTATATTGCAGTGGGATTGTGTTTGTTGCTGAAATTGTTAAAGAGATAGCTATGGAGAGGACTTGCAGATTGACTTCCGCACTGTCTTGACTTTCTCTGTCCCCACCACACTCCTGCCCTCTTGGTACTGATTTAACCTTGGTCACAGCGAGGCTTCCCAAATTCTGCTCCTATTCTTTCCCCTTCATTGTAGAGAATGTCCCGCTTCCATCCAACACAGGGTTTCTGGTTGCTTTGGTCCCCAGTCACACAGGGTTTCTCATTGCAGGTCCTCTCAGTGCACAGGGCTAGAAAGTATCTGTACATACACTAACCCATACAGACACACAGCTATATTCACTTTGGAGTTCGTCTGTTTTATATTAAAGCAGGCAGGAGTTCATACCAATCTCTCTCGGTGCAGTCCAAACCACAGCATTTCGTCTAGCCTTCCCCTTTCTCTGACAATGAGAAACCTGGCTCGGCCTCTCTCCTCGTTCCATTTCATGATTTGTTCCACCCTTGTAATTTCTATATAATGTCGCATCTGTGTGTCTACTGCAGGGTTTTGCATTCCTATTCCTCGGTAGTTCTCTTGGAATGTGTTTTGTCTCTTCCAAAGAGTTGGGAAATGATCCCCTGAGAAAACTTATATGTTGGCCTGGACAACCCCTCCTCCTCTTCCTTAGCCCCATTCTAAACTCATAACATTTCTTTTGACCTATTTCACTTAACAAAGGCCATCTGTGTGACCCTTGGACTGGAACTGGTTTTCATCAGCAAACATACAGCTGAAGGCAATGGCTCTCTCTATATTCCTGAAAATATCAGTAGCAAATATCTCAGCAGTGATATAAAAGGACTTCAATCACGCCTGACTATTGACAGGCCCATTCTTGTGCGAACACTGAAGGCATCTGCAGCTGTCTGAATGTGGGCTGCTGTGCCTGTGTCTTCCTCAGAAGCTGGTGTATCTCTTCTCATACATCCTTCTCCTCTTCCTTGACGTTACCTGACACTTAGAGAAGATGATATAATAGAAGATATATAATAGAAGATGATAGAAATGTCTTGCTCAGTGCTAACACTCATCACTTATACTCAGGGTCTCGTGTAGCCAAGAGTCTCTATGCTGATCACTTTCCTCTGGAAAGAGAGGCTTCTCTGATTAGGGCCAAGAGTACAATTTGTCTATAGATATAAACATCAGTATTTAGAAGGCAGATGCTATGTCAACTGAACTGAAAACAGTATTCAGTTCTCCCAAGGCCCACGACTTCCCTTGCCATGGATTTTTGATTAGGTTATGGCGTCATGCATATATTCCCGTCTATGGTGAGCCTCAAATACAATCAGACAATGGTTGGCTCCCCCGGTAATAGCAATGCCTTTCCTGCATAAGTGAATGTGTCTTCTCTGGAAGGTTGGTCTACTGGCATATAACGTTCACAGCTGACTCTGATCATTGCTGCATTTTTCTCACCCAGCAGCCTAGGCACCACCTTCTGCAATGATGAAAAAGAGCTAGTGGGGAAGATGGTTTTAGATCAGTTCCACTTGATTTCTCTGTTATAAAACCAATGTGTGTAAGTATCTTCAGAAACATGGTCTTACCACCTAGTTCTCATGGGAAACCAAGAGCAATGGCAGGGATATTATTGTTTCAGGGGTCTCTGGGGTTTCTCTGACCAAAAATTCATAAGGAGATTATGATAGCTTTGGGATAATCTCAAGAGATTGGTGTTCACTGGGGAGAGCATATTGTCTTGGGCATACTGGCTCTTCATAGGACCTGTGTCTTTAATATGGGACCTGGGTATCTGGGGCTAGATTTTTGGTTGTATCTTTTGATAAAAGCATTGGGTTCACAAGATCTGAGTCTCAAGGCAAGGAAGCTGGGGTTGTGGAGCCAATGAGATAGTAGGTCTCTTACCTGTGTATATGGTGTGACTCTCTAAGTTGGGCAGCATGCAGGGTGGCATGGGAAAGTTTTTAAATAAATAATAACAATTATTATTACTAATTATTATTATGAGGTCAGGCAGGTGGTGTGCATGCCTGGAGAGGATCCTAGGTCAGAAGGTAAGAGAGCAAGGTGAAGCTGGGTCAGTTCTCTTACCGAGGACTGGCTGAGTGAACTGGGCACTGTTTGAGGAGTTCTGGGTTACTGTCCTGGAGTGTGTGGTGGGCTCTTGAGCATAGAATGGGGGAAGGATATAGCACTACCTAGCAGCAGCATCAGTGTGGGGTCATGATAGAGGCTGGTGGGGTCTTAGGTAGCCCACTGAGGTGAAAGGAGAGATTCTTAGCAGTTTCAAGGTCAGTATGGGCTCTCGGGAAAGGTAGATGTTTTTCTTGACACTCAACTTTTTTTTTTTTCTTGTGAGGAGGCTGGGACAGGTTCTCTCTTCATAGCCCTGGCTGCCTTTGAATTCACTATGGAGACTAAACTAGCCTCAAACTCAAAGAGATTCGCCTGCCTCTGCTGGTATTAAAGACATGTAACACCATGCTCAACTTGGCAATCAACTTTTAATTCAATTAAATATGTTCTTTTTGTGTTTTTAGCTTCCACGACTTCTGATCTAATTGTCGTCGTGCCCTTTCTCTGCTTGCCTTGGCCTGATGTGGTTCTGCTGCCCCTTTCATGAAGTGTCCATGGGATGTTTAGCTTTTTCTAATCTATTTTGGATGCTACCAATTTTCCTCAAAGAATTGCTCTGGCTTAATTCTCCATGACTTTTACAAAAGTAAGACTATGTCCACATTTGTTTGAAGGATATTCATCTAATTATATTTCATGACCTCGTTTCATATACTTTTCTGAAGTGTGACTTCTGTCTGGCCTTTAGGGGGCGCTCCTTCTCGTGTTGTACTCTTTAACCCTGCGGATGCTGGAAGAGTTTGTAGAGTCAAAAGAATGCACTTCCAGTGGTAGTTGGTAACCTCTCAGCGCTAAATATTCCCACTATTTTTTGATGACGTAGAAATCTCTTCCCTTCATTCCTATTGAATGGCTGGAACATTCAACCCATCAAAGATGGTGTAGGACCTTTGATCTCCTTTCTTCATTATTCCTGATATTGGAAAGCCATACCTATTTTGGAAGATGCTTTTGTCCAAAGCACTTTTATTCTGGTATAAGCCAGGGACATCAGACTCAAGTTCAGACACTTTAATTGGGACTTAACTTCATACACAGAAGCAACTCTGACTAGGCCAGGCTCACTTCTGGAGCACCCCCCCCCCCCACATACACTACTTTGGTTGTGTATTTGTGGGCAGTTTGAATGCACTTGCCTCATAAGCTCATGGGGTGTGGTACTCTATTAGGAGGTGTGGCTTTGTTGGAGTAGGTATGGCCTTGTTGGGGGAAGTGTATCACTGTAGGGCTTTGAGGTCTCCAATGCTCAGGCTACATCTGGTGTCACAGATCACTTCCTGTTGCCTGCGGGTTAAGATGTAGGACTCACAGTTTCTTCTCTAACTCTCTGTCTCCTGCATGCCACCATGTCACACTTGGATGGTAATGAACTAAATCTCTGAACATGTAAGTCACCCCAATTAAATGTTTTTCCTTTATGAGAGTTGCCACGGCTATGGTGTCTCTTCACAACAATAGAAATCCTAACTAAGACATTATTCTATGTTCTACTCTTTTCTGTTGAGGAAGTGGTTACTGAGTTCCAGTGAGACACAGACAAGGGAGACATCATCTTCTCACTGCCACAGGACAAGGGCTGCTGTTCAAAAAGTCCTACCATTGGGTTCCTTTCATTGGATCGAGTTCTTTGGGTGCTGTATGTAATTGTAGAGGCATCATGAGATGAGACAACCTGTCAACCGAGACCCCAGAAAGGATTCAGATTTACCAGGGGGAATCACAGGGACTGAGCTTAATGAGAGAAGGAAACATGAGCCTTCCAGGTTGAGGAAACTAAAGCAGGCTGCTATTCAAAGCGGGGAGGTATGAGAAGAGCCAGGACAGCTGGCACAGCTGCTGCTAGAGACGGAAATGCCACCAGATGTCAAATGGTGTAAGTTGCTTTAGGGGTTGCCAAGGAGACAAGGCTAGCTCTAAATCCTCTGTGATGATTAAATACAGCTGAAGGAAGCTTGAGGCCGAGACCAACGCGTGGCATGTTTCATGCAGGTGAGATGACCAAGGGCCAGGCACAGGTCAAGGACCCCAGGGATGTAGTGTATGTAGACATTGTCAACAGTAACAGTTAGAAGCTCAGAAACATAGCCAAAGACCCATTGCATGTTGCATCTTGAATTCTCTAAGGCTTCACCCATCTGGCAGGGAGCATGATCAAACATCAGGAACCTTATAGTCACTAAAGCTGTATCTCAAGATGCTCATGTTCATCTCCGTTTGACACTACTGGAGCCTGAGATGTGATGACCACAAAGAGATAATGCTCCTGGGCTTACAAACTGAATGTGACTTAAGAGGAATTGTAGACTGAAGTAGTTCCGGTGTTGGTTGAGCCACTCAACACTGCACATCAGATCTCTAACTGAAGTACAACATGAATAATTGTGTCTCTTCTTTTCTTGGTCAAGCCATATAACATCCCAGAAAGTTAACTTCATTAGCTAATTGTGTATACAATTTTTCTACATATACTTCATAGGATGTTCCAGGGTCTCTGAAATAACTCGGGAAAAGTAGGCCATAAAATCAATGCATCACAGCTTCGGATGCATGGTTTTCCTTTTGTGCAATGCGATGAGCCACAATTAGATAAAAGCATCCTGTTCATTTTTAGTCCCTGTTGGCACCACTAATTATTATTAGTTTCTGTTGACTTGTATTCAATTGTAGGAAAGAAAAGCATCTAGTCGGTTGGTCCGAAAAAGAAACGAAGAAAATGGAAAAGGAAGAATATGCAGAGGCAATTTGGGGCCAGCTGTTCTGAATTTGAAATCCTTGAGTGTGGGAACCAAAGCTTTGCAGTTACTGAAGTCTCGGGTTTCAGGCTATTAGAGCAGAATGCAAGTGTGGACTTCAAACAACCAGAGAAGTCTATACAGGGAATTAGGATTACGTCCCGATGTCTGCAACCCTGGAGATGGCAAGTTCCCAGAGCACAACTGTTGCTTCTTAAGTAATTCTCAGAAGGACTTGAGTTTAGGCATTTCTTTTCTTTTTTTCTGAAAAGAGTCAGTGCTTTTAACATTAAGAAAGAAAAATTGTAGTTGAAAAAGTGCAGGATGAAGAGGAATGTTAAAAATGGAAAAAATCAGCCAAAGTTAAACTTCCACCGTGTGATCAAAGCAGAAAGCCGTTTAAAACCTTTTATGCTGCACTCCTAGGTCATCTGAATGCCAAGGCCAAGTCCAAGCAATTTTTCAATACCATTTCATAAGATGTCCCTCCCATTTCCTTCTGTATTTGCAAGAACTTAAACCCAAACTGTGGTTTTTACCAAATAAGGATGTCAAGGCCGGCCACTCAAGTTGGACAAACTAATAGACAGGCACAGGTGGCCAGTCATCTGCAGATGCCTGTCATGTGCATATCTCCATGCCTGGGCCCCAGCCAGGGAGGGAGGGGAAGTGTCTCTGTAAGTCTCATTTTATGGTACTGCCTTGGGTCTGGCTAGATGCGAAGGTGTTGGTCAAAGTGACTCTTCCAGAAGGTGTGATTGACAATATTTGGCAATTGTGGTGGTTTGAATGAAAATGACCCTCATAGGCTCACAGGACTGGCACTGTTATGAAGTGTGGCCTTGTTGGAGTAGGTATGGCCTTGTTGGAGGAAGTGCGTCACTGGGGATAGACTTTGAGGTTTCAGATGCTCAAGCCAGACCCATGTCCAGTGTCACTTGCTTCCTGCTGCCTGCAGATCTGGATGGAGACCTCTCAGCTACCTCTCCAGAACCATGCCTGCCTGTCTGATGCCAGGATGACAATGGACTAAACCTCTGAAGTGTAGGCCAACCACAGGTAAAAGAGTTGCTATGGTCATAGTGTCTCTTCACAGCAACAGAAACCCTAACTAAGCCAGCAGTGGATAAGCAGGTCCTCAATTTCCTAATGCGTTGAGTTTGGCCAGCAAATCCAGCCATCACTTTCCTTAGCTGTGATGCAGAGTGAACTTTCTGTGTGTGGTGGGAGCAGGTGCCTCTGTACTCATGCATGTGTTCAGTGGTGTATGGAAGGGAACCTGTTTCAGGAAACTAACAAGCAGGCCCGAAACCATACTTCTACTTAGTTTGCACATTCACTGAGGGAGAGAGGACAGAAGAGAAACAGAAAGCAGGCAGGTGCTTACCACATCAGGGGTGACTCAGGAGAGCTGCGCAATGCAGTTTTCAGTGTAGGCAACAGGAATGCCAAAGGTCCTCAGTAAGGGATGCACACAGAGTAAATGTGGGTTAGATCAGTGGTTTACACACATCAGCTCATTCTGTATTCATTGGGGCCCCGACCATGGAAAATTTGATTCCAAAGGTCGGGGCGAGGGTAGGATCAAGGAGTCTGTGTTTGTAACTGGATGCCCTGGTGTTGGTGATGTTGCTGGTCCAGACTCCATATTCTGAGAAGCCCTCATTCTGAGGAGAAACAAGTTCGAAGTTCAGGTGGAGTCAGAAAACCAGAGACACTAGAGAGCATGCGCTGTGCATTCAGAGTTTAGATTTTGTCGAATGAAGCTCAAAACTGTTAGTATGATTGCCTGGGGCTTTGTGGTGAGTGGCCCACAGCAGAGAAACAGATGCTAACTAGGAGGCAGTGGTCTGGCCATGGCAAGGGTGGACTCTGCGGTAACAGCAGAGAAGGCGGGTTGGTGTTACCTTTCAGTAATAACAGTATCGGGGTTCGCTTGTGTGTGGGATCCAGCGTGTGTGGGAATGGAGAGTTGTGGATGACGACCCTCATGGCAGTGGTGCTCAGCCTGTGAGTCTCAACTCCTCCACGGGGGGCCACATATCAGATATCCTGCATGTCAGAGGTTTACATTGCTATTCATATCAGTAGTAAGATTACAGTTATGAAGAAGGAATGAAACAATTTTATGGTTGGGGGTCACCACAACACGAGGAACTGTTTTAACGGGTTGCAGCTTCAGGAAGGTTGGGAACCACTGCTCGATGGGGTCTGGACAGCCTGCCGTTGATGGTGTGGCCAAGGACTCTGTGGTACTTAGGAACACCACAGAGTGAACATGAGAGGGTGTGTGGCAGGGACTATAGAGGATGGGTTGTATTGCTCCCCTAGCTATCTACAGATGGACAGCTGGACTTCTGATGCACACTACATGACATGCCTGGGCCGGCCCTCTCTGACGCCCCTGCCTGCAGATCTAGGACTTTCGAGAGACCTCTGACTGACATGCCAGTCTTCCCCACATGACTGAAGGATGGGAACCTGGCTGGACCAGCTCTGAGCTTTTGCCCGAGTCATCTCCTCCACATGGGAGCACACACTATCAGGACTCACTAATACCTTGTTTGCTTTTGTTTTTGAGACGGTCTCACTTCTTCATCCAGGCTAGCCTTGAATTTTCTGTGTATCCCAGACTGACACTGAACTTTTAACCCTCCAGTCCCAGCTTCCTGAGTATCAGAATTACATCCCTGGCCTAGAAATCACTAGTTTGGTGGTGCTTCTAAAAGTCACCATTGATGGTTACTGGAGTCAAGTTTAAGTGGGATGGTATGACAAAGGGGAAACAAGCATAGCCCTTCTGTAAAAGCCAGCGCTCTATCTTTGTTCCTCTTTTGAGGTATATTGCTTAACTCTGCTGCATCTATATGTGTTGGTTTGTTTGTTTTTCATTTGAAGACAGAGTTAACACCAGTGTACAACCTTTGAGAGATGAAATGAGTCAAAGCATTGGGTGAACGTGTTCATCTAACGGTCTGTTTGGAAGGGGCCGTTCCATTTTTATTAGTCTCCATTCAGATGCTGTAAAAGCGCTTGCTGAATGGCTGACCACTCTGTAACTGGAAAGTGTGGCCGGGAGCTCCTAAGGTTTCCAGTCCAGTGCAGGCCTTCTGACTTGACCGTTCTGGGTCTCACAGCTCACCCGTGAATTGTCAGACAAATTGTCTGGTCAAATTGCATTTCTGCCACAGGTAATGAATTATTCTCTTTCTTTTTCTGAGGGTGGAACAAGACCATCTTGGGTTTCACATTCCTCTGCTGCAGCCAAGATGTTTCCTGAGGGCTGTGGGAGGAGTTGGTTCTCAGTGCAAGGAAGTCTGGTATTCGAATGGCTGTGGCATTCCAGGGAGCAATCCACTAAATTAACACAAGAGCCGCGGTGGAGGGTGTGCACAATTCTTCTGGTTCAACTGCAAAAATTCTGGATGTGATTTATTCAAATCTGCAAATAATTGTGGGATTTGATTTATAAGGGAAATATAGTAGCATATGAAGCCTCATTGGATTTGAGAAATGAAGAGATCACAGAAGCTATGTGTTCTCTCTGTGTTACAGAGGATTCAAGCCTGGGTGGTAAATGCAGGAAGACCCTCAGAGAAGGTTACTGCTCCCGTGACCCCCAAGGATGTCAGCCTGCACTAAAGTGCCTTCTGAGACACTCATCTCCTCTGGCTAATTCACCTACTGGAGGGTACCGTGGATACCTATGTTCCACCCTCATGATAAATCACCTCCCCATGACTTAGCCTGTGCTCCTGGAGACAGTTATATCCAGCTCCTTCCTGCTGTTTGTCACCCTTGCCTCAGTCCTGTGCATTAAGGACCAGCTCCCCATTGTAACCAAGTAGACAACTCAGAGGCTGAAACACTTGCTCAAGGTCCATGGCTGGCAAGAGACGGAGCAGGCTTTGCTTCTGATTTTCAAACCCTTCAGAGGAATGAAAAGAGAAATGGAAGGATCTCTCATCTGTCTTCCTCTAGTTTGCTCCGTTAGAAGAAATGATTCCAAATCATGCTGTCTGACAATTCTGGAAACCTCTCCGGAGGTTTACAGTACTGGGGAGCATGTGACCCGACAGGTCACTTTTGATTGTATCAGGTTCAATGCCAGCCCACCTTTTAATAACAATGAAGATCCTTTGTGCAGTTATAAAGCACAAAGTCTTTACTATCCAAATCTGGGTGTCTTTGGTCCCTCTTCTGACTTCTTTCACTTAAAAAATAATTTTCTTTCTTTTTTTCTTTTGATTTTGAGACAGGGTTTCTCTGTATAGCCCTGGCTGTCCTGGAACTTACTCTGTAGACCAGGCTGGCCTTAAACTCAGAGATCAGCTTGTATCTGCCTCTGAAGTGCTGGGATTAAGGGCGTGCACTACCGCTGCCTGGAGCAAAATGGAATTTTAATGATTTTCATATAAAACTATACATATGTGCATTTATAGGCATAAACTAATGAAAAAGAAAAAGAGAAATGCATGCAGGGATGGGGAAGAGTCACTTTCATTTGCTCTCACCTGATGGCTGACATACTTAGCCTTCCTTTCCGGCATCGGCATAGGGATGTGGTCCAAGTGTACCTATGTGTAGCTCTTCTGGGAAGTTAAATTCAAAGCATCCATGATTGTTTTCATCTCACGCATGTATGATATGACTAAAGTAGCATGCATTTCCATGTCATCTTCTCAGTCCCCTTTGATCATGAAGGTAAGCGCCAATCCTCTACTGCAGAAGCAGGTTTCTCCTTCAGGTTCTGCCCCCACGTTCCTCAGGTGTGGTCCTGGGCCTGGTTCTAGCTGCAAGCAATTGGTTACTAGTGTGTACAGAAATTGACAGCCATCAATGAGCAAGTCTCAAGAACATTTTCATGGTGGTGACATTCCATGTGCCATTTTGGCCTGGGTCACATTGGGCTGTTTGACAAGCAGAGGTTTTGGCTTCACAGCTTGAAAAAGGTCCATCCGATAGTGATCAAAGGTCAGTTACTGGACCGTTGAAGGAAAGCCTGTGCAGGCTGACACCTCTTGCCATTAGGCAGAGAGGTCCAGCCCTGAGACTCAGAGGTGCTGAGTTCTCTGCCCAGTGGGAGAAGTTAGAGAATAAGACAACATTATGCCTATATTTCTCCCACTAAGAAGACTGCAGAAAAGGAAAGACCAACCCAAAATCTCAATTTTCTCACTGTTTTAGGTAGATTAGTTTACTTATTTTAAAATATGTACTCCTTCTTTAACATTTAAGTTAAAGGTTATATATAAAAACATACATAAAAAGGTGGCTCACATGCACAAAGTAGGGCAGTCCCCCAAGTCAGTTACTTCCTCTCCTCTGGTAGTTTCTGAATCTGCTGTCCACTCCAGGAAGCTCACATGACAGCCATAGGCCTACTATGGTGCTTGCCAACATGAATGCATCTGGAATATGCTAAAACCCAAACAGCTGGACCCACCTGTGAGGGATTGTTTTTTTTTTTTTTTTGATCAGATCATTTGAGGTGGGAAGGTCACCTTCTGGTGGCAGCCCCCTGGCAAGGACATGGAAGAAGGACACTTCTGCTGTTGGCCTGCTTGCCCTCACTGTCTCTGGCAAGTTCATCTACCTTGTTGCTAAGGTATCCCTTTGCTGGTGTTAGAACCCGCTTCTTTGGGATTCTGACATATATTGAAGACCAATAGCTCCCTAGTAATTCACCAGGACACTTGCCCTAGACTGAGACAGCTGAGACACCCAGGCTTGTGGACAGAACACCTTCTGGGTGATTACAGCGACAGCTTGTATTCTTGACAGGGCGTTTAGACACCCAATATATAAAGGGCGAAGGGTGTTGAGGGAGGGCTTGCTCCAAGCCTCCTTGTACTAATCTAATTGTACCATGTCTCCAGCTCCTTTCCCCTTCTGATGTGACTGGTCCGTCCAGGGTCCCCTGCTCTTCTTCCCTCCGGGTGTGACAGGTCCAAAGTTCTTCTTTTTAGGAGAACACAGTCCTGATAGTTTTATATTGACGAATCAACTCTCCAATCACCCTGAGTCAAGTCATATCCTGAGGTATTGGGGCATTAAGACTTCAATAACTAAAACTGAAGGGGTCACAGCTTAACCCATAGTGCCATACTACACCAGTGGAAGAATCAGAGGTGGGAAGGATGCTTAGCCTAGTGTGGTTGTCCCAAAGTCTATGGTCGATGGCTGGCTAAGTGACTTAGAGAAGGAGAAATGACATTAGTTTGGTGTCTCCACAGGATGATACATCTGTACATGAGTCCAAGGCAGAAGGTCAGAGCTGGGGCCACCAACATCTGACTCTTGGACCTCCAAGTTCCTGGGCCAACACCTGCTAAAGGGCTCCGGGCTTGCTGAGCACTGCCAGCAGGGTCAGTTGGCACTGGATTCAGGCTGCAGAAACCACCTACACTCAGTAGTGTTTGGCAGATACATGTACTTTGTGAACTTGGGTCACACATTCGTATTCTTTATGGCCTGGATTTCTTTTGTAATTGGCAATATATTATATGTATCTTTCTAACCAGATAAATACTTGTGAGATTAAGAGACTGAATAGAAGGGTCAGGGTAGGGGCAAGTAAGTATTCATGGAATTTGTGCGTCTAGTTACATATACACGTGTATATAAATACATATACACAAATATATTCAATCAAGTTACATATATCCGGGTCTCCTAGTTATATATCCAATATAAAAAAAACAAATACATATACTTCTACCAGAATTTAAGAATGATATTTCTCAAATTATATGAACTACACCATAATATATGTTACCTGTAAAAGTAATGCAAAAATAAATTATTATTTTTTTCTATAGAAAGTACAAGTAATACATTTTCCTAGAAGTACACAAAATAATATATTTGTGAACATCTCTGATTATGATATTTGGAAATATACCTAAAAATATAACTATGCTGTCAAAAGCCTGGAGATTGGGTGCAATGTCAGCAGATCTCAATCCAAAGCCTGAACCACACTGTGTTCTTTGAAACAGTGCTACATATAGTGTTCTTGATCGGCACAACTTGGGTCTTTATTCTTTTTCTGTCTGTGCCCTTTTGCTTAGCTAATGAAGGGTCTCATTGGGCATGTCTTGACTTCAAGTGAACCTGAGTTGTGCTGGCCACAGTCTCACTTGGCTATGACTCTTCTGGGACACTCATCTGCCCTTTCTTTACTTTGTTTTGTTTGTTTGCAGACACCAAAAATATATCATCATTGTGCTCGCAATTTCTGTGAGCAGAATGTTTTAAGATTCCAGTCATGAGGGCGATTATAACCGTTTCTCCTTCTGTCTCACTTATTTCAGTTATTACCATGCCCCAAAGGTCATTCACGACAGCTGGCTCAGTAACAGGACTTCTGTGTTTTTAGGGCTAGAATCTAGTTCAGTGTATAGAAATGCCATCTTTTTTTTTTGTCTAAAAGTCCTCTGATGAACATTTATAACTGTCTCACATCCTGGCTTTTATAGTCTCTTCAGGTTACATGGGAATGGCTGTCTTTTTAATACATGTAAATGGGTTAAAGTATTACATTGCACCCCAAATGTTAAAAAAATATATTTTACAAATGTATATGACATGTCATTTTTTTCATATTTCAAAATTTTTATACTTTGGTAATATATAGTTGATTCCACAGCCTTGTAAAATAGATAATTCAAAAGTTTTTAGGTTTTGCTATTTATTTTTAAAGAGTCATTTTATTTCTTTCTTGTCATCATATGTTGAACAGAAATGTGGAGAAAATGTCCTAACAGATTTTCATGACTTACCTTTGCCCCGTAATCTCTTTGAGCTGTGTGGCTGTTTGCTAAATAGAGCCTCTACTCCAAGAAGGGGTCACTGGACGCCACTCTGTTATCTGGACGACTCCAGGCCCATCCGCCAGACCAGGTGCTGTGAAATAGGAAATTATAAACCCAGGGTAACATCCAACCTTTGTCATGACTGGAAAGCTTGTGTTTGTTCAAACGCAGTGAAGCAGAGGTCTTACAGAATGTGCACTGAGGGACAGAATGCTGATCCCACTGAATAAACTGTGCAGGTCAGTTCTCCACAGAGGACCCAGTAGGGAGCATCCTGTGAGAATTTGGGGCAGTGGAGGGAACATCTCAAAAGAGTGGAGTGAGGAGGCCTGCTCTTTTCTGAAGGGAAATAGAGGAGTAGATCTGGGGAGAGGGGAGGTTGCAGGGGGAACTGGGAGGAGCAGAGGGAGGGGAAACTGTGGCCAGAATGTATTGTATAAAAGAAGAGTACATTTTTAGAAAGTGGAATTTGTGTTCTGAGGTTTGGGGTGTGTAGAATTTTGTGCATTTATGTGTGTGAACATATCTAGCTATATAAATATGATACATGTAGATCATATATATCTCTAACCACATGTAGAGATACACCATTATGGCTTTATTTATAGAAAAATTACCCAACTCATGAGAACTAAATATTTTTAGACTTCTTTCAACATCCAGTTGAGCCTTTGGCTCCAGAGGAATTTTCCACAAATGGTGGTTGAATGAGTGCAAAGGCAATTTCACTTGGGCACGAAGAATATATCAAGTCTGGAGAGTTTATGTGATCTGTGCATATAGCTGAAGGAGGCTCTTCTGCAAGCAGAGGAGAGGCTGAGGAAGATCTGGCAATGGTAGCCTAGCCTGCAGTGTGATGTTCTTGCCTTGCTACTGAGTTACTGCTTCCTAACAGTTCTCAATCAACTCAATGACCAAAGACACCCACACGTCACCACCTGTGTTCTGTCGCATGTCGGAAAGATCTGTTCCTGGGTAATCTTGGCAGATAGCTTTATGCTTTTTTTATTGGTTTGGTTGAGTAGACATATACAGTCCCACAGAAGCATATGGATGCACACACTCAAATGCAAGGTTTGAGATCACCATGGATCCCTTTGGCCTGACTTATTTCACAGACTAAAGTATAACACCAAATGGCTTTTCATTAATCATGAGCATTCCCTTGCTTTCTCTAATAAACCAAAGGCATTTAAAAGGGGGATGGAGAGATGTCTCAGTGATTAAGAGCACTTGCTGAACAATTGTGTATAGGAATTCTGATACAAACACCGTGGATCTACAGAGATCTCAAACCTAGCATGTGAGTGTGTGCACACAAGTGTTCAGAAGAGCCTCCCCAAGTTCATGGAGAGATACTGCCTCAAAGAAATGGCAAAGAGTGATAGAGGAATGTTGGGGAATATTATTTTAAGGTGTGTCGCTTTTGTTTTTGTTTAATTCTGTGAAACCATGTTACTGTGTTTGTCCAAAACACCTGATGATCTAATAAAGAGCTGAACGACCAATAGTAAGACAGGAGAGAGAAATAGGTGGGGCTCACAGGCAGAGATGATAAATATGAGGAGAAAGCTGGGAGGAAAAGGATCTGGGAACAAGAGAGAATAAGTAGGACTTCAGGGGCCAGATACCCAGCTACCCAGCTACACAGCCAGACACAGAGTAAGAAGGAAAGAAAAGGTATACAGGAATAGAGAAAGAGAAAAGTCCCAAGGTCAAAGATAGATGGGCTAATTTAAGCTAAGAAAAGCTGGCAAAAGACAAGCCAAGCTAAGGGAAGGCATTTATAACTAAGAATAAGCCTCGGTGTGTGACTTATTCGGGAGCTGGTTGTGGTTCCCCCCAAAAGTCAAAAGACTAAAGAGCACAAAGGAATAAAACATCACACAACAGAGGACACCTGATGTCATCTTCTGGCCTCTGTGTGCTCATATGGGAGTGAGTAATAGCACACACACACACACACACACATACACACACACATACACACACATACACACACATACACACATACATACACACACATACACACACATGCATACACACACATACACATACACACACATACACACACATACACACACATACACACACATGCATACACACACATACACACACATACACACACACACATACACACACATACACACACATACACACACATGCATACACACACATACACACACACATACACACACATGCATACACACACATACACACACATACACACACATACACACACATACACACACATGCATACACACACATACACACACATACACACATACACACACATACACACACATACATACACACACATACACACACATACATACACACACATACACACACATATACACACATACACACACACAGAGAACTAAATACATACATACACACATACATACATACATAATACATAAAAATAAAATTAAATAAAAAACCCTTGCTACTGCTCTGGTAGAGTTTCACTGCCATGAAGAATAGCAACATCACACCAGTTCCCACTGGAAAGATTTCAAACCACCTGCTTGGGTTATAAATGAAAAAAAATGATTTCTTCTGTAATGAAGTTGTTTTCAAGCTGCTGCAAGGACATGCCAAGAAAATTTCATTTCTCTGAGTCTGCAGCTCTCATTGCAGCCTCTGCCATTCATCTCTAGGAGTCAGGATGGCTCCTGTAAGCCATGTTCTGCACCCACGTGCGTGGCACCTGGACTCCTCTCTGGAGCTGCGCTAGCAGGGGCCAGGCCTGAGTCCTCTCGTAGGAAGCGGTGTCAGCTACCATCCCAGCTCCTCTATCTGAGTGCACGCCATCTGCTTCTGCAAATGCCTGGGCAGGATCTTCAGTGTGAGCTTGGCTCCTATTCACTGTTTCTGTTTCCAGCTTCATTAGCAATGACATTTCCATATCCCAATGCACAGCACAGCGAAGGAAATCACCACGGTAACCGAAATAGATTTGGGAAAATGTTCGTGAACTTGAACTCACTTTAAATAACAGTGGATGTGACACAGGGGCCTAGAGAAACCATCTCCATGGAGGACAGTATGTCTGAGTGGTAAATGCCTCAAGCTAGTTCAGACCCTTTACTGGGAATGACGCAGAGAATGGGGCCACTCTAAAGATTTCTCTGAAAACAACCTCCCCAGTTTTGGTTCTCCTAAGTCACATTGCAGCATTGTCTACGGAGCAGGTACCAGGGAGCATCTTGAATGAGCTAATGGCACGGATCTTGTTGAGGAAATACACTCAGCTTGTGCTGGAATGCAGAGGTCACTCTGTAAAGGGGCAGGAGCTCACTGTCCAGTCTCAGTCTGCAGCAGTCTGCTCATGGTAGCCGCTCTCCCACTGCGTGATCCACGGACTCCTTCTCCAATGGCTCCCTTCTCTTGTTTTACCCAAGAAGCTCCAGGCAGACATTAGTGCTCTCTCTTAGGTGTTCTTTCCCCTTAAGGTAAGGGGCTAGAACAGTGTCAAGTATAGACGCCCAGCTATCCTGAGAAGCAGCAGAGCCACGGAGGGAAGCTGTAAGGGTTCTGGCAGTAACAGGGGATATTCTGGGTATGTGGCCTCATGTAAGTGTGTTCTCCTGGGAGCCTAGAAGGTCACATGTGGTAATTAGAATATAGTTATTGCCCAGTTAATGACATCCATGGCATTACTATTTATTAGACGGCCATCAGTGCAACATAGCCTCTGCACCTATGCATTTGAATTGCACATCTGCAGACTCAACAAGCTGCAGGTTGATACTTACAGTTGTAAAATAAAAGTTCCCTGTGTATTGAGTACACAGACTTTCTCCATCACTGTGTCCTAACCAATGCAGTGTAGTAGCTATTCCAATGGGCTTGACATTGAGTTAGGTGTTTATAAACCATCTAAAGGTAATGCAAAGTCCACAGGAGAATGAATGAATACTATGCATATATATATATATATATATATATATGTATGTATATATATATATATATATATAAGAAATTCGAGCATTCGTAGATTTGGGTAACCTCAGGGAGCCCTGAAATTCTCTACCGAGACTATGTGCACACATACAAAACCCCATATGTATATGGGAAAAAAAATACATTTTGTCATTTTGGAACCAGAAAGTGACTACATCTTTATCTTCTAAACAAGACTGAGGCTAGAACAGTTGGCAGCTGCCATGGGCTAACTGACCAAGTGATGCCCATACTGGTTGATTCCCAGAAAGGGGAGGCTAGCGGTGAGGACTTGGGGAAGTGTGAGAATGTTACTGGGAGAGGGGATGAATTTGGAGCGGGGAAATGCGAAGGAGGACAATGCAGTGGCAGTCTGGAGGTTCAAAGCTAACATCCACAAATGGGTGAAGACTTACACTGCTTGTCTTTCTGAGTCTGGCCTACTCGCTCAGAATGACTCTTTCTGGTTAAATCAATTTACCTGTGAATTTAATAGGTTTGTTTTTCTTAATATCCAAATAACACTCCATTATGTAAGAGTAGCACATTTATCTAGGAGCTGTATAGTTGGCTCATGGGCTAGATATATCCTTTTCTGAGGAACCTCCATCCTGACTTCATTGTGGCTGTACCGGTTTTCATCCCCACCAACAGTGTCTCAGGGTTTCCTCTCCCCAAATCCACGCCAGCCTTTATAAGGATCTGTTTAAAGAAACGAATTTCAATACATAGAAAATATCAGACCTTTGATTTTAAAGACACAGAATCAATCTGATTGTTGATAAGACTTCAAGGAGGCCGAGTAGGCCCAATCAGAGTTTTAAGGACCTCAGTTCAGGCCAAAGCAAGCGTTGTGGCTTTAATACTAAAACACTTCAGGACTAGACAGTTTATGAAGCAGAGTTAGAGATTTAATTGAAGATATTTTAACATGGGCTTAAGAAGGAGGACTAGGAGAAAAGGGGTCCTTAGATGAAAGTAAGATATTCCTAAGTGTGGGCATGGATTCCTCAAGGGAGAGGTACAGATTATTATAGTTACAACAGTCATGTGTTGGATTTTGGTGGGGTCTGAAGTTGCTGTCTTATCATCAGAAGATTTTTGGGTCACCAGTATGGGAATATCTGAATGGCTTTGAGATCAGTGGAGTATTTCCTGGATCTGTTGAGCTTGGCTCAGGGAGCTAAGGCCCTGGAAACTCCATGTTCACCAAAGCTGCCAGAGCCCATGGCTTTAGGGATCTTTTTCTTGCAAATTCCAAGAATAAAATTTACAAGCCACAGAGGGTGGGTTTCAAAAAGAAGCATTTTATTTTATGGAGCTGGTGGGAGAGCAGAGCTGCAGGGTAGCAGGGGCTCCTGCGGGAGTGGGATACCACTGAGCCTCAAAGCCTTGGCCTTTGTGAGTTTTTACATACATGGGAGTGGAAAGAAAGAGCTGGCATGAGCCTGTCAGTCCGTTTTTCTTCCCAGATGTTGATTGAGGTAGCTCCCAATTTCAACCACACCCTCCATATGGTTTTCCTGGAAAGGGCTATTCACTTAGGAGAAAAGAGTTGTGGAAAAGCCATATCTCCTTTCTGGATGTCCAGCCTCTGGCTTGGCAGACCAAGAGAGATTTGTGGCTCAGACTTCTTACCTCTAGTAAAGGACAAGTCTACCTACAGGTTCAGGGACATTCCTAGTTTTTAGACAAGAAAAAATAAAATCATTCTTTTGGTGGGGGAGCTTTGACTTTAAACTGCCTACCTCATTTGTAACTCCTTGACTTAGGTAGGGTTTCTATTGCTGTGAAGAGGCACCTCTCCACCGTGACATGCTACCTCCAAGGCCACACCTCCTCATAGTGCCACTTGCTATGGGCCAAGCATTCAAGCACATGAGTCTACGGGGGCCAAACTTATTCAAGCCACCACACTCCTGTTCTGACCAGCACTTGACAGAATTCTGATTGCTAAGGAACAAGTCTAGCTCTTGGGGATAGAGAGAATGGGACTTCTTAACACAGTGTTACTCTGGATTCTTAGGTAATGTCAGAGAAAGGAATGAGCCCCTTCCCCCAAGGTCATTTTCATTCAGCCCTTAGGCCTACGTCATCACTGTTTTAATATAGAATATCATATCCTAGTACGGTTTGTATGCTGCTATGATGAAACACTAACTAAAAACAACATAAGGGAAGGGAAAGGATTATTCAGTGTTCAGCCAACATTGAGGAATGCTAAGGCAGGGATTTGGAAGCAGGAACTGAAGCAGTGACCATGGAGGAAAGCAACTTAAGGCTTGCTGAGCTGCCTTTGTTATGCCTGGATGGGCCACCACTGACCCTGCTCTGGGCCCTCCTCCACCCACCCATTTTAATCCAGACAATGTCCCACATAGACTTGCCTTGAGGATTCCCTCCTCCAGGTGACTCTAGTTCATGTGGAGTGGACAAAACTAACTAGCCCAAAGGGAGCAGTAACTCTGTGTCTGCAGCCTTAAAATGGGAACCCTGGCTCTTTAGTTGCCAAGAGGCTTCAGTCAGCTTTTGGGATGATGGGGGCTCCCAGTCCTCTCCTTTCTCCATAATCTCTCCATCTTTCTACCCTATGTCAACATAATGCCATTGTGCTGGCTACTTTTCTGTCAATTTGACACAGCTAGGGTTATCTGAAAGGAGGGAAACTCAATTGAGAAAATGTCTCCATAAGATGGGGATGAAGGCAAGCTTATGGGGGCACTTCTTAATTAGTGGTTGATGGGGGAGGGCCCAGCCCATGGTGGGTGGTGCTACCCCTCAGCTGGTGGTTGTAGGCAGAGACTGCTTGTTTGTTCCCAGCTACCCAGACCCAAAATAATCATACAGAAACTGTATTAATTGCAACATTGCTTGGCCAATGACTCTAGTGTATTTCTAGCTAGCTCTTACATCTTAAATTAACCCATTTCTATTACTTTGTATTTTATCATGAGGCTCATGGTTTACTGGTAAGGTTCCAGGGTGTCTGTCTCCTTTGGTGGCTACATGGCATCTCTTTGACTTTGCCTACTCTCTCTCTCTCTCTCTCTCTCTCTCTCTCTCTCTCTCTCTGTATGTATGTATGTATATATATATATATATATATATATATATATATATATATATATATAGCCTGGCTATATTCTGCCCTGTGATAGGTCGAAGCAGCTTCTCTTATTAACCAATGGTAGTAAAACATATTCACAGCATACAGAGGGGTATTCCACATCAGGTGGTCCTTGGTTCTATAAGAAAGCAGGCTGAGCAAGCCATGAAGTTCAAACCTGCAAGTAGCATCTGCCATGGCCTCTGCATCAGCTCCTGCCTCTAGATTCCTTCCGTGTTTGAGTTCCTATCCTAACTTTCTTCAACAATGAACAGGGATGTAGAAGTAAAAACCAAATGAACCTTTTCTTTCCCAATTTGCTTTTGGTCAAGGTGTTTCATTCCAGCAATTAGTAACCCTAACTAAGTCAGCCATATAATTTGAGTTTCTATTACAGATCCCTGTCTTTTCTCACAACTGTCTGAAATGATCTATCTGAGCAACTATGTGATACACTGATGTCTGTACTCTACACTCAGAATATTATTTGCATTGATTTGGCAATGGAACGTGCCCTTTAACTTGAGCCCACATATGGAGCATGAAACTTGGCTTCCCTTTCCATCTTGAACTGCTTTCTTGGAATTCTCTTTCGAGTAATGTTCAACAGCAATTATATACGGATCCTTATTCAGTCTTTGGAAAGTTTAACCAGGCTGCAACTGCAGCCAACTCTGGGCTTCTGAGACTTTGGAAAATATGCAGAGAGACCCAAATAGTAATTTATACGGAGCTTGCTTATATGACAGGCCAGGAACAAAGCCGTGACTGAGGGGCTGTGGGTCCTTAGGAGGCCATGGAGCAGGGAGGGGAAGCTGACCTCAAGGACATTACTCAACAGGAGAAGAGAGAGTTCAGACAGAAAGAGGCAAAGAGTGAGAGAAAAAATCACTGGAAATGCTCTCCAGACCTCCTTGTAAGAGCAAGAAGGGGAAGGTGAGAAAAATGAGGTGTGCGGCTTTTTTGTCTGTCCCACGATAGTCATGTACCACTTTCTAAAGAAAGATGGAGGAACAAATATGTCTGCCAGGCTGTGTAGGCCCAGGGCTAGTGTGGGAGTGTATGTTTTTGGAACTGTAGTTTTCCCCTGATCTTTTATCCTTCTCTCCCTCCTCACCTTCCTCTATTCCTCCCTCCCCCTTCAATCCCCACTATTTCCCTCATTTCTTCTCTTCCCTTCTTCCTGCGGGGCTGGGGGTAGGTTATAAGTACTTTCTAATGTAAGGGCAATGTACTACCAATGATCCACACTCCAGCCCTGGTATTTTTCAGACAGGATCTGGCTATATAACTTAGGCCTTAAATTCATGACCGCTTCCACCTCCAGAGTACTGGGGTTACAGGCAAGTGTCACTATGCCTGTCGCACAACTGTAGTTTTCTGGGGTACGGAAAAATGAATTAAACAGCTTTGCAGGCCTTATATGCTGTTAGAAGGTGCAGAACACTCACAAACTAAAGGTGACACCCCCAGGCTGCTGGGAACCAGTTAATTTTAGCAGGATAGAGCTCTGAGCACATATCTGAGACCAGACAGACAACACCTCCTATCAGCCATCTCTGCCTCTATGTAGGTACAAGGGAAATGAATCGGCAATTTTCCTAAGACTTCCTTTTGCTAGTGGGGTGAGAATGTAAGTCAGAGGGTGACAGTGTATAGACCCTCTAGAGTAGAAGACCTGTCAAATAGAAGGATGGGGGGCCCTGACCCTCTGCACTCTCTCTTTACCCCTAACTTACTATTATACAAGGAACCCCAAACCAAGGAGTCAACCAAAAGAGAAAAGTCACTGAATACATACAATTTCACTTTATCACGAGAGAACACATGTCTACAAGATAACCTAATAAAGCATGCGTCATGAAGTTTAAGCATATTTCAAAACGTTTTCATACTTGAAAACCCCAGGGCTACAGTAGGTCTGAGCTCTCACGAATATGACCACAGTCCAAAGTGTTTTGGAAAGGAAAATTCCATACTGATTTTGTTACTATAGTTCTGTAGTACAATCTGAAGTTGGAGATGGTGCTACCTCAGTAGTTATTTTATTATTCAAGATTGTTATAACTATCCTGGGTTTTCAGTAGTTCTATATGATCCTGAAAATTGTCCTTTCAAGATTTGTGGAGAATTGTGTTGCTATTTTAATGGGGATTGCATGGAATCTATAGATTGTTTTTGGTAGGGTGGCTATTTTTACTGTATTAACTGAACCAATCCATAAACCCGAGAAATTGTTCCATTTTCTGATATCTTCTTCAATTTCTTTCTTCAAAGACTTGAAGTTTTTTTTACCATACATGTCTTTCACTTGCTTGGTTAGCATTAACCGGAGACATTTTGTATTACTTGAGGCTATTATGAAAATGGTTGTTTTCCTGATTTCTTTGTAAGTTCCAATTTGTCATTTGTGCATAGGAGGGCTACTAATTTTTGTGAGTTAATATTGTATTCAGACACTTTGCTGAAAGTATTTATCAACCCCTGGGGTTCCCCAGTGGAATTTTTAGGGTCACTAATATATACTGTCATATCATCTACAAATAAAGATATGTTGACTTCTTCCTTTCCAATATGTATCTGCTTGATCTCCTTCAGTTGTCTTATTATTCTAGCTCAGACTTCAGTACTGTATTGAATAGGTATGGAGAGAATGGACAACCTTGCTCTGTTTCTGATTTTGGTGGCACTGCTTTGAGTTGCTCTCTGTTTAAGTTGATGCTGGCTATAGGCTTGATGTACACTGCCTTTATTATGTTTAGGTATGCCCCTTGTCTCTCTAGTCTCCCCAGGACTTTTATCATACAAGGGTATTGGGTTTTGTCAGAGTCCTTTTGTGTATCTACTGAGATGATAATGTAGTTTTTTTCCTTCAGTCTACTTATATGTAGATTATGTTTATTGATTTATGTATACTGAGCCATCCCTGCATCTCTGGGATGAAGCCCACTTGATCATGGTGGATGATCCTTCTGATGTGTTCTTAGATTTGATTTGCAAATATTTTATTGAAGATGCTTCCACTAATGTTCTTAAGGGAGACTGGGTTATAATTCTCTTTATGTTGAATTTTTATGTGATGTAGGTGTCAGTGTAACTTTGACCTTGTAAAACAAACTGTGTGGCTGTTTATTGCTCTAGGATGTCAGCGGAACCTGGTAGAGAGGAGCCTATAAATAAGGCAAACTAGAGTCGCATGCAACAGCTAGCTTTATTCAGAGTTTTAGACAATATTTACTCTGAGAGTTAAGAAGAATCACATGAGCAACGTGTGCAATTACAAAGACAAGTGACACATGTCAAGATATTTTTTTTCCATAGAGACATATGAATATAGTAGTGGCAGCCATTAGTAATGAATAATCTGAAGTAAACAGTAATATCTGCTAGACCTGAGAGGGTACAAAAGCACGTTCTAAGGACAAGTCTGTGTTTTTGAAGAAACTGAGGTAACTTGGTAAGCTTGGTTTGAAGTCTATTTTGTCAGATACTAAAATGACTATACTAGCTTGTTTTCTGGGTCCACTCGTTTGGAATATTCTTTGCATCCTTTTACCCTGAGGTGATGTCCAACCTAGATGGAAGGAGGGAAGCATGGTGTTCAACCAGGATCTACTTAGTTCCCTGAGGATGGGGGCAGAGAGGCCATAAAAGGTGATCTATGGAACCGAGAATAAGACTGGGGGACGAGGCTTGGAGGAACCAAAGGAGAGGTGGTGACCGGTAGTCGACCGACCTGCTTCAGTGGCCAGAGTGGCCTATGGGAATGCTCGCTGGAGCTGGGGGCTGGGATAAAGCCGTGAGTGGGGGAAGGAGATTTGGAGAGGTAGATGTGAATGGTCCACTGGATCCACTGGGTGCAGAGGAAGGGGAGGCTGCAGTGAGCAGTCGGCTGCAGAGCTCAGAGCTAGGGATGGTGACTTGGGGACTGGATTAGAAGGAGAGGAGCGACAAGTGAAGATCTACAGTTAGCCTACCCATCTCCCTGGCCAGAATGGCCTGTGGGTTCCTAGGGACAGAATGCATCAGCTTCAAAAAGACAGATCAGCTAAATAAAGAATTCTCAGTTCACAGTCATTTACTTATTTTTAAAACACAGTGCTTCAAATTATGAAGGTCTTCTCTTTGGCTTTGATAATTTTTGCTAAGAAATTAGCTGTCTAAAGGCATACAGGCCAGAGAAAGGTAAAAGCCAGGCTAGAAATAAGCTAAGCTAAGGCTGGCCATTCATAAGAAAAATAAGACTCTGTATTTATTTGGGATCTGGGTGGTGGCGGCCCCAAGAGCAAAGAGCTGAAGACTAAAGAATGAAAGCAACCAACTACATTTAGGTTTTGAAATATCTGGAAACTTTATTTCGTGTTTTTCAAATGTTTACCTTTTCTCTGGAAATTCATATTGAGGCACTTAATAGAATCTATCGACTTCCCGGGCTTGGTTCTTTTCCTTCATTCATTTAAAATTCGGTTCCTCATTCTTTATTCCCTCATTTGAAAACCCTCAAGTGTTTCTTCTGCCTACGCATTTTTCAGTTGAACTGTTCTTGGTTTTGGCTATTCTATTCTTTCTTTTATATTTTGGCTTTTCGAGATAGGTTTTCTCTGAGTAGCCCACTGTCCTAGAACTCTCTCTGTAGACCAGGCTGGCCTCAAACTCAGGGATCTGCCAGCCTCTGCCTCCTGAGAGCTGGGATTGAAGCTATGCAACTCCAGCGCCCGGCTGATTATTACATTTTTTAGCACTGGGTCTTACACTGATTTCCATTTTTATAATTTCTCCCTTCTTAGTTATATTCTTTATATGGTCAGGCATTGTTGCCAAAAAGTATATTTTATTTATTTATTCATTTGGAAGGAGTCCTGCTCTGTTGCCTAGACAACTCTCAAATCCACGTCCCCCTGGCTTAGTCTTCCAAGTCGTTGGAGCTGCAGATGTTTCCACTCTTATCTGGCTTCCTTTAATTCTTGAAGTATGGTTTCTTCTTCTTCTTTTTTTAATCTTCGAGCATTTTAAAAGCTTATTTAAATCCTTCAAGTACTAGGTCTGAAATGTTACCCCCTCACAGGCATTTTCTGTTGGCTGCTTTATAATATATGCACAAGTCTTTCTGCTCGTTTTCTTTCGTCTCATCTCACACATTTTTCTTAGAAGGCTGAGACTTTTAGCTAATACAGGAGCTCAACAACTGAAGGCCCATGGTATTTTTTTTTCTAGACTTTCCCCCGCTTTGTTCTGTTGTTATTGCTTGCTGACTTTCTTGATTCTATGAATCCTGCATATTTTTTAGATCACATAAGGCTTTATTAACTTTGAATTTTCTTTTTTAAAACGCCTTAACCACCAAGAATTGTTTTCTTTTCCTTATTTTTGTTTTTAAAACAGTCTTATTTTACATACCTTAACTCCCGTTTCCCTCTCCCTTCCATCCTCCCATTCCTCCCACCTTCTCCCCACCCCACCATCCATCTACTCCTCAGAGAGGGGGAGGCCTCTCCTGGCAAGTCAACAAAGTCTGTCATCACTTGAGTCAGGATCAAGGTCCTCCTTCCTGTATCTAGGCTGAGAATGGTATCCCTCCATAGGGAATGGGCTCCAAAGAGCCGGATCATGCTCTAGGGATAAATACTGTTCCACTGCCAGTGGCCCCACAAAATGCCCATGCCACACAGCTGTCACCCACATTCAGAGGCCTAGATGCCCCTCACCTGAAGAATCGATAAAGAAAATGTGGCACATTTACACAATGTAGTATTACTCAGTGGTAAAAATGATAACATTTTGAAATCTGCAGGCAAATGGATGAAATTAAAAACGAAAAGTGAGGTAACCCAGACCCAGAAAGACAAGCATGGTATGTACTCAGTCCTAAGTGGATATTAGACATAAAGCAAAGGCTAACCAGGCTACAGTCCACAACCCCAGAGAAGACAGGAAACAAGGAGAACCCTTAGAGAGACATGCGTGGATCTCCCTGGGAAGAGGAAGTAGACAAGACCTCCTTAGTAAATTGGCAGTGTGTGTGTTTCTCTCTCTCTCTCTCTCTCTCTCTCTCTCTCTCTCTCTCTCTCTCTGTGTGTGTGTGCGCGCGCGCGCGTGTGCGTGCGCGTGCGTGCTTGCATGTGCGTGTGTGAAGTAAGAAGGGGTCAGGGGAATGGGGGAGGAGAACATGAGGGATGGGGAGATCGAATTGGGTAAAGGACAGAGAGTGAAAGCAAGGAAAGAGATACCTTGAAAGAGGAAACCATTGTGGGGTTAGTGAGAAACCAAGTACTAGGGAAACTACCAGGAAGCCACAAGGATGACCCCAGCTAAGAATCTAAGCAATAGCAGAAAGGGTTCCTAAACCACCCTTCCCCTGTAATCAGGTGGATTTTCTTGATACTTTTCTATATATCTTCTACCCTTTGCTGAGGGGTCCTAATGCAAGTCTGCAGACTTCAAGTACTTTACAAAACAGCTTTAGTTTTTCCTGCTTGACATGTCAGGAATGGAGCTCCAGGTCCAATCAGGCAGCCTGTAGACTCCAAACATGTAGACTTTCTAGGGACATACAAGTGTGAACCAAACACTGTGATCAGGACGGTCTTTTTCATGAAACTACAAAGGAGTTCACTGTATCCAGGAGCAGCTTTCTTCTTCCAAGAGAAAGTGCCATGAAGCCTGCTGTCTATGCAGTCAAGAGACTGCAGGGGCTATAGTTTCCTCTGAAGCTTGCTTCATTTCAAGCATTCTGCAGCTCATCTTTATTTATTTGGCTGTATTGTAAAAAGCCGTCCGTCAAAGTCTTCCCTCAAATGCACTCCTCACGAGTGGGAAAACGGTGACTTCATAGGAGCCATTAAACAGCAGGTGAGTTCTCTTCGGCTTTTCCGCCTTTGTGTTTATTCTGGCCACCAAACCATTGGGGTGGTGGGATCAGCAGGGCAGGATGACATGTGCGGTCATAGCTCTTCCTGGCTTGTTTCCTCCCCAAAACTACGTTCACACTGTTCAAAGTTATCAGCTATGATTGAGCAGTGTGGAGGTTGCACACATAATGAAAGGAATCTAGATAGACCTTATCTTCTAAGAGCAAAGGCTACGCTTTTGAAAATACCAAACAGTTCCCCTGAGGAATCTCTCTTGGCAATATAGTCAAGATTTTGGTTTCCAGAGAGAGGGAAATAGAAGATTTTATTGTAATAGCCCTGCCCTTGCTCTTGGTACCTGTCTCTGAGAAGATCTATTTTCCACTCAATTTGAGCTATGTGTGATAGCTTATTTCATTTGATACTACTGATGAGCCAGGTACCACACGTTAGAATTGCTTTTCAGTTAAGGACTTACGTTAATGAATAAATATTTTAATGACAAAATATTAAGCCATTCCAGATTAATTCTCCTTTTAGCTTCCATATTATAAGCTGAATCTCTGGAGTTATTTCAATCAATATAAATATCTTAAAATATTTTTTAGAGTCTTACTTTGTTGTTCTGGCTAGCTTGAAACTTTGTAAACCAGTCTATTTCTCTCTCTTTTAGATTATAATTTAATTGCAATGTTCCTACCTTTCCTCCCTCCAAACTCTTCCACATACCCCTCCATACTTTCTTTCAAATTTATGACCTCTTTTTAAAAGCTAATTGTTATTGCATATGTTTATATACAATGTATATTTTATGTATGCATGTATGCGCACATTCCTAATATAACCTGTTCAATATTTATAAATATAATCTGTTCAGTGCCTATAATTCTTCCTGTATGCATGTACGTTTTCAGGGCTTGGACCAGACTTTTATGAAACTCACAGAGATTCTTCTAATGTGGCTCCCCAATGGTTGGGATTAAGAAGGCATGCGCCACCATGCCAAATGAATCTCCATTTTAAAAAGCACTTTGGATTTCAGCACCAGGGTAACTATTCATGGCCTACCAAGCCTGTGTTAGAAAGTATAAAATCACAGAAATTTTAAACTTGTTCCCAGGCCAAAAGCTTCTCCATACTAAAGCACATACCACTAGAAACCCTTCATGGAATATTTCAGATTGTTCTAAATGTATCCCTCAGTCTGTATCTTAATACTATATGTAGGTCTCTTTTATATATTGAAATAAACACACAAAGAACGAATCTGGCTTGGCCAGATTCATTTGGTCATGGAGAGAGCACATTTTCCAATTAGAAAGTAGTGACATCACTCAGTGGAAGAGGCACTATCAGACACCACCCCGGATGCACACTCAATGACAGAACACACCTGACTTGGGGATGCATAAAGTCTCAGCCGCTCCAGACCAGTGGTGGGGCCTCGGGGGACTAGGAAACCTTGGGGGCTGGGAGAGACTCAGGAATTGGTGAGTCTGGGAGGGGGGCTTGGGGGCTGGAGGCCCTCAGGGGCTTTGGGATTCTGGGGAGTTTCTGTAGCTGGGGTCCTCGGGGCCTTGGGGGATCTGGGGGTCTTGGGGTCTGGGGGGTTTCTGGAGCTGGGGGTCTCAGGGGCTGGGGGGGTTCTCTCCTCCCGTCATAGAGGGCCATCTGCTCTTACAGCAACTCTTGGCACTGACTTCAGATTCCCAGCAAGTTCTTAAGCATCACTGAGGACCTCAAGGGATTTTGTTTCCGTGAAGCATATCTGTTGATATTTGCCACCACAGAAATCTAAACTGAGATTTTAAATGGTTAGAAGTATCTATGAACTCACTGGCATGAAGTACACTTGGGCTCTTTTCCATTCCTGGAACAGAGCTTTTATTGTTTCCTAGTGGTAGGAGCATCCTCTCTTCCAGCAAAGTGTTGTTGGTGTCTTCCTGTATGGTGGTGCTTCTTTACCAGATAAACCTGTGATTGCAAACTTTCAGTCCTCTCTGTCCCCTGGGAAGGGCAGAGGGGGCAGAGTGAGGTAATAACCAACCACAACTTTGTGAGGAAGCTCCCATAAAATCCCAGCCCTTGGTTTGGGAGATGTCCTAAAGGGTAAAGCACTTGCTGAGTAAGCACGAGGACTTGAGTCTGGCTCCCTAGTACTCATTCATGCAAAGCTCAGACCAGGGTTCTCAACCTGAGTTCCGACCCCTTCTGGGGATTTGAATGACCCTTCCATAGGGGTTGCCTAAGACCACCACAAGACACAGATACTTAATTTAAGTTTCACAACAATAACAAAATCATAGTTGTAAAGTAGCAACAAATGTAACTTTATGGTTGGGGTCACAACATTAGGAAGGTTGAGAACCACTGCTCTAAGTCATAGTAACTAAAATCCTAACAGTCCTGTGCTCCTTTGGCAAGATGGGAGAACCCCAGAAGCTGATGGGTCAACTAGCCTGGAATACCCAACCACAGTCGACAAAAGACCTTGTTACAGCAAAGGTAGAAAGTAAGAATCCAAACCTAGGTGACACAGATTGGGACTGCAGAGAGGGGACCAAGAGGTAAGTGACCAGGCCCCTCAGGTGGATAACCCAGTCTTTAGGCCCTAGGAAACAGAGCAACACCCCGGGCCTCTCTCCCACCCACCTCACCTGCACTAGCCGGCCAGAGGGAAAGCCTCCTGAAGGAGGCTGCTCCAACATCCCTGTACTGGATCCTATAATCTACAAATCTCACTCTGCCCCCAAACCCACCCATCCCTGGGGACCTCAGCAGCTCCCTGAGACACAGACAGCAACTCTAAAGATGGTCCCAAGAGAGGATCCCTGAGATGCAGACACCAACTACAAGGATTGGACCAAGAGGCAATGGCACTGCCTGCACCAATTGGAGGAAGAGATGGGTAGGCGCCAATGAAAATACATTTAACAACCTAAATAGTAAAGTGGTAACACCAGAACCCAGTGGTCATACAACAGGAAGACCAAAACATCCTAACACAGAAGAAGCAGAAGAAAACAACCTTAAATATAACTTTATGAAGACAATAGACACCCTTAAAGAGGAAATGGAAAATTCCCTTAAAGAAATGGAGGAAAAGACAAACAAAAAATTGAAAGAAATTAATAAATCTCTTTAAAAAGCCAAGAAGAATCAAAACCTAGATTGTTTACTGAACATGCATGGCCATGATATGTACAAACCCATGATCACATATGTAAATACAAACATACCCACACCACACAAATCATACACATACACCTCATGGCCATCCACCCCACAATTACATATGGAAAGATTTAAAAAAATATCATAACTCATGAGCTTGCAGAACTTTGCCAAATTCTACAAAAATCGTAAGCTGAGATGCCTCGGACCCTTCAGATTCTTTCCCATGAACCCCCTCTCCTGCGGTTCACCTGTATCACACCCTTACAATAAACCAGAAAAATGCAAATATCACCACCAGTTCTATGAACCACCTTCACAACCACCAAGCCTGAGAAGGGGCTGTGGGACCCCGGATTTTGAGCTGGTGGCTTAGCTAGAAATTTTCACACTGGGTCTGTGGCTACAACATGACCTGGACTCAATCTTGTAGGATTATTTCCTAACCTGCACAGTCTGGATCTGCCATTAGTGTCAGGAATTACTCCAAGTGTAAAAGCCAGAGTCATGGAACTGTTGGTGTGGGCAAATGCCCTGCTTTTTTACATAGCCAAGTGCCCAGTGTTGTATACACAGTCTATGAAAACAGTTCATTTTTCTAGGATACACGTGTATTTTGTTTATAGGAATATATTATCTGAAATTTATTGGCGCATGGCATGCCTTTGTATTTTTGCAGAACTCACCGTTTGACTTAAAGAAAGACTGGTTTTCACCTTGGTCTCTGCAATGTCTTTTGTGGTAACAATTAATATCGGTTGTTCTACTCCAAGATTGGAAGGAGCACAGATTTAGGCACATCATGACTGAAACAAATGGTGGATCAAAACCACTTATATTATAAACCATGGATGCAAAGAGGGTGTGCTTGGGGCCCTGGTCCCAGAATCATCTTCCCCAGTAAACCAGAAGGCTTTCTTCTAGGCTTCTACTAGTAGTGATACCAACCTTTAACACTGTCCGGGGGTGACATTTATCAACCTATGGCAATATTACCAATGACAGAAAAGCCCAGGCTAATCCTATGACTGAAACATTCTTCTGAGGACAGCAGTTTGTCACTCCATCTTTCATCCCTCTAGCCCAACTCCTGAAGATCTGGTATCATGGAAAAGATACACCAGCCCCTGAGGTGATGAAAACTCATCTTAATACAAGTCCTCTTGGGCAGTCATAGATTGAAAAGGACCTGGTGGGAACTAGGGCACAAAGCTCTCAGCAGAAGGATGAAATGTACAAAAACCCTGCGAAGCTAGGCTGTGCATATTAGAGCCTCTGATTTGGACCTGCATCTGGCCACAGGAAACCTCAGAGCCTGAGCAACGTGGAGAAGCAAGCAGGTGTCATCTTCTCAGGGGCCCCGTGATCATGTTGAGACCTCTCACTTTTGTTCTGACACGCTAGGGTCACTCTGAGTCCTAGTGGGCAAGAACTATGCTGAGTCTATAGGATTTGCAAAAGATGCTTTGGCTTCCTCGAGCAGGAGGTAGAGATGAAGGTCAGAGGCAACCAATGAAAGCTCCACATATATTACTGCAGTCAGAGGGACTGGGAGCTGGAGCAGTTTCCCGCTTGTTCCCTTTGCTGGGTGGCTCATCTGCTGGTTCCCTGGTGTCTCTCTTAGTTCTTACCAAGAGCTAGAAAGGGGAATGAGGAGAATATATTCCTTTATGTTGAAACATACTGGTTCTTTTTATCTTTGTTGTTCAAAAGGAGCAATTGAAAGATGCAGAATTTCATGTGATTAATGTAACACTATTATTTTAACAAAGTAGCTATGCTAATTTTTAGCATTTAGAATGCACCACTTACCAGACATTAATGCTCATTACACAATTTCTTTCTTCATTGCCTTATTGCAACAACTATGTGACATAGTTTTTCCAGAGGCCATTCACTTTTTAAATAAGGATCTAGACAATATAGTAAGAGTTTTTCGGTATCATACGATGCCACATACTACTGTAGACATACCCAGTGGCCACGGACAATAGCGATAGCTAGCACACAAACAGACAACACAGCTGTCTTTTGTAGCACTTTGTTTACATGCTTTTATATAGTAAGTGGCTAAATAATAAGCAACAAATTAATTTTTTTGTAACAAACTTGTATTAAGCGTTCCAGAGATTGCCTGGAAAGTAAAGCCTCAATAAAAGCTGCCATGCGAGGCTTGCTCATATTACAAACTAACATGATATGCTCATACAGTTCATGGCTTAGGAACGTGTCCTCTACAAGAATATAGACATTTGATCAAAGAAAATACACAAAAAAACCAAAACCAGTCAAAGCTTGAATGATCGAACCACAAAAAACATTGATAACATTTACTATCTGTGGTGGTTAATATTGATCATCCACTTGATAGGATCCCAAATCACCTTGGGACAAATCTCTGGGGATGTCCTTGAGGGATTTTCTGTATCATGTTCACTGAGACGGGACAATCCACCACAAATATGAGCAGCATCATTCCATGAACACGCAAGCCCCCGACTTACAACGTAAGGAAAGACGCACAGTCCAAACCTTCCAGAATCTTCCCAAGTCCTCTAGAAAGTCTTTCAGAAATGTAAGTGCTCCTTTAAGCTTTAAGCCTAGCCCTTGCTGCGTGATGCCTATTTTGAATTCCTTTCCTTGGCATTATAGTTGCACACATTCAGAAAACGCAGTGTGACTGACTTGTGCAGGTGCACGGTGCGGCGTGACGGGGGAGGAGGGCCGCCCGCACTTCTGATTGCTTCCTCTGCGTCGTCTTCCCTTTGCCTGCTTCTTCGGTCCTAGCTGTGCTTTTATCAACACGGCTTCCATTTTGCCTTAAATGTCTTCTGCGGAAGCACATTTGCTTTTTAAGCTGTATTCGGTAACCATTTTGCTGAAATAGAGATTTATTTTTTGACGTCAACAGAACTGTTCTTTTCTACTTTGTGTACAGTGCAAGATCAATCACTCCTGACTCCATACTTCGTTTTATGTAAATAGACACTCTTTGGCTGTCTTGAAACAATTTTCTTCACAGGGAAAACATTCACAACTTAATTGATTGTTCTTTTTAATACACTCTAGTGTGTTTTATTGTCCAAAATGCTTTACAGGATTTTTTCATAATCTGTAACTTTAATAAATTGAATATTAATTTTTTAAAAGCACTGTTAAGCTCTAAACAGTTTTACTGCCCTCAAAAACTACTTAAGGGCACCAAAAAGCTTGCTTCTAATAGAAGCAACATAAAAAGAAAGAAGCCTTTCTCATTTATTCCCAGGACCTATGCCAGGTGCATGAACTAAATTTTTGGAGCCCATTCCCTATGATGGGATCCCTTGCTCAGTCTTGATACCTGAAGTGGTGGGGGTGTGAAGATGACTTGGTTCTGTTCAAGTTGGTATGCCAGACCATGTTGACGTCCCCAAGGATGGCCTTACCCCCACTAAGCAGTGGATGGGCAATGGGAAACGGGGGAAGTGGGGAGGCAGGGCAACTGGGGTTGGTATGTAAAATAAAAAATAATTTTTTAAATAAAAAAAGAAAAAAAGCAGAAAATTTTATACTATTGTTGTATGTATCATAATCCCCCAAAGCACATCCTATCGTTTTTCCAGTTACATTTAAAATAGTTACAGATCTGTTTGTCCACATTCAAGGAAGTCCTAACCAGGTGGCATGTAAGGAAAGCACATTGCTAACTTCACCCATAAATCAGCTTCTCACATGCTTTCCCATGATGGCTTGGCCTTGGCTGCTCTTACAGCCAGAGATTCAAGAAGGAACAGGAGAGACCACCCAATCGGGAGCCTCAGCGCCCTTTGTGACGTCTTTCTAGTAGCAGCAGAGCACCCAGCACGGTCCACACAGTTTCGAAGCCTGTTTCCCCTACTGAGAGCAACCCACTGGGGCCGTTAGCATTGCATAGCACATGGACTTATCTGCTCCCCTCACATCATATTAAACCAAGATCAAGGGCGTCTTGGTGGATAATGCACAAATTTTCATACGTTTTTGATCTTGACAATTGGTCCACTCATCTCCTGGAAGGTGTTTCCTCCATCCTCCTCCCGCATTTTTACACCAGAAGCACCCAATGGCTGTACATGTGTTTTTTGTTGTAGCATTTGCATGTTAAGACCATAATCGATAATAGAGAGTTTGGCCATTAAAACCCTTTGCTTTACAACCTTGTCCTAATGAACTCACTCATTTTCAAAGTGTTTTCTTCCCAGGGGTGTGCTGGAACTTGAGCAGGTGTACCCGCACAAAATAAATGCAATGCAGATATCAAAGAATATTTACCACTTTATTGATAAACTTACAGAACCAAAGTTCCAGTGTAGTACAGGTAGGGAGGAAAAGAGAGCGAGCGGCCTCCCAGCGTGCACATTTATTGGCAGGCATTCGCCCGAGGCAAACCCCGCCCTTTAAAGGGGGCTGTCTTAACCCTACAAGCAGGCTTACTGTGACTTCTGAGAGCAGGTGGCTCTCATCTCTTCTGCACTGCATCTGACGACATCATGTTTGTTGCTTAAAGTTGGCAGCATCAGTGAGGTTTGCACCATGGAGTCTGGCGGATGCTACATGACAAGGCCTTTGTTTTCATGGAGAGCTGGTTGGTAAATATCTATTTACTATAAAATCACCTATTGTTTCTTTTAAAAATATTTTTATTTATTTATTTATTGTTTGTTTGTTTGTTCATGTATTTATTTAATTATGTGTGTGTGTGTGTGTGTGTGTGTGTGTGCTTATAGAGCCCAGAAGAGGGTGCTGGATCCTGTGGAGCTGGAGTTAGAGGTGGTTGTTGATTGGCTGTCAGTGGTGGGTGCTGGGCACTGAGTTGGGTTCCTCTGCAAGAGCAGCAAGCACTCTTGACCACGGAGTCATCTCTGACCCTGTATATTATTTCTTAAAAATAGTTGGCATCTATGAAGGTTGTGTTATTTACCTTGCCACTTTCATGCCTCTAGCGTAGTGGCACTGTCCAAGGTACGGGTAGAGAACACTGGAATGTCTAAGGCTCTGGTGGAAGACGCCACTGTGCAAATACACTTGGTTTGGCTGAGCTATGAAGCCTCTGGGGATGAGATGAGTTACTGCTTTATCTTATATTTCTAACATTTTTAATACTCAAAATTATGCAATAAACAAAATTCATCTCATATCACTTCATAGAACTCATCTGGTCTTGACTAGTCAAGCACTGGCCAATGTCAACAAACCTTAGGCATTGCACATCTGTAGCTACTAAAAAGAGTTAACTAAACATGTCAGATGCATAAGTAAAAGAGTGTGCAGAGTTGCCTATTTAAGAATCATTTTGTACTTTAAAAACGTATTATTTCTTGGACTATCACAGATAGATTTTGTACACGGAAGACTATGCCTAAAATTCATCATTGTGTGTTTCAGCTGTAAGGGTGACCTATTGTTATTAGCAGGCAGGGCCACTGGTATGGTAATGTCAAGGTAGGCTATTTAGATTTCAGGATTTCTCTGTCTGTTTCTGAACCTTTAACTCTCCGTGTCCACATTTTCCCACTTGTGCGTTTTACTAGGGGAGCTCTTCAGTTCATTGAAAACCTCTACATTGACAAATGTTCTTTAATTTGCTCAGGATGACCAGATATTCCCCAGTTTTTCTTTCTCCCTCCTTCCTTCCTTCCTTCCTTCCTTCCTTCCTTCCTTCCTTCCTTCCTTCCTCCCTCCCTCCCTCCCTCCCTCCCTCCTTCCCTCCCTCTCTCCCTCCTTTCCCTTCCTTCCTTCCTTCCTTTCTTTCTTTCTTTCTTTCTTTCTTTCTTTCTTTCTTTCTTTCTTTCTTTCTTTCTTTCTGGATTTTGAACAACATACTTTCCCAAGAAATATCAGGAGGGATTGTCCACAGGGAAATACGATTCCATTTACTTTATTTCATGTCTCACTTTCCAGTTCTTATTTAGATTATCTTAGTTTTACATTGCTTCCAGTAACACCTCTCTCTCTCTCTCTCTCTCTCTCTCTCTCTCTCTCTCTCTCTCTCTCTCTCTCCCTCTCTCTCTCTCTCTCATCACCTATCTTATCATCTCTTTATCTCTCACTGTCTGTCTTACACACACACACACACACACACACAGAGAGAGAGAGAGAGAGAGAGAGAGAGAGAGAGAGAGAGCAGTGCACACTTTTTAAAGTCTTGGACTCTGTAATATGTAAAACTATGGACTCGACACCAATCTTCATCACTTGATGTTCATGCAATGTAGGGAATTTTACCTGCTTTCTCCAGATTTAAATCTTGCAGCAAAACCGAGTTAATATTTCTTACTGGGTGGTCTCTATGTTGGGAATTTATGTGTTATTCTTCATCTTCTTACAATGACTGACGGGTAGCGGACTACATCTATGTTATTTCACAACAGGCTCTTGCTATGTAGCTCTCTCTGGCCAGTAACTCTCTATGTAGACCAGGCTGTCCTGGAACTCACAGAGATTCACCTGTTTCTGCCTCCTAAGTTCTGGGATTAAAGGCATGCATTACCTCACTTAACTCAGAAAACATTCTTAAAATGCCCAGTGCTTTATTTACATTCAGACTAATACAGGCATCACTATTTACTGACATTTCTAGCCTTCTCGTCAGTGTTATTTAATTGTTATTAATACAGAAATACTTAGGTGGAAGTATATGAAGCTAATGGAAAAATAAAGGAAAACAAAATAAATCTCAAGAGGAACAATGTGCACTAAGTTTTCTTGAAGAAAATAAAACTGAGAAACATATAAAGTGAAAGCAAAATAAAAGAAAACATGAAATTTTGACCAAAAGGAAACTAAACTGTGAGATGTAAAGAGACAGGCTCAGGGACCTCAGTGACAATGGCTGGCATGCTGGCTCTTTCTGTGGTTTCTGAATGCAACCAAATGGCCACACTTCAAGAGGGTGACCTTTTAGTTCACTTCTGCAATTATTGTAGCTGCCTGTGGCACAAGAGACTTATTCCACTTAGAGAGCTGTTATACACTTGGTTATAATTCTTACTGTAAGTGAGCATAAAACAGTAACCGCAGATGCCAGTGTGTTTATTTTCCCTAATGACCCAACACAAGGAAGTGGAATGACAGCCAAGCGCCATCCATAGAAGAATTCTAGAGTACAGGATGAACCGGAATGGGTTACCCACAATCTATACACTTTCTCTTTTATGGAAAATATTAAATGTATCCAAATACGTAAGCATGTATGTGTGTATGTATACATGTATTCATCATTTTTTTTTCTTTAATGCCTCCTACAAGATGTCCTTGAATCAATCCATCTAGAAAGCAGAGCTGAGTGAATCTTAGAGGGTATGGTCAATCACGACACCACTTCTCCATCCCTGGATTGTTTTAATGCAGTTTCAGCCATGGTAGGGGCCACTGATATGTAAATGGAATTCTCAACAGTTGCCATTGGTCGATACTTTGTTTCGATGAGTGTTCAGTTACTTCTCCCTTTTGTTTCTTCCTCCCCTTCCTCAGTTTTCTAAGTTACTTGATAAGCGCAGGCGGATCTCTGTGAGTTCGAGACCAGCCTGGTCTACAAGAGCTAGTTTCAGGACAGGCTCCAAAACCACAGAGAAACCCTGTCTCGAAAAACCAAAAAAAAAAAAAAAAAGAAAAGAAAAGAAAACTAGATTATTTCTCTTGTGCTCCTTTTGTCTCTTATATTCCTTGGGAAGTGGCTAAGAGACATTTATCAGATTCAGGCTCAGTTTTGTGGAAGCAATTTTGCAACGTAGTTTCCTGAACATGGAGTACCTGGAATGTCTGGTGGGTCTTGCAGAGAACTGAGCAATCTTGGGGAACATTTTACATATCCTTTCCACCAATAGTGGTTGCAAATTATGGTTATTTAGCTAGTTATTTTTGAAACAGGGTTATTGAGAAATATTTGTTTAACTATGTAAAGATGTGTTGCTTTTGTTGTTTAAGCCATGTAAAGATGTGTTGTGTTTGTTTAATTGTGTGAAGATGTGTTGCTGTTTTACCTTGCCTGCCTAAGGCACCTGATAGGTCTAATAAAAAGCTGAACATCCAATAGCAAGGGAGGAGGTATAGGCAGAATTTCCAGGCATGGAGAGGAGGAATTGAAGCTCAAGGGAGAAACGAAAATGAAATGACAGGGGGGTTCCACGGGCTAGCCAGCCAGACACGGAGAAAGCAGGAAAGAAGGACATGCAGTATGAAAGAAAGGATAAAAAGTTCCAAGGCAAAAAGTAGATGAATAGAAACAGGTCAAGTTAAACAAGCCTAATCTAAGGCCAAGTGTTGCTAATTAATAATAAGTCTCTATGTCTTTATTTGGGAGCTGGTTGGTGGCCCAAGGAAAAGGCCAACTGCACAGAGTCTCTCTATGTAGCTCTGGATGTCTTGAAACTTGCTATGTAGACCAGGCTGTCCTGAAACTCAGTAGTTAAAATACTTAAAAATGATCTGCTTTTTATAAATTTATTTTCCTTTAGTTATGTTCCTTTAGGTAAAGTAATGTAAATGATTGATTTTTTCCTGTTTATATTCTAGTTTTTCTTTTTCATTAATGTATATTAATTGTCTAAAATGATAGTTTCATGATAATAATTTGATAAGTGGATATAAAATACATCGATCATAAATTCTATTTTTTCAAATGCATTAGTTATTAGACCCCATCTAAAAGCGACCAGTGAAGGATTTGATTTTTGTAAGGTTATATGAATTTAAACATACAGAATATATCTCTATTCACTCCAGTTTTCAGTTTTGCCCTCATAGGTGTACGAATGAATAAATACTACTTTGTCAGTGGAGGTTTCTTTCTGTTGGGGGCTTCTGGAGTTTTCTGACCTTATCTCCCTCATCTACAGATACTTTGCATTATTGTATTATGAAATGACTTCAAGTCCTGATCCAATACCTGGGGTTAAACTCTTCTTTAAGGAGCTTTTTTGATGTTGTTTTGGGAATAGATCTGAATCAGCATTTCCTTAGTAATAGACTCTCTTAAAAAAATTTTTATTGTTTGAAATTTATTTATTTTCATACATTTGTAAAATAATAATTTTAAGACAATTTTAATCCTCTATTCCTTTCATCGTCCCCTTCCCAATCCCACTGGTACTTTTCTTCTTGAGGAGTTTTCCACCGACTTTCTTGTCTTATTCTGTGTGATCTACTGAATTTAATCAGAGTTAGCTGCCTGAGTGTGGGTGGGAAATTAGTCAGTTGAGTAAAGGCAATGTTTTTGTGGCTATGCCACTGAAGAAAGTAAAAACCCTCCCCCAACAAGTGTTAATTTCCAATGATCACTATGAGAGGGCCAGATCATCTTGTACCCATTCTCATCCACGATGAGATATTAATTTCCTCTGGAGCAATAGTGCACTAACTTGGTTGAGGGGTACCAATTGCTCTCAGTTAAATTTGAGTCCTTCTCCACAGGAGAGAACTTTTCCTGCTTCTGTAAGTTTGGTCAAGTAACAGGGGCTATTGAGTGCCAGCTTCAGATGCTCTCTGGGGTAAGAAGAAAGGCCACAGCCATCATATGACTCAAAGGGTCTGAGGGCAAAAAAACCAAATTCTCTCACTCTGTGCTTCTCTGTGCAAGTTTCTTTACCATTCTGCCATGCTGCAAAGTTTCCAGTTTATATGCACACACACATACAAATGCAATTCTCTGGTAATTGCAAAGTTACAAAGCTAGAATTTTTCCAGGGTCATAAAGTAGATAAACGCTGTCCTGGGTGACATTGTCAGTCTCTTTATGGCCCCAGAGAAATGTGGCTAGAAAGATGCCTGGGCAGCCCTAAGAGATGAGAAAAGCTGATTTAGAAGGCTTTAAATCCTAATGATGGAGAAGGGGAGTTTGTTCATGATACTACATTCCTAGTTGAAATCCTGAATTGATTAATGGAGGTAAGAGTTGGTATAAGGAGTTTAATGGCTTTTTTACAATTAGAGCTGAGGATCAACTGAGGTTATCACTTTCCCAAGTTAGCTGTGGGAGAATATGGGACACCCAATCTCCTTATCAGGAAGGGATAAGAATTGAACAAGCTTGGGTATGCCATACTCTTTTATCTCTGAAGGTCCCAAATGTGATCTATATGGAATACTCCTTCCCTGACCACATGTCCTGCCACATGGCAAATAATTTCAGGGAGCTCGGTCCTAATGTATATCTCAGGCAATGGAGTGGAGATTAGACTGTCAGAACCAAAGTTTTTGACTATGTGACTAAATTCTCTCACCAGAGGTCCCCACAGAGTGGGGGCAAGTCACACAATAAGCAAAAGAACAAGACAGCCTTTTACATGTCCACAGTCCTGGAGGTACAAATAGATATAATTATGAAACATGTCTCATTATATATTCTATATGTCAAAACTATATAGGTAAATGAAAAGTCATCTTCCTGACCATCCACAGATATATGTGCTCATAAGATTGAGATGTAATCATGAGATTACATATGCACATCCCATGAGATTGTACACTACAATGCAGGTATTGGGGAGACACCAATTGCCTTAAAAAAAAGTGAACAACAGTTTTCAGAGTCGATGGTCCTGTAGACCCTGTCTGGACAGGACTAACCTCCATCAGATAACCATTTCTCTGGTGAGTTGACATCTGAACACTAGCTGTTACTTGCTCCTACTCTCATGGCCCCTGAGAGTCAAGTGCTCTTGGCTCATGGTCATGAATTGTCCCATTGGTCCTGATACAAGAATAGTCACTTCAGTCCCATGCTCAATCTTTAGTTATATCATTCAAACTGAAAAATTATAAATAAACTTCAGAGTTAAGCTTCACCACAGATGAAATTGACAACAGATACCTATATGTTATTCCAATCATTGAATATGGACTACACATGCTTGTACATGGAACCTTCCCTATGACCTTAGACCACAGAATGTGTCCTAACAAATACAAAGGATTTGAAATTATTTCATGTATCTTATAAAAGCATAGTAGAATAATACCAGAAACCATCAGCAAGAGAAACTATGTGAATACCTGGAGACCGAACAACACTTAAATCAGTGTTATACTAATATGCATGGGTGTAAAGGTATCCATTGGAACACAGGCAATCTAACAGGGGCCATTTTCCTGAAGAAAATTGGCTTTCACTACCCAAGTAGCTATAGAATGCCTAAACTTGTAAGTCAGTGATGGGGCTTCATGAGACCTGTCTCCATCCATGTTGGAATTTTAACTGGTTTGATCTTTTGCAGGTCTTGTGTAGAGAGTGACAGCCACTTTGAGTCATGAGTACAATGGTCAAGTCCTCTCCAGAAAACATTGCTTCACAGCAGTCTCGAATCAACTGATGGTTCTTAAGATAGTTCTGCATGTTCCCTGAGCTGTATGAGGAAGGGCTATAATATAGATATTCTCCTTAGGACAAAATACTCCAGAATTACTCCTTTTAAAACAATTCTATCATCTATAACACTCTGTTTTAATCACCATCCACTGGAAAAAGAAACTTCTCTTTGAAGGTTGAGAGTTGTACTAATCTATGGTCACAGAGATAAGTGTTTGGGAGTCAGTTTGATATTACAAGAATTAGCAAAAGAATAGTAACAGTATTATACCCCAGGACCTATGGCCTTTCCAGTTGTGGGTTTTTGGCCAGATTTACAGTACCAGGCACAAATTCCATCCTGAGGAGTGGACCTTAAATCCATTCAGAAAATGATTGGTTACTGACATAACGGTCATGCCACCACTGCATCAAATGGGCACGTGCTTCCAGCTCCAAAGCTGGGTAAAAGCATTGATTATTTTCCCCTCCATAGTCTGTTTAGCATCTTCTGGCACAATGAAAACTGGGAAGAAGGGATGAACCTTCCGGGTTAATGTCAGCTTTTGATTTTTCTGTGCTCTATGATGCAAACATGTAGTGTTTTTGGTTATAGACTCTTAACCATCAAGTTCTGAATATGGGAAAAATAGAGATGAAATCCAGAACACAACTCTCTTCCATATTTTTAGTATGGGATCAAAACCCTCTAATTGCTTTGTGTTTTTCCCTTTTCTAATGTTAAGTTGTGGAGACATTTTAGGTAGAATTGTTACTTAATGGGAGCATCAAAGGGTTGTATAAAAATTTGTAATGCCAAATATATGTTATATTTTCTCTGGGTTATTTGCCTCGTCCTTAAAAATGATTTTCTTTATTCTTTTCTTCCTCTTCTTCTTCTTCTTCTTCTTCTTCTTCTTCTTCTTCTTCTTCTTCTTCTTCTTCTTCTTCTTCTTCTTCTTCTTCTTCTTCTTCTTCTTCTTCTTCCACTTCCTCCTTCTCCTCCTCTTCTTGTACTGATTTCTTATTTCCACAATGTAAATTCTCCATTGTGAGTGACTTCAAAACTTGAGAGCACCAAAGAGTTCAAAACAGGCTGGCCAAATTCCTAAATACTTAACAGTGACATATTTTAATTGTAACATGCTGGTACCTTGCTCACATGCCCCCACTATCAATTTGTGGTTTGACCTTGGCTGTGCCAATATGTACTATTTGTCTTTTATGCTCAGCACCCTGTAAGTGTATGTTGTGATAGTAATGGAATTCAGCTGAATTTCATATCAGCTGTTTCAAATTTTGAGTGTTGAACTTTAATCAGCATTAAACAGGAGGGATTTACCACACATAGTTTATAGGAACTGATGTATTGAAGCAAAAGAAAAACTTTAAGTTAATGGGACTTAAATGTTGACTGACCAAATAAGATGGGGCAACTTTGCTTGCCAAGGAGCTTAAACTGCAGGGCTCAGGTCCAGCAGTTCTCAGGAGTGGTGTATTACGTGGGTTTCCCTTCCATCTGTAGTGTTCAAAGCTTTAAAAGACCTAATTAGAACATACCACTATATACAAATATATGTATGTTATATATGTATATATGTGATATATGTTATGAATTCTGTTTGTTTGGCTGTTTTGTATTTCTTCAGTTTTTGTTTTTGATTTTTTTCCTAATATCCACAAATTACACTATTATGTTAGTTCTCAATTTTCCAAGTGTTTATTTTTTTGTTTCACTTTTGGGGTTGCATTAATTTTTTTTATAAACAGTCTTTGTATTTCAGAAACGGAAGAGAACCAGGAAGAAATTGGTTACTAAGAGTGGACAATGATTTATTTTTTAGGTACCAAAACTGAAATAAAACAAATGAAGCTATAATTACTGAAATACAAAGTACCACTGAGGGAAAAAAAAGCAACACACAAAATAAACAATTCAATGACTGAAATCAACACACACTTTCCAACAAGAACTTAAGTATTCAGTTCTCCAATCAAAAACCACAGACAGGGAGAATAGATTACGAAACAAAATCCATTTATCTATTGTCTACAAGAAATACATCTTGTATGGTTTTAGAGTGAAATGATAGGGAAAATTCACATGGGATCAGGAAACAAGTAGACATTGCTGTCCTAATAGATGACAAAATAGACTTCTAGCTAAAACCAACCAGAAGAGATAATGAAGACCATTTCATTCTAACCAAAGGAACAATTAACCAAGAAGAAACTCACTCTTCTAAATATACACACCACCATCTGGTGCACCCAACTTCAAAAAAGTATACTATTGTAGGAGGAGGGGCCACTTGTTCGTCCAGGCCACCCAGAACCAAAATAACCACACAGAAACTGTATTAATTAAAACACTGCTTGGCCCATTAGCTCTAACTTCTTATTGGCTAACTCTTACATCTTAATTTAACCCATTTCTATTAATCTGTGCATCACCACAAGGTCATAACCTACCAGCAGCTTCAGCACATCTATCTCTGGCGGCGGATCCATGAAATTGCAATAATGATTATGACAAGAAACTAGTAGAACATCAAGAAAATTAGTGAGAACATCAAAGAGAGCCTTGGTAGGCAGCCTAATGGCCTGGATGGTGTTGAGGCCACAGGCATGCAAGGTGCAAGACTTCAAAGCGTTCTGGGTATGAAAATCCTAGCATTCTCGAGTGAATGTGAAGCCTTGCACATGCGGACGGCAAAAACTAGGGAATGAAAACTACCTGGGTTAGAGTGCACTTGCCAAACTTGGAAAGAGTAGATGGTTCACTGGTTTGTGGATTGTAAGCAAAACTTCTTAAAACTAAGCTATTTTGAAATAAGGAAAATTCCTTGGGGGGCTACAATTGTGTAACTTGTGAGACGCCTAACAGTGAGAGCAGGGGCTGTCTCTTTGTCTCTGTTGCCTGCATTTTGGGGCTTATTCCTCCTACTGGATTGCCTCATCCAGTCTTACTAGAAGAGGAGGTGCCTACTCTCACTGTAACTTGATACACCATGGCTGGCTGATATCCATGGAAGGTCTGCCCTCATCTGAGGAGAAACAGAGAAGAGGAGTGGGGTGTGTGGGGGGAGAATTGGAGAAGAAGAGGGAGGGCAAACTTTGGTTGGGATGTAAAATCAAAATAACAACAACAAAAACAAAACCTCATCTTAAAAAGAAAATACTAAGCAGAGACCGACCATAGTAACTGCATCAGCAAAGACAGAGCCTTAGACTGGGACTTGAGAAATAAAGAAGCCAGAGGAGCAAAGCTCCAGAGGGAAACAAGAACTCAAAATTGCTTCCATATATTATCAAAAACGTCCAGTTTCCAACTTTCACAACACATTCAAGGAATGCAAATGAATAGAACACACATACATGCACGCACGCACGCACATGCATGCACACACACGTGTGTGCACAAGAAAAGTAGATGAACTCCCAAAGAGCCGGACGTTCTTAGCAGACTGGCTTCATTTTGAATTCTAGAGACTTCACAAAGCATACAAAAACAAAGGAAAGCAGGACCGCAGCGATTTGAAAATGTACTAGACACTATAATTTAGACCTTAAAATTCATAGCCACGTGAAATATTGAAGTTGAGAAATAAAGCATCTGATATCAGACTTTTACTGGAGAAACTCAAAAAAGATATGAGTTGGAAAATTCTGCAAACTTGAAGACTGGTTGGTCAACAGAAACTCTTCAGCATGAACAACAGAAAGTAAAAAGAAATGAAATGTCAATGTGATTCCATAGATCACAAAGGATTTCAGTAATATATTCAAGCAGCTAAGAAAGTATTGAGAGATATAAATTAAGAATCATTCATGCTAAACATTTGATACCCAAATTGTCAACAACACAATGTCAAAGTCAGAGGTGTAGAAGAGCAGGCAAGGGTGGTCCATGATGTGCAGGGGGACCTCCCAGATCTACAGCTGTTCTTGTCAGAAACCAGGGAGAGCAGAGCTCAGAGGATGACATACTAAAAAAGCTGACAAAACTGCAAAGTTTCCATATCAATCAAAAAGTATATATCTAGTAGAACAGTTCATCAAAATCAAAAGCAGAATAAAGATATTCCACAGTAAGTAAATATCTAGCATATTCGTTGATAGCCGACTATCAGAAACATAAATCACAAGGAAATAAGAGAGGAACCATGAGTCCACACAGGAAATAAGAATATGGCAAAGTAAATGCTACTTTGGTTTTCTAATTTATATAAAGGAAAAATTGCACAAGTAAGTATGAACTGACATTGTTAGGTTCATATAACACATACTTGTAGTGTTTGCTGTAATGTGGGTGACAGTAACAGGAGAAGACTCGGGAAAGAAACTGATCTATAATGAAGCATAATTTTTTTACTTTTTTTTTATTGAGAAAAGGAAAAAAAAAGTATCTGCCTCCTCCCAGCCTCCCATTTCCCTCCCCCTCCTCCCACCCTTCTCCCCTTCCCCCAAACTCCTCCCCCCTCCCTCTCCAGTCCATAGAGCAGTCAGGGTTCCCTGTCCTGTGGAAAGTCCAAGGTCCTCCCCCCTCCGTCCATATCTAGGAAGGTGAACATCCAAACTGGCTAGGCTCCCACAAAGCCAGTACATGCAGTAGGGTCAAAACCCGGTGCCATTTGTCCTTGGCTTCTCATCAGCCCTCATTGTTCGCCATGTTCAGAGAGTTCGGTTTTATCCCATGCTTTTTTAGTCACAGTCCAGCTGGCCTTGGTGAGCTCCCAGTAGATCAGCCCCATTATCTCAGTGGGTGGGTGCGCCCCTCGTGGTCCTGACTTCCTTGCTCATCTTCTCCCTCCTTCTGCTCCTCATTGGGACCTTGGGAGCTCAGTCCAGTGCTCCAGTGTGGGTCTCTGTGTCTATCTCCATCCACCACCAGATGAAGGTTCTATGGTGGTATGCAAGATAATCATCAGTATTGCTATAGGATAGGGTCATTTCAGGTTGCCTATCCTCAGCTGCCCAAGGGACTAACTGGGGACATCACCATGGGTTCCTGGGAAGCATAATTTTTTGAGATAGTCTTACTATGTAGCCCAAGATAGTCTGCCCATGTGTGTAATGTAACTCAGATTAGTCTTGAACTTCTGACTCTCTTGCTTTGGCTTCCTGAGTGCTAGCATTGCAGGCGCGTGCCCTCACTCATGTTTGAGTTTATTTCTTTTGTATTGCTAGAATTAAATAGAATTAACTATTTACTTAATAGTTTTCTGGGTGGGAGCCAGGAGTTGGTGGCACACACCTTTAGTTCCAGAACTCACCCACAGGCAGGTGAATCTTTGAGTTCAAGGCCAGTCTGGTTTACAGAGTGAGTTCTGGGACAGTCAGAGAAGCAGAGCAGTTATGCAGAGATACTCTGTCTCTAAAACTAATAAAAAGTTAAAAAAATAATAAAACGTTTTTACATGGGATTTCACTCTATAGGTGAGACTTTCCGGGAACACACTATGAAGCCCAGGTTGGTCTTTAACAGTCAATCCTCCTGCCTCAGTTTCCCAAGTACTGAGATTACAGCTGTGACCAACTTCCTCTGAAAACTTCCTTTCTTACAATGAGTGTTGATAGAAGCATGTTTGATAATAGCCAGGATGTTGAAACACCCAAAATGCATCCCAACTGAAGAATGGATAGACAAAATATAGGCTAACCCAACAGTGGACTACTATCCAGATATTCCAGCTGAAAGAACGGCTGGCTTCAGCTATAACCTGTAGAATATGGATAACTTTATGGTAAATTAACAGATCCAGACATGAAACACCATCTAAGGTTCTATTAATTCAGGCTATCTAAACCAGATACATCCACAGAGACAGAAAGCAGGTTAGCACTCCCTAGAGTCAGTGTGGAGAAGAAACAGGGCATAGTGTTCATGGATATGGGGGAGGGTGTCAAAAAATATTCTAGCATCGTGTAGGAGCAATGTTTGCGCAATTCAATGAATATACTAAAGACATTAAATCACCCCTAAGTTTAAAAGGGTAAATTTTATTTTTGATTTGTATCCCTGTGAAGCAAGGCGCCTGTTGACTTACGATGAGGTTATATTCTGGGAAATCTATTATAATTGAAAACAAAGCAAGCCCAAATGCATTCAATAGCCCCCCAGTAAATCCAGAGTAAAGTAGAAAAGCATTGCAAGTTGACCCAGAGTGAACATAGCTGCCCCTTGGCTTATGATATGAGCTCCTATAAACAGCCAGGCCCAGCTACTCTGCAAGCTCCATCAAAAAGAGCAAAAGTCATTAAGTCAAGCCATGTTGAGCTGGGGACTATTTTTTTTATCAGTTTGTCCAGTCAGTATTTCATATCTTACATGTACATACTGGTTAGAGTTCAGGGTCTATAATACTACTAAAAGCGTGATGTTAACACTTCAATCTATTATTGTTCAATTGCAGTCCCCCCCCTTTAGTTAGGCCACTTTCGTTTTATGTACTGTATAGCTATGTTGTCTGGTACTTGTAAGCATGAAGTGATGTGTCTTCCTGTGAACACAGTTTATTTTTACAAAGCCTACTTATTTGTCAAGAGCAGAATGTTTTTTCTGAGCTTAAATTTGTCTGCTTTGTACCTGTAGAGACATCTCATCTCCTGTGGGTTGTGTCTTCGGGGTAATATCTGTTCTGTCCCTTTATCTTCAATCTGTTTGTCTACATGAATTTAAAATGTGTATCTTATAAGCAATATCTTGTGGGACCATCTTTTAAATCCATTCTTCCAGTGATTGCCATATAATAGATGTACTTAATCTACTTACATTTAATGTTATTGATATGAAAGATCTATAGTTGTAATTTTTAAATTTGTTTGAAATGTAATTCTCTTTTGATTTTTTTTTAGTATTATCTTCCTTGAGTTCAATAGATGTCTCTACTTAACAATTTTACTTTTCTTGCCTGCCTGCTGCTCTCTCTCTCTCTCTCTCTCTCTCTCTCTCTCTCTCTCTCTCTCTCTCTCTCTCTCTCTCTTGTTTGGAGACAGCACCTCAATCTATACCCCAGACTCTTTTGGGACTCACTGTGTATCACAGAGTGACCCCTAACTCACTGACTATGGTCCTCCTGCCTCAACCTCCCAAATGCTGGGGTTGTAGATATGAAATCACCACGCCTAGTTCTTTATTACCATTTAAAAATGATTTCTTCAGTAGGTATTTTGGAAATCATAAGAAATATCTTCACTCACCATAGAGATTGAAATAATATCAACTGAATAACAATGAAACATGCACAAAAAAATATTCAGCAAACGCAACTCCATTTTCTGGTCTCAAGCTTTTGTCTCATTATCAGATGACTACATCCCACTAAGCACAAATGTAAAACTGTTGCTGCATGCAATTGTCTTTTAAACCAGACAGACATATTTGTACCCACACCTCACAGATGTGCTGCCCTTTACGGTTAGACATAGAGTAGCTCTTCTTTCTACCCATGAATGTAGCTTGTGTCATTTCGTGCTCAAGCATGTCTTCTGCTATGCCCCGCAGGGTAGGTCTGTTAGCGAAGGATTAGATCATTTTAGCTTTTGGTTTCCTTGGGAACATCTTCTTCTCTGTTACATTTTGAAGGATAGTGTTGCTAGGTCTAGAGACTGTGGGTTGCAGCATGTTATTTTCATCCCTATGGCTATGTTGTCCAGCATTTTTCATGCTCCACAGACCACAGTGAGAAAACAGCTCTTGATCAACTCAAGATCGCTTGGAAGACATGATGCTTCTGAGACATTTTCTGTGTCTTCTTTCCTGGTAGTTCCTCTAGGAAGTGTATTCACGGGATCTCGCTGAGTATGTTAGATATTGAGTACCTAGATTAATATTTTTCAACAAATTGGCAGATATTGATTTTTTTTTATTTTCTTCTTGATTCATTGCCTTTCTTTTCTCCTTGTAGGGTTCATGTTATACATAAACTGTTATACTTCATGACCTTGGATGACACACTCACCTTTGTGTGGTAAATGCACGCTTGTGCACATATGTGTGTTTGTTCATGTACCCATGTGTGCCTTGAGAAGGCTAGTGGAGGATGCTGCTGTCCTGCCCTGTCATCTATGTCTTTGAGTCAGGGTCTCTTACTGAGCCTGAAGCTCATTGATTTTAGCTAGTCTGGCTGTTAGTCTCTGTCCCCTCAGGAGTGGATTTAAGCACATACAGCCAGCTGTTCTGCAGGTTCTGTGGCTCCAAACTCAGATCCTGGTGCTTAGAGCAAGTGTTCTTCCTGTTGGGCCATCTCCTCAGCCACATTTTTCTTTATTATTATTTTCATTTCCCATACTAGATAACCTCAAGGAACACATCTTCATTTCAGCTGTTGTTGCTAATTTGAAACTGTAGCTGAGGTCAACGGATACATTTCCATCCAGGATACTTTTCAGTTGGGCCTTTCTACAGATTATGCATGTGAGCATCTAGACACGTGTTCTAAAGCAGACCATGCCCAGACTAGCACTACTGGTGTGAGACAATTCTATATTCTGTCAATTATTTTTTAAATAAAAACTGATTGGCCAGTAGCCAGGCAGGAAGTATAGGTGGGACAACCAGACAGGAAGTAGAGACAGGTCAATGAGAATAGGAGAATTCTGGGAAGGAGGAAGCCCATTCCTCTGCAGTCCTGTCCAGACACCAAAGAAGCAGGATGTGACCTGCCCCACTAAAAAGGGTACTGAGCCATGTGGCTAACATAGATAAGAATAATGGGTTAATATAAGAGTTATTATAAGAGTTAATAAGAAGCCTGAGCTAATGGGCCAATTAGTTTATCATTAATATAGACCTTTGTGTAATTTCTTTGGGGCTTACCGGCTGTGGGAACTGGGCAGGACAGAAACCCCAAGAAGCAGGCCTACAGGTTACACAGGACAGCTTTCACAGTCTCTTCTGTTTGGAAGCGGGCCTTATTTCTGTACTTTCTTGTAATTATTAAGGACACAGATCCCTTATTTCACTGAGCATCAAAAGGCTATAGAACAGTGGATCAGGGTGACACAGGCTTATAATCCCAGAATTTAGAATGAAGATCATGAAGAAGTTGAAGGGTCATCAGGGCCATAACTTACAGCCTGCTCTGATTTTTAAAACAGATATCTTTATTATTTGCTTGTGTGTCTGTGTGCGTCTGTGCTCATGCATGTGTGTGCACATGTCTGTGCACGTGTACATATCAGACACATACATGTCTGTGCATACACATGTGTACACACGTGTCGGTATGTATGTGTGTGTCTGTACGTGTGTGTATGTGTCTATGCACATGTGTGTGGGTGCCTGTGGAATCTAGAAAGGGCATTAACCTCCTGCAATTGATGGTTGTGAGTTACCTGGCGTGAGTACTGGCAAACTGCAATCTAGCCTTGTGCAAAACTGCATGTTGTGAGTTACCTGGCATGAGTACTGGCAAACTGCACTCTAGCCTTGTGCAAAGCTGCATGCTTGGGTGCATTTTGCTCCTTCCTTCTTCTGAGCACGCATCCTTGTACATGAATTCATATCTACACATGAGTTTGGATGTTTGAATTCCAGAAATAGTTTGGAACTTTTGAAGGTCCATATGGACATCTCATTAATTAGTATTTTTTCTTTCTTCTGATTTGGCTAGACCATTGCTGCTTACTTAGACTGCTCGCTCTCTCTCTCTCTCTCTCTCTCTCTCTCTCTCTCTCTCTCTCTCTCGGGATTTGAAATGTTAATTGCCTCTGGTTATTTGCTTATTATTATTATTTTAAATCAAATGCACTGGGTGACAGGCAAAGTTCTGGCTAGTGTAAGTGTGGATAGGCTTATACGTGGGTCTCCCCATGAGATCATGACAGCACACAGAGCAGCAGCTCTCTGGGAGAGAACTTTAGAAGGTCTCCCAGGTCCACTCTCCCCATCCCACGGCTGTAAGAATGATACTTCTCATATCGAACGTTCTGTCCATATTACTATGCTGTATAGAGGCTAAGGCTTTCAGAAGCCCCCACTCACCCTTTTTTTTTATGTTATCCTTAATGCTGTTTTAATGTTCTTAAAATGAATGGAAAACGCATATTTACAAAGCATCAAACTGTGTTTTGGATGAGAGTGGAAACAGAAATCAACCCAAGAAGGAAACTTTAGAATCCACAAGTACTTGGAAATTTATGAATTTATAAATTGTGTGGCAAAGAGTAAACCAGAAGAGGAAATATAGAATAGCTGAACTGGAATCAAATTTGTTATTGAACATACCAGAATGCAAAAGCTGAAGCCCATGAGGTGATAGAGGTGCATTAATTGATTAACTAAATAATCAATCTAGAAACCTAACAATCTAAATGTGAACCCTTGACTCCATGGTGAAACTAGAGCGTTGACTCCTGAAGTTGTCCTCAGACCTCCACACCACTGTAACACACATAATAACACACTGTAGCACACACTGTAACACACACAGTATAACACACACTGTAACACACATACTATAACACTGTAACACAATACTATAACACACTGTAACATAATACTGTAACACACAGTATAACACACACTGTAACACACATACTATAACACTGTAACACAATACTATAACACACTGTAACATAATACTGTAACACACACAGTATAACACACACTGTAACACACATACTATAACACTGTAACACAATACTATAACACACTGTAACATAATACTGTAACACACACAGTATAACACACACTGTAACACACATACTATAACACTGTAACACAATACTATAACACACTGTAACATAATACTGTAACACACAGTATAACACACACTGTAACACACATACTATAACACTGTAACACAATACTATAACACACTGTAACATAATACTGTAACACACAGTATAACACGCACTGTAACACACATACTATAACACTGTAACACGATACTATAACACATTGTAACATAATACTGTAACACACATACTATAACACACACTGTAACACACACTATAACATGTAGTAATAAGGGTGGCGGGGCTGTGTCCCCAACACCCCAGCCGCCTGCTCGGCTAGCTTATGCCCTGAAATAATTACACGGACACTGTATTCTTTTAAAGACTGCTTGTCCCATTATCTCTAGCCCTTACTGGCTAATTCTGATATACCGATCAACCCATCTCTAATAATTTGTGAGCACCGGTCTTACCGGGAAGATTCTAGGTTGGAGCTTCATCGTGTGTGTCTGCCCGGGAGCGGGGCATGGCGTCTCTGCTGAGGCGTCTGCGCTGAGGCGTCTGCTCCCGAGAGGAGAGCTGTCGAGTCTGACCTCACTTCCTCTTCCTCCCAGCGTTTTGTTCTGTTTACTCCTCCCACCTATCTCCTAACCAATGAGAGCCAAGCAGTTTCTTTATTAGCCAATGACCTTCCTCCATCAATAACACACACTGTAACACTGTAACACAATACTATAACACATACTGTAACACATATTATAACACACTGTAACACACACACTATAACCCACACTGTAACACACACAGTGTAACATGCATACTATAACACACATTGTAACATACACTCTAACACACACACTGTAACACAAACACTATAACCCAGTCTATAACACCCTGTAACACACACTATAACACACATACTATAACACACACTGTGACACACACACTGTAACACACTGAATACACAGACACTAAACACACACACTGGAACACACATACACTATAATACACACTGTAATACATACATTATAATATATACTATATGTAGCACATACTGTATGTAGCACATGCTATATGTAACACGCACACACTGAACACACACACACTAGAACACACATACACTGTCATATACCCAGGCTGTAACACACACTATGACACACACATTGTAATACACACAGTATAACACCTACCGTATAAAACATACATGCCATAACATACACATGTACACTATAGCAATTATGTGCCCTACACTCACACACACTAAAGCATTAACAAAATGAAGTCAATCAGTGCTTAGCCCCACACTGACAGTTGAGAATGCTAATACTAGTTAGGAAGATGAGTGTCAGTGGCCACCTGTGCGACTTAACAGCGGAAAACTGAAAACAAACCACAAAAACAAAGAATGAAGAAAATAAATTTAAAAGGATGAAGCAGAAAAAGAATGAAAAATAAAACACCAAAACTAAAACTTTACTTAAAATGATAAAAAAAAAAATAAGTTGAGAAATGCTTAGCTACACGGAGATTGCAGGGAGAAATGACAGAAATTATCCAAGCAAATATGAAAGAAAGCAGTTTGCATGGTTGCTATTAGGATGAATTAAAATGATTACAAGACAATGCCAATTACAAAGTTGAATGTGACTCAACTAACAAATTAGACAATTTCAGCGAAATGAACTATTTCCTAGAAAGATGCAAATTGTTAAAACTGAGTTAGGAACAAAAAGAAAATATGGAATATGAAATACAAAATACATACAAATAAAACATTAAATTATTTACACATACTCATATATGTGAACACACACACACACAAACACACACAAAGCCCAGAGTTATAAGTCTGCTCTTAGGAAGTTCTGGAAAACTTCAAAGAAGAAATAGTCTTGAAAGGCCTGGATAACTCCAGGTATCCCCAAAGAAAGCCCTGGATAAATCCAGGTCCCCCTCCCCCACCCCAGCAGGAAGAAAATAGCCAAAAATCCAAGCAGGAAGAGAAGAATCAAAAGTCTAGGATTAGCCGGTTTGTGACTGGGTTTCAGGAACTAGCAGAAGATTAAGTTAAATTGTGGTCTTGAGAAGCAGGGAGTTTCCCTCTTGTGATTGTCATTGTAATGTGTTTTAAGAACTAGCTGATTATGACCTTGGGAGTGGTCCTGAGAGGCAGGGAGATTGCCCCCTTATGATCTTCACTGGTATTTTCGGAATTTTCTGTGACACACTCCCTGCCAATTCTGGATCACTGTGGTTTCTTCTCTTAAAAATCAGTTCTCCCGGTCACTCAGGGTTGAACTCTCCCCCTGCGTGGGTTATGAGTCTCGGCCCCAGTGCACTGGTTCCCGTCTCATCTCATCATTAAAGCCTTGTGTGATTGCAGCAAGGACGGTCTCTTGTGAGTTACTGGGGGGTCGTGTTATCCTGAGACTTGAGTGAGAGTCTCCCCAGCACTGGGGGTCTTTCAGTCTCAACCCTTAACAGGATGGGAGGTAAAATGACTTCACTCATTGTATGGGGCCATTTTATAAGGTCACTAATGTCCTTGTGCAAAAAGTTTGTTGGAGAGCTGGTAAGATACAACTGTGTGTTCCATGAAAATAAATTTTAAAACTCAATAAAATATTGTTTAGGAGTCACATCCAACATTGCATAAAAAGATTATGCTTTATGTTCGATTATTCAACCTCTGAAATTTGTTAATACAGATTATCACATTAATATAAAAAAAAAACCTCACACGATTGCTTTTGTGATGGAGACTTTCAACCAGACAGAATAGAATGGACTTTTCTGATCTGAGAATGCTATCTTAAGAGAGCCCACAACTGATATCTTAAAAACAAAACACTGAGTTCCCTTCACAAAGATTGGGAAATCGTGAAAACATCTGTTCTTGCCACTGCAGCACCACAGGGCGCCACAGCTGCTGGAGAGGAAGCGGAACTGGAGGTATGCTGACTGAGAGGAAGCAGAAATGAAGGTATGTTAACTGCGAGAGGAAGCGGAACTGGAGGTATGTTAACTGCGAGAGAGTCAAACTGCTGCCATTTGTTCATCAACACCTTTTTATCTATAAAATTCTGAAAAAAAAAACTTAAAAATCAAATAACGAGAATATGATTAGTGGGACTGGGCTCAATATGCAAATATCAATCACATTTTTAAATACCAGGAGTGAATACTATTAAAACAAAATTGAAAAAAAATGACAATTGTAGGGATATTATAGAACGTCAAATAGAACGACAGATTTAGAAAAGAAATTAACAGAACATACTTCTTATGTGCTGAAACCTACAAATCCTACAAATGAGAGAAATGAAAGAAAAAGAGAAACCAAAGTAAAACCCGAAAGCCTCCGGGTAGCAGTACATGTTAGATATTTGGAGATGCCGTATTGTTCACTGATCATATTCCCTATCAAAAACTTTCCAGGGTGTATGGAAACATAAGGGACCCAGAATAGCAATAGTTGTGAAAAATAAGAACAAAAATCTACTTTGAAGAACATTTCTAAATGAAGGGAATGCTGTGGGTAGAAACTGCAGACACCTACTTTGTATCATCCAAAAAATAGCTCCCTCCCTGTCATAATGGATAGTGTCCCCTCAAACCATAAGCTCAAACATGTCCCTTTTCCTTTAGGCTACTTTTTGTCTGGTTCTGGGTTAACAGCAGCAAGAAAAGAAACCACGACATAGAACCGGCGCTGAGGAGCAGGGCTGTTGCTATGGCTACCTGACCTTGTGGCTTCAGGGCCTTTGGGAAGCAAGATGTGGGCGGAAGGCAGGAGGCTTTGGAGCAGCAGGCTAGCAGAGTGCTAGAGCCCTGTAGGCAAAGCTGAGCATGGAGCTTCGGTGTGAGTTCAGCAGGCAGGACTCCTACAGAAGTGAGAACGGTGGTAGCTAGCCTGGGGTTCAAAGGGAGAAAGTCAGGAATTAGCCTACAGGCCAATTTTTGTATTATATTTTGGCAAAGGATCTGCCTGTCTTCTGCTTCTGTCCTGAAACTCTGAGCGAGACTACTTTGTTTGGCTAAGTGTATTTCAAGACGATGTAACATTTCTGGTCAGGGCTTCCTGCCTTTAGCCAGGTTCCTAGAGAGAGGGACTAGAGTAGGAGGTGTAGGCAAGTGACCGAAAAACAGACAAGGAAATGTGCGGTTTAAAGGACAAGGCAGATACAAATTCCCTGGGATTGTTAGAGAGGAACTCTTGCCTGTGCATGAGGACAATAGGAAAGGTGTAGAGGTGTGTGTGTGTGTGTGTGTGTTGTGTGCGCATTCACATGTGCGTGCAAGGCTAAACTTCCGTGTGTCTCAACCTCCAGGGTATAGCAAAGAATCATTTAAAAAGGGAGTTCCTAAAAGGTAAAGAGTTCAGGAGTTCTTAGCTGGAAATGGAATCCTAGGGTCAGTGGAGAACCCCAGGTTTAGCAGAGAAGTCAATGCAGTTGTAACCCAACGGGGTCAGGCTATATCCCTAGGTGGCAACAAGTCTAGTACCAGGCACCACAGGTGGAGCTGTAGACCTTCTTTGATGGCATTTTTTTCTTGCTAAGTCTCCAATACTTCCTTTATGGAATGGAAATGTCTATCCTGTACCATTGTATTTAGAAGGGTATAACTTGATCTTATTGTTGGTTTTTGTTTTGTTTGGCTTGTTTCTTTTTATATAGTCTCATCTCATAGTTAAGAGACTATACTGAGTCTCAGAAAAGACACTGGACTTTTAAACAATATTGGGTTGTAAAGACTATGGGGACATTTGAAGTTGGACTGAATGTGTTTTTGCCTTATAGGATGGCTGTGAGACTGGAGGTCATGAGTGGGATGTTCTGGTTTGACTGTGGAATGTCCTCCACAGGTTCACATGTTTGAACATTTGGTCCCCAGCTGGCGACACTAGCTTGGAAGCCTGCGGAAGCTTTTGGAAATGGGGCTTAGCTAGAGAAAATGGGTCACTGGGGAACATGCCTTTTTATAGTTTGGCCCTGTTCCAGATGAATCTCTCTTTCTGCTTCTCGGTTAATGTCATATAAGAAGCAGCTGCCTCACCTTCCTGGTGCCACAGCCACTAAGATGCTTTTCTGACCATGATGGACTTCATTTCCTGTATGGCATGACCCTGTGTAAATCGCTCACACAATGAGCTGTCTTAACAGGTGTTTCCTCAGAGCGATGGATTAAGTCCTTGACATGTACTTAAACTGATGCAGAGATGACTTTTTCATAAATATGATGAATTTGTTATACCAACAAGTTCCCTAAAGAGTTGGTTGTGTGCCTTATGTAATAAAATATGCTTGCATCCGTGTAAAAGGAAAGGATAGAAATATATTTGATGGGAATTCAACTTAAGAAGCTGGACAAATACACCCCTCCAAAAAATAGGAGGAAGGACACCTGAAGAAAAAACCACTATGTTAGGTTAAGTCACACAAGGGGAAGAGCTCTTGAGTAGCCCAGAGAACAATACAAGAGCCTTGGGAAGGATGGAAATAAAGGCTGAATCTGGTTTACTGGTGAAGTCAGTAAGAAAACAAATCTGCAGATGATGGGGGAGAGTCTTCTGTTTTGTGTTAATTTCATTGGTTAAATAAAGAGACTGCCTTGGCCCTTTAATAGGACATAAAATTAGGTAGGCGGAGTAAACAAAACAGAATGCTGGGAGAAAGAAGCTGAGTCAAGGAGTTGCCATGATTCTCCTACCTGACACAGATGCAGGTTAAGATCTTCCCTGGTAAGACACCTCGTGGTGTTACAGGGATATTAGAAATGGGTTAGATCTATATGTAAGAACTAGCCAATAAGAGGCTGGAACTAATGGGCCAGGCAGTGTTTAAAAGAATACAGTTTCCGTGTAATTATTTTGGGGCATAAGCTAGCCATGTGGGCGGCCAGGTGCTGGGGACGCAGCCCCGCTGCTCCTATTACAACATGCAGAGAATTTTAAAATGCCATCTGAATTCTATGCATTAAAAATGTATTAAAAATGTATTAAAAGCAAGAATCAAACATGCATATTTCTGTGAAAAATAGTCCTCCAAGCCCGAGAAAATTGAGACAATTCTTTATCATTAAAAAAGTAAAAGAATCAAAGATCCATTCTTCAGAGAAAGCTCACCTTAAAATTGCTGGTGGTGATGAGATTTAAATTATTTCAAAATCAGAAAGAAAGAAAACATCTTAAAATATTTTTGAAGTTGCCATATCATTGCTGTTCAAACTTTAAAACATAAACTGAAAATTGAAACATGACCCCACCTCAAATGTTGATGAAGGGAACCCTAAATGCTCTAAGAAAACAGAATCCAGGCGAACAATCCAGCCATATCCTGAAAGGACTTTATTTCCTGAATACTTCATTATAACATGATAATGTTTTTGTGTAACATAGCATGTCAAAATACATCAAAATATATTATAACTCACTACATGCATCACAACAGTATTGTAATCCACAGAGAAGGTGAAAAAGCTCGAAACTGCATCCCTTCTTCATTAAAAAGGAAACAAAAGGCTTTAACGAGGTTGGAGCCTAAGGATTCTTAAACATGAAGAAAGCACTGGGTCATGGCAAACACTGGAAACAATTTCAGTGAAGCTCTGGAGGTGTTGACAAGGAGGCAGAGGAAATTTTGAGGACAAAAATTGAAAAAGACCAGATGCACAGCTACTTCCTGAGACACTTGGTCACTGAGTTTCTAAGGGTACCTGCGCTGAGTATTCCATTATTCTGGTCTTAGGTTTGTTTGCATCATGGCTGACACATCACAGCTCAGCTAAGCACGTCATCAGTGCAGACAATGACATTAGTGACACCCCAATATCATTATAACAACTTCCGGCCACACCTCTGAATGAAGCCTTCTTCCCCATCAGAGGCCAGACCAGCTCCCTGAAAATCAGATAAGCTACCGCCCCACCTCACCCCAAACCTACCAGTGCCTGCCCAACATGACCTTAACTGCCTCTCCTCTCCTCCTCAAAATCTACACAGTTTTAGAGGACAGAGTGATTGGTCAGCTGGTTCTGGAAGGTGGTGGAAATGTCTGCAGCACCATGGGAAATGCTGCCTCAGGATTAGAGAACCCTCCATGAGGGAGATGGAGGAGTATCCAGCGGGGTTGTTGCATGGACCCTGGGAAGACAGTGCTGAGACTCGGAGCAGTGGAAGCGGTCTGAGGATCCCCAAAGCAGAGTGGAGGAAGAAGTGAGGGTCAGTCAGAAGTTGTGTCTTGAAGACCAGGTCAGAAGAACTTGTTAATGGAGCAGGAACCAGAGAGGGTCTCAGGAGGCTGAGTCCAGGTGAAGGCACTAACCATCGCAGGGAAGAGAAGCCAGGCACCGGGCCAAGCCCTTCAAAACCCTCACCTGGCTCTTATTACTGTGAAAAGCAGGAGGGAAATGGGCTGTCCAGAACACCATTTTTCTGGTTACCAGAAGCAATCCAGAAGTGAGAGCATGGTACAGTTCCTTCTTTTGAAGCCTGGTGCTGTTTAAAGCCCTCCCAGCTTCAGCTGTGGGAGGAGCGTTCAGTATCTTCAGAGGTATGAGCAGCACAACAGCTCTCCAGACTCCTTCCTCAGTTTCTCTCACATGACAGTAGATAAATGTTAGGACACTTCTAGTGCATTAGTTTTCTAATGCTTATTTTTTGTTTATGTGAGTGTGAGTGTGTGTGTGTGTGTGTGTGTGTATGTATGTGTGTGTGTGTATGTATGTGTGTGTATGTGTGTGTGTGTGTATGAGTGTGTGTGTGTGTGAGTGTGTGTGTATGTATGTGTGTGTGTATGTATGTGTGTGTGTGTATGTATGTGTGTGTGTGTATGTGTGTGTGTGTGTGTATGCAGGTTCACATGCACACTTTGCGTTTTAGGAAGCCAGCAGTAGGGGCATCATCAGACTCCTTGAAACTAGAGTCACAGTGACTGTGAGTCACCAGGCATGGTTGCTGGGAACAAAACTTGGGTCCTCTGGAAGAGCAGGAAGGACTCTTAACGTGATGGTTTTTGTGTGAGCCATCTCTCCAGCCATTGGGGAATTATTTAGTTGTTTTTTGTTTGTTTTGTTTTTGTTTTTTGAGACAAGGTTTCCCTGTGTAACAACTCTGGCTGTCCTGGAACCTGTTTTGTAAACCAGGCTGGCCCTGAACTCACAAAGATCCACCTGCCCTTGCCTCCCAAGTGCTGGAATCAAAGGGGTGGGCCACCACCACCACCTCGCTGGGGCATTCTTTTTAACCACAACTGTTTAGCATATATTTGTATGGACTCAGAGAAGGACTTGTGCAACAGTGTTAAAAAGTTTCTGGTGCTTGGTACTGGGGACCTAATTCTCGAATTTCTGCTGCTTGAGACTTTGGCTTAGTGGAAGGCAGACATGAGGCCTAAGAATAAGGAACTGCATGGCAGAGTGTCTGCCAGAGTTCAGGAAGAGAGAGACCTCAGTGATGCCTGCCAGCCCCTGTGCCTTCCTGTCCTCTGGAGGGATGATATCATTCTTTCTAGGGCCCCACCCACCTTCAGGAGTGAAAGCTGGTACCCCCCCCATTACCTTCTTTCTTTCAAGAAGAAAACTTTTCTTTTCTTTCTATGGCCTCCCCCCACTCCCCCATCTCTTTCTTTGCCCCCCCCCGTGTGTGTGTGAATATGTGCATGTGTGTGTGTCAATTGTGAGATTCAGAGTTCTCGCCCCTTAGGATGGGCTATGGGGTCAGGTTCCTTGGGGCCGGTGGTCAGGAAGGGGGTTGCAGGAGGGGTTGAAGGCCTTGTGCAGCTCAATGCTAGCTATCACTGAAAGCCTCCAGTTCTGGACCTAGGAGGAGCCCATTCACCACCCTCAACAGTCCCTGTCCCCAGGGAGTGTCAGGTGAGCCGGCTAATGGTGGCACTCCCTTTCTTCGGGAGCTGTAACACCTCCATGAGGACCTGACACTCACCGGCCTGCAGGGGCTTCTTTTGTAAAATAACTGCATTTTGTCATGGGAAAAGCATGACTCCATTTTTTTTTCCATCTCTCTTCCTATTGTTACAGATTTCTGAATTTCTTCTTTTGTCAATTGATCCTTCATGTTCCCTAGCCTGCTTTTCTCTTGGGGGATTCTTTTTCCTGATGACTTAAAAAAGCAGCCATGTCTAAATGGCAAGGAACAATTAAAATCTCTTAAATTACCCGTTCTCAGCAGCCTTTACTGGACTTTGCTGTACACATCATCCAGGCGCTTTGATTTTTGTTTTTCAAACTGGGGACAGTCCATTGAATAGTTACCTTCATAGTGATTGGGTTTCCATATCTTCTTGAATATATTCTGAACCTCCCCACAGTCTGGAGATGTACCCAATGCAGCAAGAGGTTAGAACGGCAGGTTATATATCTAGTTATATAACAGGAACCAAGATGGAAGTTGGCTCAGTTTTTTAACTATGGATAAACTATGCTTATAAACTCCCTTCTAATTGTATTTCAAACAATGAAGAAATAGTGAGGATGCTGGTGGAGGTGGTGACAATGATGTCATTGATCTCATCTGGTACAGTTGGTGCCCTCTGGACTCTTAGTATAAGCTGCATTTCTCAGGCAAGTATTTGTTTCAGTAAGAATATCGTTACCAGCCACTGCCCAATTGCAGACATTCTTTGCTGTCTCCTGTGAGACTCCAGAGCATCTCTCAGTGGTCCCCTGTAAGGAAGAAAGAATGAAGTGAAAGGTTTGTGTACGCTGGATAATAAGGAGACTGTGCAGGGTGGAGGACCCTCTATAGCTGTCTGCCTTACCTGATGTCTCACACAGGACCGAAACCCTTCATCATGGGCACCCATCAGTGTCCAGATGTCTAGAAAGGTTTCCAGGCCCCCACATAATGCAAACTATATTTTAAACTATGAGTTACAGGGCTACCATACGTAGCTTGGTGGTAGAACACTAGACTAGTTTACAGGAAGCCCTGGTTTCTGTGACTAGAATGGCCAACGGAACAAACAAACCCAAAGAAACTGCATGTCTTTCCCAAAGACCCTGGGTCGCTCTCTCCTGTTGTGACTGTCACCACTTCATGACTGTGTTGAATCATATTCAGCTTGTGCTTAAATATGTCACCTTGAAACTTGCTCCAGGGAATTTACACTGCATCCACAGTGCCAGGGAAAGGGATTCTGGTAGCTTCATTCCTCTGGTGTCCCCTGGCATTGGTGCCTTCCACCGCAGCTGCTCCCATGATCATTTAGTTTCGGGGATTTACAATCCATTAACTTACTATGTTTCTACAAAAGAGGGTGTCATTCTTAAAGAGATCCCATCCTCAGAGGGATTTCTGAGCTCCTAAAGGCAGTAAGAGTATCCTCAGATTCTCATAGCATAACAGATTCCTACAAAATGAGCCATCTGTGGAAGGGTCCAAACTATTGACTGTTTGCCTTCTCATGGGTAGAGAGAAGAAATCAAGTTCAGGGTATAGAGGATGTATCTGAGGACAAGCGTACCAAGAACACACACAGTTGACGATGATGCGAACCTGTAGTCATGGCATTTGGGAATCTGGGCAGGAGAGCATCAAATATGAGGTCAATCTGGGCTGTGTAGTGAAACCCTATCTCAAAGAACAATGCAAGACCCAAACCCAGAAGGGTCAAGAGCAAATCTGAAGTTTCATATTAAGCCCTTGTAACCCCTGCTGGCATCTCTGTGCTTCAAAGGCCTTAGGTAGTTTCTCTAGCTCTGCTATGTGCAGGCTTATTTCTGTAAGTTTCCATAGCCTTTCCAAACAGTACAGCAACCAACTGTTCAAACATCTGACCTAGGCAGCCGTTTCACTTCAAAGCCACAACAGTGACAATTGGGTTCCTATCTATCTATCTATCTATCTATCTATCTATCTATCTATCTATCTATCTATCTATCTATCTATCTATTATCTGTCTGTCTGTCTATCATCTATCTCTATCTATCTATCTATCTATCTATCTATCTATCTATCTATCTATCTATCTATCTATCTATCTATCTATCTATCTATCTATCATCTGTCTGTCTGCTGTCTATCATCTATCATCTATCTATCTATCTATCTATCTATCTATCTATCTATCTATCTATCTATCTATCTATCTATCATCTATCTATCTATCTATCTATCTATCTATCTATCTATCTATCATCAATCATCATCTATCTGTTTGTCTATCATCTATCTATCTATCTATCTATCTATCTATCTATCTATCTATCTATCATCTATCTATCATTTATCATCTATTTATTTTTGGCTGTTATCTTGTTCGTTTTCCAGTGTTATATAATGGTATTGTTTCTATTGTTTTTATGATATTTAGCAAGTCATTATTTTACTTTGAATAAATCTATTTTCCATCTTACCTCTTCCTCCTTCTCACCCACCCACCATCTTTATTTCTCTCCTCCTGTCTTTCTGTTTTTTTGTCATCAGTACTAATCTAGGGCATCACACATGCTAAGTAAGTGCATCACTATCCATGTATGTCCTCAGGTGATGATTCATCAAAGAATATAACAATTAATTCTAAACATGTACACACCATGTAGGAATATCCAATTTTATAAAATAGTACTACTGATTTTTAACAAAGATTAGCCTCAACACAGCAACAGTGGTGACTTCAATATTCTTAGTTTGCCAATACACAAGTCATCTACTTGTAAAAATTCCTTCCCAAACTCTCTGAGGTTTTAAGTGGATTTAGTTAGCACATGTTGGCATGCCAATCTGTTGTAGTAGGAGGTTGCAAGGAATTCAAGACACAAAAATCCACAGTTTAACACAGTTTCTTACTCTGTTTGGCCATAGCTTCTTTAAGAGAGGTTTTCCTGATTCAGCGGTAGGAAAAAAAATAATCCGTGCAGTTTTGAAGTGGCGGCCTTCTGGCCCACACTGTTAGCATGAACTCTGACTCTTTTGGGAGGTCTGGCTATAGAGTTTGTGAACATAGTGCTATAATTTGCTTAATGGCAACATGACCTGCTGCAACCTGACCCTGGATATGGGGCAGAGAGAATGGCTCTCAGAGGCAGTGAATGAATCTCCACCATTTTGGACTGGGCAGAGCCAAAAGACAAAGCAACCTTTGTCCTAGCCAAGCTGTTTTGCATTTTAAGAAGTGCTCCTGGACAGAAAAGGATTTCAGATACACAATTGGACAGATTCAGACATAAAAGACCTCTAAATGAAACATCATATGTTTTAAAAAATGTACATAGGCTTGGGAGAGAGAAGGAAAAAAGTAAAGAGACAAAAAAAGTAATATAAAAGAGTACAGATAGTCATAGATTAAAGGAGTAAAGATAGCAAAATAAATATTAAACTTGTAGAAAAAGTAATAGAGTAAGAAAAATAAGCCATGTAAAGATGGAATATAATATAGAGTCTGGATTATGTATATTATTGTGTTTTCTTTGAATTTTTTGACTGTGAAGGAATTAAGTACAGAGAGACATTTCATTATATGGGCTGCTAAGCTAAACCAACCTATATATTTTAAAGGTATCTTGATTCCAAAATTTGCGTCTAAGAATTTGTTGCTTTGGAAAAGAGGTTCTGCTTTTGTTTTATCAGAAGATGAGAACCTGTGGATTAATTCCAGACTAATGTGGTTTCATGGAGAAAGACTCCCCAAAAGGTCACCATGAATATCCCTCCAAATACTGTGCCCAATAAAAAGTAGGAAGCAGTTTGAAGAGAACTATGTCCGAATTCCTAAATATTATTTATATTTTTTTTACATTTAAAGGGGGACATGATATAAATATGAATAATTTGCATTGGTATGGATCTTGGTCTATTAATGCAAATTTAAAGTCAATTTTGTTATATGAATATTTCTGCTCTTGTTTAAGATATTGTGTTTATGCAACTCATTTAAAAATGTAATGTGTAATTAAGAAATATAGGTTAATGGATAATCATCTATATAGTCAAGTTTGTAGTCATGTTAGTTAGGTTGTCTAGATATATAGAGATACTTTTCAGTTAGATAGATATTCTTCAAATCTTTCAGAGACCTTCACAAGATGGCATTTAAAATGTTTTAATAACTTAGCTCTTTTCATGACAATGAGACACATCTCCTCCTGGCAGCACCAATCTACTTCATGAGGATCATGGGCACCAAAGAAGCTTTATATGACACTGGTTAACTATTTGGACAAGAAACTGCTCTTGCCTGGACTGCTTGATGTCATGCTGTGTAAACTGGACACGCAGGACTCACAGAGAAATGACTGCTGAACTTGCCTAAAGGTGAGATGATTCTTTGGGGTTCCTGCTTCATTAAAGAGTCTGCTAAACATTCTGCAGACCACAGAAGAAAGTGACTAACAAACAGCCAAGATAGATGAAACTGTCTTTGAAATTTCCTGCTTCATGGAAAAGACTTCCAGATGCCTGTAGATGGATGTTCCAATGATACAGAACAACTTTGGGTGACTGACCAGGCAGCAAGATGTCTCTGTCAATTCTAGAGTTTTGGAAGTTATTTTTCCAGTGCACTTCTTGTTAATTTAGGTAATATTTCCTTCTGGAGTCTTTGATGTAGTTGAAGAATAGATAGTGATAATTATAGTTTTCCTTAGTTATGATAAAATATAGAGTAGATATAAATATTGTAACTATAATTTTTGCTTGATAGCTGTTTTGTTATATGTAATTTTACTATGTTAAAATCTTCCTTTGTATTTAAACAGAAAAGGGGAAATGGTGTGGGAATTCCTTCCATATTTGTGTTGCTTTTATTGGTTAATGAATAAAGAAGCTGTTTTGGC